>NW_020455766.1:125173-214264 GCF_003342845.1 Nothoprocta perdicaria
CTCGCCAGAGCCGCCGCCGCGCAGAACCCCCTGCACGCCAGCCTCCTCCTCCAGTCAGTGCACCGGTTTCAGGCCCATCAGAGAGGGAATCGGACAGATGCGTGTGGTTGTCAGAGCGCCGAGGAAAGTGTAAGAACTCTTCCGGAGGTGGCGAGCTCCTCGCAGTTCCTCTGCCAAAATGTGGGGCCTCTGATAGTGCACTGCTCCGAGTGCGAGAACAGCGTCCCGAACAGCCAAAAGGGATCCTGCCAGCAGAAGGACAAGGGGGACGGAAAGGGCGGCGTGGATGCAAACGGGCTCGAGAGCAAGAAAGCCTCCACGTCGAAGCAGAAGAAGGCGGCGGAGGGCAAAACCRCTGAGCCCGCCGTGCAGGAGGAGCCCGTGTCGAAGGCGGAGCGGGCGGCGGCGAAGCGCCCGGCGAGCCGCTCGGGGCGGGACGCCCGCTGCGAGGGCTGCCGCGAAGCCCCGCGCTGCTGCAGCGCGGCCGCAGCGGTGAAGTGCAATTCTCTTGACTGTCATATGCCAAACGTCGAAGCCAATGTGCCTCCTCTGCTCCTGCGCCCAGAGCTTTCCAATGAAAGTTTGTTAATAAAAACACTATAATAAATCTTTACTTTGGCAATCTTGTGTCTTTCATTTAAAAGTACGTTGAAAGCGCTAAAGAGTAAAAGTCTTGATTCAATGACTTATAATTTGCGTTTTGGAATGAGAAATGTGTTTTATAGCACAGGAACATTTATAGGTTTCATAAAGCCATTATGTGCAGTGAAACCTGATACTGTCCAGAATGTTTTTGCTGTAACTCAGAAGATGGATTATGCCTTAATTTTTGCTCCGGGGTGCTTGAGTTTGAATTCTCCTTATAAACCATATCAAGAAATAAAGTGAGACCGAGAAACACTCCCTCTCTGGAGCCAGGGGTGTGAGGCCGAGGCGCAAGGGGACGGCTCCTCTGCCTCTGCTTTGGACATTGCTGCAAAGCTGGAGGCGGCCGCGGGGCTACGGCCGCGTTAATGCAGGTCGTCCAGGGGAGCAGCTCCCCAGCGCGGTGTGTTGTGAGATACATTTAACCATTAATCCCAACAAAATCTGGAGAATAGCTCTTGGGAGATCAGCAGCACTTGCACTGCCGCTGTTTATATCTGTGTGCATAGCACTGTAAAACATTTTAAACTGCCCCTCCTGGCACCTACTTCATAGAGTTACCCTTGAATACAAGAGACTGCAAGAAGAAACAATGGTAAGTGAGAGTTAATTACTGCTTAGTGATGACAAGAAAAGTAGAATTCATATATATGATATAYATATGTATGTATATAAAGTCAGGAGTTATAAAGCCAGAAATGAAGTGCCTTCCATCACTACATTTTTCCCTATTGCATTTTTCCATAAGTATGAAAGTTGCAAGTAGAGCTATTGCAAAGAAAAGCATAGCACATGTCCTAGACTTATTGCCTATAGGATGGGATAAGGGCCATTCAGAAAGCTCAAATGGAAAATGAAAATGTTGTGCTCCAAGGTTTTACTTACCCAGAGAAGTTCCAAAAATGTAGTCATGAGCGTTGACTTAAATCACGTAAACAAGAAACGGGATTTTAAACATTGTACCTGGGTGACTAAACGCTTTGTTCAAATGAGAGTTATGGTTTGGTCATGGAGACACTTATTAGTGTCATCATTTACAGGAGGTAGATTTGAGATGTGGACATATAATTTATTGTAATTGATAATGTAATGCTGAATCTCTCTTCCAGTTATAGTTTGCATATGTCAATGACGTTGCTTTACTTTCCTTAGATAAATAAGATAGGTGTCTTAGAAGGGTTTGCTCTCATATACTTGACACGTTGTGATTCACCATAGGAAAGGCTTAGCTTCTTTCTGGTCTGATTTTCACATCAAAGGGACATAGCGGATCAGTTTTAAATGACAAATCAACGTGCCTTCTCACCGGGCTGGTGATGTTGGTGCTCACGTACCAGAGCACCAACAAAACAAGAGGATGAAGGTTACGGGAAAAAAATGATGTGATCTTTACATGGTTTAAGAGGAATAGTGTTTTCCCTTAAATACAAAACACATTTTTACTAAAACTCATTTTCAGTAAAACTCTTTTAAAACTCAAAACTCAATTTAGAACCACATTCCTCCTATAGTAGGGATAATCCAAGGATTTTTTGTGTACCACAGAGAGCAGGAGTTGCAAAGAACTAACACTTGTGGAGCCAGCAAGCTAAAGAAAATCAGAGCAGCAAGGAAGGCATCGGGCTGTGCGATGTCACACTGTTGATGCCCCAGAGTGATTCCTGTGTGTTCTTAACGTGCTAGGAAATTAATGTCTGGCCAAGGAGGCAGCGCTAACGAGGGTGTCAAGGAGGGCCTGGGCGCCCTGCGGTCGGCCCTGCCGGGCCCGGTGCGGAGCTCGGGTGGCACCGGCGCCGGGCGCCCCGGCACACGGGGCCTGGGCAAGTCCCTGTTGAGACGGCCACGCGGCTCGAGAGCCTCAAAACTAGAGCTCGTTCCAAGTCAGCTTCTCACCACTGCCTTTTGCCTGAGGAAACTCCCTCCCACTGCTTATTAACTAGTGGTGAGGTAAGTGGTAAAGATTAATGTTGTATTTTCAATATGATTTATAAGTTTTTAAGGAAGGGTGGGCAGATAAGGGGTTGTGATGTAATGTACACTTAGAAAGGATTAAAATGAGCTCATGTTCTTGGCTGGTGAGCAGCATTACTGTTGCACTTGCCATTTGCAGCTTTGCCTTTGCCTCCCTGTTCCCCTCTTTATTTTTGCCAGCTCCCCTAGCTGGACAAATGGCGATGATGGAAAGAGAATAAGTTTATTACTCGTTTCATGGCACCGAACAGATGTGCGTATGTGTTGGCTGTGTAGGTGCATGCTCAGACTGTAAAATCCAAGCCAATCCAAGGCTCCTGGAGAGCAGAGTCAGACTTAGTGCCAGTGGTGCCTGGAGGCTAATGAGACTGTGCCTGATCCTATCCCCAGAAAATGTATGAGAACTGAGCTAAATATTAATAATTAAGTTTTTACCTGTTGCTAGGAGGAAGTGGGGAGATGTGGGATCCTTTTCCACTCCAGGAAATCTCAGCAGAGACCAGTATGTCCTCCTGAGACTCTTCTCAAGAGTGACCAGCAGYTGCCAGGTCCCTGGAGGAGACCCCGAGCTTTGATTCCCATTCCCATTAGCAGCTTTGCTGCCTCTGGGGCCCTTCCCGACGTGCTGCCCTGGGTGGATGAGGACGCGCGTAGGCCGCTGGCCGAGCCTGGAGCTCCTCTCGTGGCCCGAGCGTGGGCGTAAGGGCCCTCCCGGGCGTCACTGCCTCCTCCGAGCGACAGCGCCGGGGCTTCGCAGCCCAACCCTGGACCCGGATAAACCACCCTGCGGAGCTGGGCACCGTGGGCAGGGTGCTCAGCACCCGCTCCACCGGTGGCGACACGTGTGGCCCACAACACGAAGACTAGAGGGAAGCCTTAGAAAGACAACATGGTCATAGGGCACACTTTGTTGTGTCTTGTGCATATACTGAGGCTTTAAAGTAAAATCACCTTATTTATTTACAAGATTATACAAGATTATACAAGATTATACAAGAGGAAAGACTTCTTTATGTAGGCTTAAGACAGGGATCTACTTGTGTCTCTTAATGTTGCTAGTGCATTTACTGCAACAATAACCTCCATGACCCACAGTCTTGTTGGGAGCGAGACTTCCATCCGAGCCTATTTCAAATTCTCCTGACCCCTGCAATTTAGGCATTTAACCTGCTAGATCAAGTTACCTGACTGTGTTGTCCGTAGGCTCCGTGGTTTTCATATTACATTCCTATTTATAATGTGGGTAACACAGTGATCAGCTTAACAAGAAAAGATACACCCAGTTACAATAAGGCTTTTAAAATATTGTACCATGGTCAGTGTGTAACTGCTCAAAATACCATGCTGTTACCTCATGTAATGTGCTGACAGATTGGTAGGAGCTGGTATAGAAACATGAAGGAATACTGCCTATTATATTATATATACGCATGAAATACCTTATATTTCATGGTTTGTATTTTCAGAATAAAGCCTATCCTTTTACATTCACCTGCAATCAGCTATAATTTGTTCTTTATTTACCAGCCTGGGAGTATTCCTTTGAAATGCTTTGGATTAGGAACACCTCTAATTTTGCCAGATGGAGCCCAGGCTGCAGGCCAAGAGGTCTAAAAATACAGGTTGACAAATGACAAAATTTCAGTGCCATAAGAAATGTCAAACCAGATAAAAACTGAATGTATTTTATTTATATTGAGCGTGTTATGCTATTTAATATAGGTAGCAGATGGCTATGGCCAATTCAGGCCAAAATCACACTGACTTCATGGAATTGGACCTTAAATTTTTTCCACATGCCGGCAAACTATATTAAATTTTACTTCTGCCAATAATATCTAAAGTACCTACACACCTAGCATTTGATTTATGCAGGTAAGCTGGTGTAGTACTATATGCCATAGGACTAAGTACTGCCTACTCCCACAGTGTTGCTCGCCTCAACCAAGAAAACCAAATCTATGTAAGAGAGAGATGCAGTGCAGGAAAGGCGAGAGCTTTCGAGCTCGTCACACATCTCCCCAGACTCCTGAATTTGAATTCAGTGATACTGTCTTAAACTCCGCTCCCTTTTTTCCATGCCTGTTTGCTGTGACATGGTTGTTCAGCTGCCCATCCGACCGACTCGGCATCCATCACCCCATCTCTTTGAGTCTCCCATCCGCCTGCTCGCTTTGTTGGTAGAAGCTCTCCAAGRTTTGCAGAGCCTGTAAAGCAGATCACACACTTGCTTAGAGAGGCCCTGGTGTTGACTGCAGTTTTTGAGGCACTCCTGTGCTGTAACTAATGAGCACTGAATGGTTTTATGCACAGAGAGCCCTGACTTTGCCATATCCCTCTGTCTGGCAGCTTGGATCTGGCTATTTTTCCCAAGCTTATTGCTTCAGAAAGTTACATAGACTCCAGTAAATCTGGAAGATGGCAAATTATCAGTTGATTCCTGAAACGCATTAAAGGCGCTATGTCTGATTTTATTTTTTTTAAATATACATGTAATTTTACCTGGAAGGGCTATTTGAGAGCAGCAACCGGATATTGTTTTTAGTCAATTGTGCTAGCTAAGGGTGCATGCTGAGTCTCCTTCCCAAATCACTGAGGTTAATTAAAGCTGATGCTGATTTATCTTCTCTACAGCAGCAGGAATAACATTTGTCCTSTTGCTGTGGGCCGGCCACCACGGCTGCAGTGTTAGAAACTGAACTCTCGCAGCCTTGAGTCTTTAGAGCAGGATGCTTGGGCTTTGGAGCCTAAACAAACTTTCTTAAATCCTTGTGAAGACTTGACCGGAAATTGCCTGTAAATTTTTCTTATAGCAACAGTTCTAGCACTTTTCTCAATGCCTTATGAAAGGAGCAGGTTATTCTTAACTAACAATTAATTGTAACTGTACTGGCTGCATTTTGGGGCTTGATCCTCAGAACACAGTGTGATTAAAGTTGAACACAGAAATGTCATCGCTTGAAAATCTGACCTAAGCCACATCTTCTGCATACAGCAATATGTTTCAAGCAGTATTCCATGTTGGAGAACATTATAATCTAAATCTTTAGATGGATTAGGTACTAAGATGGCTACTGGATTCATAGACAAGTCATTTTCAGGACATTGAACGATGAGTGAGGACAGTTGGGCCTCGGGTGAGCAACCAGGCAGCACCTGCAGCCGCCTGCCCAGGCCAGCAGCTTGTCTGGAACCAGCTGGGGGGACCTGCAGCATTCGGAGCTCCCCGAGAGGCTGCAGGGACCTGCAGCGTGTGGGGAGCGGGGTGGCCACGGCCGAGGGGGCAGGGACTGCACCGGCCACCTCTTCTTCCCTTCCTTCACAGACAAGTTCTGTGTTTTCTGTAGAAACCTCTGTATGTCGCACGCTAGGGCCGTAACTCAACTCTCATGTTCATGATGTAAATCAAAAARGGTAATCGGAGTCACTGGAGCTATGTTGGCACTGGGGAGGAATCACAACTGCTGGGTCTTGGCTGTCGCTGTAGTTCCTGAGTGCACTGGAGTGTCTGGCCCTAAATCCATTCTCAACAAGATGTTAATGTACAAGCGCACATGGATGTCCCCAAGCACGCAGGCTGTGCAAAATGAGCAGAAACAGGCAGCTCAAGGCGCGCACRCTCACTCACCCCTGGAACGATTCGCCGTGCGTGAAGGGGGAGATTGGCAGTGCCTGGGGTGGAGAGCTGAGCTGTGCCATCCTGCTGTACACAGATTTTCCACTTTCTGCTTCAGAGTCTCTTTTTAAATATATTACAAAAATATAAATATGTTGTATGTATTAAAATATTGCCCTAATCTTTTCCGAGTGATCTGATATGAGGTGACCACCTCAGCTACCTCATGCTCATGAGCATGATGCATGAGCATCAGGCCTTTCCCCCAAAATGTGCTCTTCTTAATCTGACCAGCTGAAGCTCAAGGCTGCGACAGTAGCAAGGCTGTAAATGCCCCACTCACCCTGCCTTCTATTCTGTGTCGTTAAATAATTAATCTCCCCCTAAAATTTTGATCTTTTCTTCAATGCCCTGAGGGCTTGATTTTTCTTTTTTTGACATAATGGTGAATCTGTTCCATCTTTTTTTATGTGGTAAATGTAGCTCATTTTGACAGTAATATACACTCAAGGTAACTTCATGTATTGATAAAACAGAACACAGCAGTTCTCCCTCTCCTTGTGCTGATTCCCATTTCAGAATATTTCAGAATATTTCAGAATATTTAAGGTTGGAAGGGACCTCTACAGATCATCTAGTCCAACCTTCCTGCTCAAGCAGGCACACCTASAGCATGTGGCACAGGGTGGCATCCAGGCGGGTTTTGAAGACCTCCAGAGTAGGAGACTCCACAACCTCCCTGGGCAGCCTGTTCCACTGCTCTGTCACCCCCACAGTAAAGAAGTTGCTCCTCACCTGGAGACGGAACTTCTTATGCTTCAGTTTGTGGCCATTACCCCTCGTCCTRTCGCTGGCCACCAGTGAGAACAGCCTGTCCCCTTCCTCCCTGCATTCTCCCTTCCTGAACTTATACATATTAATCATATCCCCTCTGAGCCGTCTCTTCTCCAGAGAAAACAGGCCCAGCTCACTCAGCCTCTCTTCATACGAGAGATGTTCCATTCCCTTAATCATCCTGGTTGCCCTTCTCTGGACCCTCTCCAGAAGCTCCACGTCCTTCCTGTACTGGGGTGCCCAGAACTGCACACAGTACTCCAGGTGCGGCCTCACCAGAGCTGAGTAGAGGGGCAGAATCACCTCCCTTGACCTGCTGGCAACACTCCTCCTAAGTTTTTGAAACTCTTAGCATAATCTCATGTAGCATAATCTCCGATCCTTTCTTATTAGGGAAGCTTGCATTTGGGACATAAAATATGTCAGCTTTCTAACAAATCACAGCTGCTAAATATTACCCCGCTAAATGGGGCAAATAGCAAGGACTATGGCATGGCATTAYGTTGACATTAGTGTGGGTGTTTACAGGGGTAGGTAGTTGGGTGAATTGGAGGTGGTTTATTTGGTGCAGCACACAYGGAGCTGCTGCTTTTCTTCACAAGAAAAGTCCCTGTTCTGAAGCAATCTGAATCTCCTTGCTTAAATGATACACACTGACTCGTACACCTTTTGTGCAGCATTGTCTTCACAGGGTCCAAAACATGAACACGCTGAACAAAGAACTTGGAAAAAATGAGTCAAGAAGCATTAAGCAAAGTAACATTTAATTAATAAAATTCTTAAAAATGCAAGGATTACAGAGGCTTGCTGGAGGGAAACTGCTATTTTCTGGATTCTTCGTCAAGCACCTTGCTAACTTAATGTGTCCCACATGAACAGCTGGCTGTGAGGATGAGAATTCAAGAAATTGTCTTTTGGCATCACTTCACAGTRCCATTTTGCAGAGAAGTTTGACGGTGAGAAATAATTTTCACAGCACGGGAGAAAGATGATACCTTACCAAAAGAAGGTGTCTTAATGAAGACTATCATTCAAGTGTTACTCTATCTTGACTTTTCCATTGTTTGGAAACTGCATTGTTCCATTGCAGTGCAAAAGAATTACAGGACTAATAATTTCAGTAGCAAGRCACTCAGGGCTGTAAGCAAGAATTTTGGACAACTCAGTAGATGCCCTGGGAAATTTAGATCTCCAGCCTGCAATTAGTCTAATTAAGGCAGGGAAGGAGAGAGGTTCCCCAAAGTCATATTTATTTTGCAATACATTCGTATGGATGCAGCTTAATATTTTGCAAAACTCAACTAGATGTCTAGAAAACCCCTGTAAATGCAGTATTTGAGAGGCCTGATTTAGGGAAAAGAGATCAACTACAAGAACTGTGATATCTCCTCGCAGTAGTAAGTACTAAACACAGGAGTAAACAAGAGCTTTGTTTCCACTGCGGGGGGAATAGGAGGCTGGGCAGAAGATTCGCGCCGTGCCCGCGAGGCTGAAGCTGTGCAAGCGTGTTTGCATCRGGCAGCACATTCCAGCTACATGCTTGGAATTGTTTTTAGCTCAAGTCCTACTGATGTTTAAAGCGATTTGTTTAATTTTACACTTAAGTGTTAGAAATGGCCTGGTCTGTTTCTGTTTTGGCTCTCTTAAAGAAATACCAGACTGCTACATTTAAATTCATATTTATTTTAAATACATAAACTCTAGAATAATATCCCCCCAGCCTTCAACTCTTGGGATTATAAACTGATGTTTAATGTTGATATCATTACTTCAATATTTTTATAAATCTCCCAGCATGGCAGGGATATATAAACTCCATTTTCATTTACTGTTTTCAGAACTTCACAATGCCTTTAAAAAAATAAAATTGAAATCCTAGGCCCGCACCCAGGGGATTCAAAACACGTACAGTTCGCTTCAAAACTGCTTGAGATCATTGGCAGAATAAAAATTGACCTATGGTAGTAAAATAAAAGCCCRATACACTTCATCACCGTGGGGTCCTGCGCACACAGCCTGTCCCCCTCTGCCTCCTTCCCTTCCTGCCTGCCTCGGATCCCTGCTGGGCAGCTCGGCCCCGTCTCCCGTGGGCTCTGGCGGAGCCGGGCGGGATGATGGGCCCAGGAGCTGCAGTTACGGCCCCTCCTTGGGATGCCAGGCCTGAACTTGCTCTTTGCCCGTCGCCCCGTTGCTGCTGTGCACGGTCCCCGTCGCGCTCGGAGCGCCCCGCGYGGCTCCCTGCCCAAGGCCCGCAGGTGCCGGAGGGCCCCGCGCTCCCGTCGCCTCCTCACCRCCCTCACAGGGCAGCAGGGACGGTGGCTTTCATTTATTTACACGCCTGTCCCCAAGAATAGCGACTGTTTGCGTTAACAGCGCCGGCCTCTGCCGCGTGGCAAGGTGGACTGTAAATCTAAAAGCTAGGATTTATGTCTCGTTTATGTCCTCTGCCCGTGCAGGAGCTCAGGAGCGGTCCTGCGCTCCAGGGCGCTGTCTTACACCTGCTTCTTTAGCCTGGAAACAGATTGATGTGAAACTGCAGGAGGCTCCAGCCTGCCCTGGCTTCACACTGCTCTGCTCCGGGATTGAAAGAGCAGAAGTTCCTATCAGCCCTTGTTGCTGCTAGTGGCTTCCCCCTTCCTTCCTTCCTTCCTTCCTTCCACCAAGCCCGTGTTATCTGGAGACGGGTCCACCCTTCCTTCGGAAGCCCAGGCAGCAAGGAAGCCACAGCCCCACCACGATTTTGCATTTAGATGTTCCCGGCTGGATTTAGATTTCCTGCAGGCTGTAAGAGCTCTCAGATTTGTGGGAGTTCTCACCGCAGAGCCCCAAGCTGCAGGGGCGAAGGAAGACTTGAGACACATTAGCATACTTCATTTGAGGAAGTTCAGGTTTAGATTAGTTTCTAAAAATGTCGTCTTTCATTTACAGCCTGCGGAGGCTCTCGCTCCCTGCCCAGCTCGTTCGGCAGCCTGGCGGTAACTAGAGCTGAGGCTGGGGGCGATGAGGCCGCTCCAGCGCCCGCTCCAGCGTCGCTGCCTCCCTTCGCCCGCCTCAGGCTGGATTGAACCCCCTGCGCTTTCCATTAGTTTCCAGCGCCGCCCTAATGCTCATTAATTGCTCTAATGTTCATACTAACAAATGGCTCGAGCTTCAGCCTGAGCACGAGCCCGGCAGCCGCACGTCCCAGAGCCTGGGCAGCCCCAGGCTCTTGACAAATGACAAGGGAAAAACTCTCCAAAGAGACGATGAACCCGGCGTCAGAGCCACCTCCCTGAGGATATTTCAGAGCTTTCCTTAGAAAGCCGCTCCGCGCTCAAGTACTTGAACTGTGGACATCACTCTGGTATCTCTGCATCTCCTACCAACCACCCTTCCTCTACCAAAATATTTATTTAAGCACAGAAGAAATGTGGGTCTCACAGGGGTGAAGAGTTCCAGGCACCACATGGCATCTGCCTGATTTCTGTAGTATTGAAGATAGGGCAACAGTAAAAAGATTGCCAAAGTATAGCAGATAGTTTGGTTATTCAGTATTTTTAACTCTATATCACTTCCGCTGCCCTTTGTGGGTGTTCCAGGTAAACATGAGGTTGACTGTGGAAGGCAAAGGTGTTGCCAGAGAGGGACAGAGGGAAGAGGCAGGGAGAGCAAGGAAGCTGATATTCATGTTAACTACTGCTTTCCTATCCACGGTTTCCAGTTGTAGCAACTTCAAAATATTAAATCTAAATGCTTGTTGTGTCCCTGGGGTGTTTATATGAGAGTGCTCTGCGGCTGCGAGGCGGGGAGCAAAACCTGCCCCGCACCTTCGCACTCGGCTCTACAGAAAGCAGCTTGTGAGGGGAAGCTGCTTCTGGAGCAAATCGGAGCCGCCGGCGCCCAGGGCCTCCCCGAGCCGCCGCAGAGGCAGGAAGGAGAGCGCCTTTCCCAGCGACGGCTCTTCCCTCTCCTCTGGAAATCAGCAAAGTCAAAACCCTTGGTAAGGAGCACGGAGCTGCCCAAAGTGCATGTTCATGAAGACCGAGTTTAAGTGAAACGCTTGGTGCCAGGGTGCCCACATGTCYGTCACTGCTCGCAGACACACAGACCATGAAGCTGTGTCTGTGGAACAGGGCCTGGCTCATCCCTGTCGCTCCGAGGCCGGGAGGCTCCTGCCCTCACATTTCCTCCTGCCTCGGTTGGAGCCGGTAGCTGCCCCAATCTCAGCTCTGCCCTCTGTGCCACGGTCCAAGCTCCTGCTGACTGCATTGCAGGTAGCATTTGGTGGAAAATGCCTCGTTCTCCCACAATGAGGAACTTGGGCGCATGTGGAGATTCCTGGATATGCAAAATCTGGGACATGAGGGGTTCTTGTTCCCCACACCACACCAGGGTTGCTGCTCTGTTTTCGCTTTCCACATAGTCTTAGCACCTTGTGTGCCCCAGGAACTGCTGACGATGCGAATATAGAGCACTCCTTCACTCAGAGCGCTCAGGACCGCAGTACTCGGCACTGCGCCTTGCCCCGCTCTACGTGTGGGAGCTTCGCGGAGCACCGGAGCTGCCCCAGGCCGTGGGCAGGGAGCAGGACAGGCCCCAGCACGTCGGAGCTGCCAGCTGGGGCTCTGTCCCTTGGCCAGAATTACCCCTAATGGCAACAGCAAGGAAGGGTGATGTCAGGACTGCGTCATCTCCCACAGGTTGAAGTAACTGGTCAGGTTAAACTGCTTTTGACCTGAGGTGTCTTGGGTGGCACGCTCGGCCCTGTCAGCCTGCCAACTTCAGGCACCGGAGAAGCGCACAAAGCATCTTGCAGGAGAGGGCTTTACTTCATTTTTTTTTTAATTTAAAAAACAAGATTTTTGTTTTAACTGCTCCTTGCTCGTTCCACCCTTTGCCCTTTTTCAGCGTCAGGGAGATCTTGTTCTATTTTAGAAGCCGGGGCAGGAACTTRAGGCCGGAGAAGCGGCCAAACCAAACAGGAATCTCGGGAGCCCGGGCGAGGCTTGGCTGGTGGCACCGGCCCCGCCTGGCCGGCACCCTCCGCCTTCCACCRAGGGGTAAAAACACGTGCCAGGGAGCCGGGCACCCCCGGCATGCAGGGGAAAGCAGAGCCCGGGGTAACTGCAACACGCTTCTATGTCTGATCTCAGTCAGAGGCTGCGAGTGTGTTTTTATCCCCTCTTGCTGGAGCTTGTTTTGGTTTGGGCTGGGAGCACGTTTTGCTTGGAGTTTTATTACGTCCCTCATGTTTTTTCTTCTTTTTCCTATTTCTTTCAGCCAAGCTGTCAGTGCCCTGCTTGTTTGGTCAGGGTTTGTGTTTACTCGGCATCCTGGTGATATAAAACCAGCACTGTGAGCGTGGCCTCCACGCCGCCAGCAGTGATAATATATTAAGGCTCTGACTAATGTGGCTTGAGGGTAAATATTTTAATGTTTTCTGACTTTAATGTTGTGCCTTGCTCACAGGAACAAGTTTTGATGGCTCTTCTCCCTGGCAGAGGCTTCAGTTCTGTCAATTCACTCCTGTTCCTCATTAGATCTTTTTAAAATATGTAGCACAGGGTTTTTGTTTTGGTTTGGTTCGTTTTCTGTAGGTGGTGGGTTGATGTGCTCTCCTGGACCTGCTCATTGACACGTGTGTCGTGTCCCTTCGCAGCCTGCGCCCCAGGACGCGCAGCAGGCAGGATCCCATTGGGAGTGTGGTATAGGAGGCCTCCGCATTGTCCCAAAGGATAGTGGATGGGTGGATGGATGCATGGATGGATGGATGGATGGACGGTGCTTTGGGCCAGCCCAGGCACCGCACACTCAGCCTCAGCCGAGCTCCCGAACTGGTTGGATGGGAGCAGGTTGGCCATGAGCTGTCGCCTCCCATGAGCAGTGCCGGAGCCTTATCTGCTCCCTCTCTCCTCGCTGGGAGCCCATTTGAGAGCTAAAAAGGATATTTCAGCACAATATTTACCCTTGTGACTTAGCAGCAGTGCTAAGTGTCATGCGAGGCTCTGTTCAAAGGCTGTTGGGAACCTCCTCCTCCTGTCACAGGAGCAAAGAGTGAGAGTCCCTCTGTGCTCCCAGGGGCCACCCCAGAACCTCCCATGCCAGATGTTCCCGCGTTCCTGTCACCCTTCTGCTTCGCTGCTGCTTTCAAAGGGAAAACCTTCCACCACGGGGTTGTTTTTAGTTACATTGCATGTATTCAGGAGTCATAATTAACCTTCCATTTTAAAACCTTCATTTGCAAATGAGCTCCCTGCAGGCTCATTTTTCTGTTTGCAGGAGCGCATGTGTGATGCACAGATGCTCTGTCAGGACACTTCACCTACTCATTAAGTCTGATGAGCTGCCATTTGTGCTCTGCCATCCAGGAGTGCACTGCTTTCCCATATAATTAGTGTTCCTCCAATTAGGATAAATGGCTGTTTCATTACGTGTAAGTGGGTCATTAAAGTGCCATTCCTGTCTCGTGCCTCTGGAGCTGACAAGGGGACCTGCACACTCCTTTCCTCAGTCAAATCTAATTTCAGAAGCCTAATAGCAAAGGTAACGTTAACAGGGCAGCCGTTGCTTGGGATTCCTGCTGTGAGCAGTTTCTGGGGAGGTGGTTTTCTCATGAGCTTGATATTCCGTACAGAGAAGTATCTGCTTGTCATGGCATCTTCTCACGAAAGTCCTGGAGGCATCAAAATACTGGGATTTACTTAATATATATATACTGACCAGCTTCTGTTACCCTATTGAGTTCCTCTTATGAGTGCAGAAGTCCTTGGTTTCCACAGGGAAACACACCCATCRTGGCTTTTCAAGAGCAATCCTTGGACCCTTGTTTTTATTATCTGTGTTCATCCACAGGGAATGRCACAGGGATGTCCATCCCTGCAGGTTCATGCGATCTGCTGGCCACCTGGGAGTTGCAGCTCTTTTCACTCCTCACGTAGCCTTGCGATTCCTGAATCATTAGATGCTGCAGTGCTSTAAATGTCCCTTTTGGAGAACTGGAGGGCAGGTTTCTGACTCACGCCAGAAGATCATTACTCATGTTTTGGGAAGGGATAGAGACATCTTTCTCGAAGGAGAGATTTGCAAGCAGTGAGTCACAATATTGGTCCCTGCTTAAGGCCACATCTGCAGGAGAATCATCTTGGTAATTCTGAACACGGCAGATCAGGAGCTGGTCCAGGGTTGAGATCATCTGAATCTGCCTACCAAGATTTAATGCTGTTTTAAAAACTTCTTTAGAAGGACTAGGATCCTGGAAAACAAGTTTCTACTTTTTGCTTTGAGATTTATCTACTCAAGATACAGTATTTTTTTTCCTAGCTAGACTTTAAACTCCTTCAGTATCTTTCTATGGATGAACCTGGTCAGGTCTTAGACTGTTTAAAAGGGAAAGAGCCCATTTATTTTTCTTGGCATTCTTGTTTCTTTCTCCATTATTTCTGGTTTTCAAGCCATTTCTTTCTCTGTCTTGTAATCCCTGGTTCTCCCCTTAGTATAACATAACATCCTTGTGTAAAACCCCTCCTCCTCAGTTCATCCATCTTACAAACATCTAGGTGTCTCTTTGGCTCCCATCTCAGGCGATTCATCAAAGCCATAACGCCCATTAATCAGTCATGATCTTACTGATAAGGTTTATCTCTATATTGAGAGGAAAAAATGTTCATAGAAGTTTTTCCATCCTCCTCAAAGGCCGGGCAATCTGCAGTCAACTGCCCCTTGCTTCTTGGTAGGTAGATCAAACCATGCAGAGGAGTCACAGAAGGGAAGTGGCAGCGAGGGAGGAGGGATCAGGGCCTGAGGGTTTTGTTTGTTGCCTTCCTGCTAAAGCAAWCACATCTTTCTTCTCAAGCTCTTACCCTCCCGCAGCATGTTTTTTTCTATCAAACTGTGAAGTTGACACATACTAAATCATATAGGCTTCTTGGTATCTTCTTGTTTTTCTTCTTTTTTTCCTAAAGAAGTGGCACAAAAATACGAATAAACAGCGTATGAACATATTTGCCACTGCAAAAGCAGTTGATCAGCGTGACAACAATCCAAGCAGCTGAGCCTGAGTCTCACACCATGAGCCACTGGTAACACAAGTGTGCCCTGAGCCCAGAGCCCACTCCCAAAGCCCTTGGGTACATCCCTAGCCTTTGCAGGAAGTCAGAGGGAAACCAAAGGCTTCTGTCTAAAATGTTGACTGTTTTTTTCTGGGGATAGTCTTCTTGTGGCATAGAAGTATTTTGTGAAGATTTGGGCATCACATATGAGGCTCCAAGGAACAGTATCATGTTTTGCAAGAGCAAAGCCCAGTTCCAGTGTCTATGGCTTCAAGGGTATTGTGGTGGGTCATCAAACATTACTAATGTATGTGTCCTGAAGCCCTGGAGAAGAGGGTCCTACCAAAGGTTCATAGGTTCAGACAGGATGTGCAGCTTTGTCAGGCCAATAAAATACAGTCAACAGGATGTGGGGAGAGTTCCAACGTGAGGGTAGAGCTCTAACATGAGGGTAAGGGCTACCAGAAGGTCATGGTGAAAGGAAGCTGCCTCTTCTGCACATGGAATACAGATTGCCTCCCTCCCCTCCCTCCAAACAGGCTCCACATAAACTTCTTTCTTCAAAATCATGGGCAAAAAGGTAAAGCCAAACTTCAGAAAGCAGTATGTGTTAACGTAAAAACTATGTATTCTGAGGTCATTTGACAAGCAAAAGGATTTTTAGCATGGCAGAGCAAAGGCCTAGACTTTGCTGAGAGCAGCCATGATCACACTTCTGCAAAGCGTGGGGCTGCACAGTGAACATCCAAACCCATTTCTGTATCTCAGGTGCGTGTTGTACGGGGCAGCTTTCTGGYAAATACCCTGGTCCAACAGAACAGATGTGTGAAATAACCCCTTGCTCTTAAAACTGAGCAAACAGAATAAGAATAAACCAAATCCAACATGTACCTAGCCATGGTGGTTAAGTCAGCTGCTTCTTTCTAAAATATTCCTTCTGCAGATGTTCCAGATAGGTCCCTGAGTTAGGGTGTTGGGCCTCCTTCCTAAGYGCTTGCAAATACCGAGTACATGGAAACCTGATGTCAGCCACGGGACCCTCCCGAAACCTTGGACCCAGAACTGCTGCTGTAACTGGAAAATTACTGCTTCATAGGAACAGTGTCCTCTGCACCCCTGCCAATGCTCCCCTACGTCAGCTGGTGGTGCTTGACCAGGCGCCGCTGGGTGCCTGTTGAGTGGGTAACGGTAGCGCTGTGGGCAACGCCAGCTCCTAATTCTGTTGATCAGAATTACTTTGGACTTTCCATTTAAGCAGCTTCTTCACTTTGATGAGGACTGTATCAGCAGCACTGACCATCCGTAGCCAAGTGCCCCTGCTGGAAGGGGTTCTGGTAGCAAACATGCTGAAGCACTGTAGAAAATCTGCACTCTTATTGGCCCTTCCTCATGCTCCTTTGACCAGGTAATCTTTTTCTCTTGCAGCAAGGACTGTACAAGTCTGTAGAAGACTACAGCAGAATTGTGCTGTAGACAACGTATCGGGTAGGTACCTACATACCTTACAGTGCTGTGACATGACCGAAGGTTTAGTTGAGCTCGTCACCTAATTTGAGGTTATGCTACAGCACAGCTGGAGACACCACCCATTTCTGTGCACGGGCCTCTCCTCCTCGCGAGCTGCAGCGCAGGCAGCAGAGCAGCAGACACCCCATAGCCCCTTGGCCAGCTGCAGCCGCTCTCTTTGGGCAGAGCCTTCCCCAAATTACTTGCCATGGCTGTTCTCAAGCATTCGACAGGCCTCCGTCTTTATCTCTTGTTTGCAGGTAGGTTTTTGCTCTCCCACAAGGTGTATGGTGCACGTTCTGCCTGCACATATGTCCTGGTGTGGAAACAGTCACCCTGCCAAATCCTCTAAATATTGTAAAATTCCGAGACTCAGGCCAAGTCTTAAAATAGAACACGTCTGAGCAAACTTCCTGGGGTTTTAAAACAGCTTTCTTGTGCGTGTGTTGGTGTATGAATGGAATCGTGGATTTCTGAAGTGTCAAGGGGGCGAATGTGTATGTACCCAAATGAGAATATTATGAATGAGGCTCTTCAGAGAAGAACACTGATGAAAAGGACACTGTTAGCAAAAAYGACCACAGAAGTATGAGCAAATACTTGAAGGGAAGAACACCCAGGGGGAGTGGGTTCCCACTTTCCTGTGAACTCCATTATTTTCTTTTCAGAAGTCATGCTAAATAGGAAGGAGTTTCCACTTTTAGCAAAAAATGAAGTAGTGTCCGTCCTCAGTGAAAGTTCTGGGTGTGAAGATAAGTGCCAGTGAAACGTACTTTTAGGACAGCAGGACAAGGAGAACTCCCTCAGCAGGGCCAATAAGCGAACAAAATGAGCCCTTATCTGTTTTCTGCATTTACATTGCTCCATCAACAGTATTTAAATGTCTCACAATTTTTAATCTATTTACCATTACAGCATGGTTGTGCTTATCTGTGCATTTAAAAGATGAAGAAATGAAGCAGAAAGAAGGTAAGTGATTTGCCCAAGATTCTCTAAAAAACTGTGCCATACGTTTCAAGCTATTGTCCTCTCATCTAAAAAACTGTGCCTTACGTTTCAAGCTATTGTCCTCTCATACTAATCTTTTGCTCTCAGTCCCTCCATCTACAATATGACCAGATGGCGAGTTGTTGGGATGGTATCCTCTGCAGTAATGCAGCTCTCCTCTTTCTTCTTACTGGAAACTTCTGCCAACTTCAGGTTTTGGTTCTTGCAGCCATTGTTGTTGCTTTGGCTTATCTGGATTCTGGAGGTCTCTCAAATCAGACCAAGGTCTTTCCTATTTTMTTTCATGAAGTTGTTCATTTCCACCAGCAACCAGAACCTAGGCAGAACATCGGAGACTTGGACAAAAACAGAAAATGGAGCAGAAAACTAACCAGACCTTTCTAAAGCCTGTCCAAAGTATCAGGAACAAAAAAGAAATCACTGTGTTATTTAAATGGACCAAGCTTTGTCCGCCCCACCAGGGTCTGTTCTCCATCAAGGCAGATGCCAGATTACTCCTGATAAAGAATTGTAAAGACAGGCCAGAGCAAAACATGCCTAGCTTTGTATTAACCTTCAGGCTAATCTCTGTTCTTGCTGCAGTGATCCCACAAACTACTGAGTCATTTTTTAAAGGTACCTTGTGTCCTGAGTTTCCCTCTGTTCCTTGAGCTCGAGTTACTCTTTGTGCCATCCGTTATCTCGGGGGCTGCTTTGTAGCTGGCTGCTACAAAACACTGCAAACAGACTCCACTGTCTGTATTGACTGACTATATTTTGTTCTTTTTTGATGTTAATTCCGTGTAGTATACAAGGCTGATGTTCCACTGCTTTCCACCACACCACACAGGGGCTTGAGGCAGCCTGTTCTTGCTCCCCAGGAGCTGTGAGAAGCAGACAGGTGATCAACCCAGTGCTAGGGCTCTTTGCACGAGGCAGTGGAAGGGGTAAAGATAAGATACTATGAACAGCACTCTGACTTGGGACACAATAAATAGTGAAGTCTTCTTTGATACTTACTGATGTTTACATACCATGTAATTATTATTATCATCAAAAATCCCAACTTCCTTTTTTTTTTGAACATACTGTCTAAACAGGAAAAAGCTAACCTTCCTGTTTGGAGAACTGCTAGTTTCAGGAGGAATATATTTTTCTCTCTTACTTACAGTTTTCAAAGATTTTGTTTTTAATACAAATAGCAAAGACAAACAATAGGCTATCGAAAAGGAAGGAAAGCCATGTCTGAAACAAACAGTGTCTGCTATGAATAGATATCTCTGCACTACGGAATAACTCATGTCATACTTATACTGACTTTTGCATACTGAAAGGGAAATGTAGACTTATTTTTGGCAAGCAGTATGCTGTGTGTATACAGTACAAAAGGCAAAGGTGAGATAGCAAGGGAAGACAACCCTCCTGTCAATCTCTGTGCAAGAAGCAGACCCTCAAGACTTTATGTTTTAGCAGGCATGCTGGTCATGGGTTTGTGGTTGGACCTGATGATTTTGAAGGTCTTTTCCAACCATAATGATTCTCTGAGTCTAATGATTCTCTTCTCCCAGAGTCGAAGTCCCCTTTCTATGGCAAGGTACTTAGCCATATGTATTCTTCCTGCCTTTGGTGATCCTGGTGATCCCAAGAGTTGGAGGTGCCACTTTGCTATTTGCAGTGCCCTCACCACGCACTCTTGCCACTCATTTACGCATTACTCTCTGTCTGAAAGGGTGAAGTATTTTGCCAGGTGAGTCCTGCATCATGATCTAGCCGGGCTGCTGGTATTCACAGTTACAGCAAGAAAAGAATATGTTAAAGCCATTGTAAAATAACCAGCACCACATGAAATGGAAAAGGTGGGATACAATAATCTGAATTCCATATGCCCTCTGGCAGTGAGAGGCAGGACAGCTGTCATGCTGAAAGAGACCCAGAAGTCAGCAAACAGGCTGAGTTAATGATGTGACACACACACACACACACACACACACACACACACACACAAGTAGTGTGATTCTGAGCAACAGCAACATACACAGGAGCACCCCTCCCTAGACAGAGAACTGTCTGTGGTGTTGCCTGTGCTGGTGTTTTCCACAAATGGTGGCACCACTATCGAGCTGGGTGCAATAATGGGTATCAAGTTAAATTAACAACCAAGTTCCTGGTGGTAGATCTGCTAGCACCCTGAACAGGCTCTAAGAGGAGGGATTAGCAAAGACATAATTGTTGGGGACAGTGAAAATGGACCACACAAATACATCTATGCTGCCACAACCAGTGGCAGTCTGTATGATTCCATAGAGGCAGCTCTTTTGGAGGACTGCATAGTTAGCAATCTGAGAGCTAAATGTAAGACGTGGTACTTCAACTTCTGTTGTTCCCCTTCGCAGGAACATGTTTGGAGACTCCAGGTTGTGGTTCTGCGCGTCTTGGTTTCCCACGGGAGGCCGTGTAACCTGTGGGCTCTGGCCAGGCTTGCTAGCTGTGCTGGTTGAACWGCACTGCCTGCTTAAACCAGGTAATGTTCATAAAATATGATGCAACRGAGGGAGTAGGCTCTAACTATTAAATATCACAGCTGATACCCTGTGGCACCAAGTCACTGTCCTCTGAACATTCCCCGTGCTGCTACTGCAAATAAATTCACCAGCTTCCATCTTAACAGCTTACTTTAGAGCCGGTGTCACACTTCACACCCCATTCTGGATGCTCTCCAACAACTTAATGTCTTTCACTGAGTAAGGCGGGTAAAAATGATGACAGTACCCTTAACTAAAGAGCCATAAAATTCTAATAGAGCAGTAATGTTCCCAGTGAGCCTAAAGGGAATCTGATCAATAGTCATGAGGCAAAGACTCAATTTATGGCTTTAATTCAACGGGCAGAGTCCATTTTTGTACAGGGCTCTTTTGTGGTTTCTGCTGAGCAGAGCAGTATAAGGGCTGCAAGCCTGTTCTTGACAATTCCCCCCGGATTTGTCATTTAAGTAGTGACTCCACAGAAATGCTGATAAGGGTCCTATGACCTATTTGAAGAGAATTTTTCATTGTTTAGGACAGACAGCACCAACTATATTTGCTCTGGGAGTCTAAAGCTTGGAGTGGTTTCATAGTGAGYGAAAAAGTAAGTTATTTCAGATCCTACTTAAACTTCCCACTGAAGGTACTCACATACCTATGAACCACTCCACAAACAGGAATGATCCAGTAGCATCCTCTCCAAAAATCCCTTCCTGCTTTTGCCCGTCCTTTATGGTAGAATTTGTAAAGGGCCAGATGGGAGCTACTTCTAATGGCTTTAAGCTGCTCTGTGGTACAAGGAAGTTTTCCCACTTTTGATCTCCTTAAGCTTCCAAAGTGGTAGGTAAAGACTGATGCAGAGGGATGAAATTTCATCCAACCACTTTTACCTTCTTGGGAAGTTCTTATTAAAGTCTTCATATAAAAAGGTCAGAACTTTCCAAAGACTGAGGCAAATCCAAGCCTTATGTTAGCCCTCTCCCACCAGCAGGATAAGCATGAATTAGACAGAAGTATTTTAAATTAAGTGCCAAAGCCCTCACAGAGGCATTTCGGTAATTTCTGCATCTCCCTGTTCAATAGTTACATACACAGATTACCTGAAGAGTTTTAAGTATCTGAACTGATAGGAGTGTGTTACAAACACACAGAAAAGTCCTGTCCCGTGCGCATTCTCCGTCAACACTCAGCCAAATATGTTTGGACTGTGAGGTTCACTCAAAGGTAATTTCTCAGGTGCATTTAAAATAATAGTCCCGTCTCTTGCAGCACGTTCAGCTCCACAACTGCCGACAGGCGAAACCTGCCCGAGATGGTGCCTGGACAGACTCATTCCTGCTCGGGACGCCGTTCCACGCGTGGTGCAGCCCCACGCGTCGCCCGCAGCTCCGCGCGCGCGCGGGTGCTCTGGGTGCCCCGGGCCGCGCGCTGGGGGCCCCGGGCCGCGCGCTGGGGGCCCCGGGCAGCGCGTGAAGCGCCCGCAGCGGCGCGCAGGGCCGCGGGCGCCGGCGCTTCCCCGAGCCACGAGCGCCACCCAGGGCTTCCGCCGCGCAGGCCGGGCCCGGCAGCGCCGAGCCTCCCCAGCGCCTGTCCCGGGCCGCCCCTGAAGGACCACRCAGCTCGAGGGGCAGCCGTAGTCAATGCAGCAGTTACGGCGGTATAAGTTGCATGCAGTGGCACATCCAGAGCAGCCACAGGTGCACCCGTTTGCAGATCACTCGAGGAACKCGCTACTGCCAAAACAACGGGCACTGACTTTATAGCAGTGCGCCCCGAGTCAGGCTGCCATCAAAACGACCCTCATCAGCTCCCTGCAGATACGTACCTGGGCAAAGTGGCACAAGTTTTAGAGAAGGGGACGGCACCAGATGCCACAAAGCTATTTCAATAGGGCGTAYGGCCCCCTTGGCTGCTGAGGTAGTTTGGTGCTTGCGGCTCTCGTGCGGGTCCGTCCCACGCGGCCGCCGCATCCTGTGAGAGTCAACAGCAAAATCCCTCTGTTCCAGGTGAGACGTTTAGGCTAAATGATGACTAAGGGAGTAAACAAAACCTGTGTTGAAGGGTAAAGCTGGGGAAGACTGATGGTTCTTTGGAAGGGGGCATGAAAATTACAGAGGTCAGAATGCACAGGAGAAAGTAACCCACKGAGCAGTGAGCAGGCTGGGCTGTGCAGGAGAGCGTATCCTGCTGCTGCCAAGTTTCTTGTTAAAGTTTCTCGTTAAAGTTTCTCAGGCTGAGAAATTCAAAATGTGAAGCATCCATCATTCATTTGATTCCCCTGAAAAGGTGTCATAGTCCGTAAAATAATTGCACTTGCTTGTATTTGCAGGTTTCTTTCAAGCTGCTCCCATGTTTGTTAATATCTAAACTGAAACAGTTGCCTWCCTACCTGCTTCTGGAAGGAAAGCTGAAGAAACTTGTGTTTCTTCCTGCCACAGTAAAGCTGCTCTGAAAAGACAGCAACCCATACAGCATCAGCGGGAGAGTGTTGCCACGGCTTGCAGCTCCATATCATTGGCTCTCCTTTGCACTTTTTTCTCTTTCAGAATTTGGCAGGAAAGGTTATCTAAAAACCAGTCTACATCTTGATAGTCTTCAGGCCACCGCAAATACCGGCTCCTTTGCAGGAAGTTTCGAATGGGCTTGTGTTTCCTCAGCTGATATTGGGATAGCGACCCGACCACTACCATGATGAGGATATCTTTCAGATCAGAAAAGTACCTGCTCTGGGCAAAATTAAAGGCTTCCACACACCATCCATCTTTGAGAAACTGCCTTGTCACAATGCAAACTGTTTTCCTGCTGTTCCAAATGGCATCACGAATATTGTTGATATGGTCTTCTCCAGGCAAGAAATCTCGTTCCTCAAAGCACAGGGTAAATCTGTTTTTGTCAAAATACTGTGAATCCAGGTGTTTCAGTAAAGCATGCTGGACCCATTCAAAGTCATTTCTGCTGTAGCATAAATAAGCRTCATATCTATACTCACTTGTGTCAGCTGCTTGTTGATGGCTGTCTACCAAAGTCCTTGTCACAGTTTTATACCAGACAAAACAAATCCCCCGACAGCGAGTGAAAATGACGACTGCTATCTGAAACATTACCAGGGTGACAGAGGTAAAGATGAATACTGAGAACCTGAGAGACTGCTGGAGTTCATCTTCATCGCAACCATCGTAGACAAGGGAAGACAGAGGCACCCCAGCAAAAGCAGGTGGGTATACACAGTATCTGTCAGCTTCTGCGCCAGCGAGGGTGACATTGGTTTCATTCAGCCACAGTAACAGGTTCTTCAAAGTACAATCACAGACATAATTATTGTGTGTTATATCCAGGATACTCAAAGTCATAAACACTTCAGGCTCAGGGGAGAAAAGCTGGTTTCCAGACAAGTTGAGGTTTTTAAGGCTTTGTGGAAAAACCCCAGGAGACAGATGAGACAAGAGGTTGGAGGCTAGATTAAGTCTCTGTAGAGATGCTAGACCTTTAAAAGCCTCTTGTGGAAGAGCACTGAGGTAGTTGTTATTCAGATGTAGGACCTGCAGTTTGGAGAGTGCCCTGAACACATCCAAACACACATTTCTCTCCCACACAAGCTGTAACATATTTTCTCCTAGATCTATATAGATTATGTGATTGTTTTCTATAGCATTTACTCTTTTCACACAGTAAGAAAAGCGATTCTGTTTTAAGAAGATATACTGCAAGCCTGGAACTTGGTAGAGAGTATACAGATCACCCAGGTTTCCCAACCAATTTCTTTCTAAATCAAGATACGTTGCAGCTATTACTCTGTCTACTACAGATATTAGCTTATTGTCACCTAAAAAGGCAGTGGTCAGACTTGGAAAAGAAGGTAGATTTTTAATGGCATTGTCTCGAAGATCAATTATTTCCAGATTTACTAAACTACTGAATGAATTTTGACCAATCATTCCAATATGGTTTTGCTGTAGATCAATATACATTACGCTAYGTAGCCCCTCAAAAGTATAATCGTACAACTCACCTAAAAGATTACTTGAGAGATTGAGAGTTTTTAGGTTTCCCAAGCCAAAAAATGCTTTCCTTTGGACTTGATTTATCTTGTTTCTGTAAAGGTTTAAGAATTCCAAGTTAYGAAGGCTTTGAAATACTAAGGAATTGAGAGAGAAAATGTAACCATGTGAAATGTCAAGCAAACGAACACCACTTCCTGCTAGACCTGTGAATGTGTTTTCATCTGGATTTTTTAAGTTATCAAAGCCGAATCCTGAACCCATTATATGAGGACTCAGTTTTAAAGCAGTGATTTGAGTCCCTTTTATGGCTGTACAGAAATACTGTACTGCCTCTGTGCCCCAACCACTGTGACCAAGATCCAGTAAGTTCAATGTAATGTTTCTAAAAGGATTTGGGCATTTGGCCCAGGCTGTTTGACTTGTAAGATACAAATTATTAGAATTGAGGCTAAAAAATACAAATGTTTTTCCTTGGAAGTTGGTAAGATTGCTTTCACACAGGTTGGATATTTTGTTGAATTTCAGGTTCACACTTTTCAAGACCGTTAGGTTACAAAATAAGGGATGAGGATGAAGTTTTGTGATTTGATTATCCGAAATATCCAATTCTTCTAAGGACCTCAAATCTCGAAAGTAGCGTTCTGTCAGGATGGAGTCTCCCAGATTATTGGAGAACAGTCGGAGTACAGTCAGATTTGGCAGCTCCACAAAAGCATCAAGATCCAGTTGAAGAATCTTATTGAACCCTAAATCTAAGACCCGGAGATTTGGCAGGTTCCTGAAAGCTGCTTTTCCTATGGTAACAGGAGCGATATACTGTTTTCCAATTTCCAGCAGCAACAAGTGCTCCAGCAGTGGGAATGAAGTCGCGTTCACTTGTGTGATGTAGTTGAAACTTAGCAAAAGCTTCACAGTATCCTTTGGCACAAGTGGAACATCAGTGAGGTTGCAGAAATGGTACAGAGATATCTGGCCTTCTGAATAACAGCTTCTATGCGCATATATACCTCTAGCCAGAGATATTCCAAAGACAAGAACTAGCTGTTGATGTAACATCATTAATCTGTATGAAAAAAAAAGAAGACAGTAGCAATTAATTATGAAATCAGCTATCTACCCAATAAGGTGTAGAATAAAAGACAAATGTCACACTAAAAATGACTAGTGATTTGGAATGTATTTTTCTCTGAAAGTCTAATGGGCAGTTGATAGTCTGGCTGCCCAGACGAGGGATCCCAAGGAGATCTGAGCACCTAATAATCTAGTACCCCTCTTCTACGTATCTCAAAGTGAGCAACAAAACCCCATTAGTTAAGCATGAAAATCTTGGCCTAGCTTTTTATCTCACTGAACTGACAACAGTAGAGTATTGGCTTAAAAATCAYGCCTTAATCAGTTATCCAAACAGGGTTCCACTCTTTGGACTTCAAGTACTATTGCAATCACCTCCACAGAGCAGGCAGCAGGGGTGCTCTTTCCCTGAGCCCTCTCCTTGTGAGGGTAACCAGCGAAGCTGGTTGGAATTCAGATTGCCCTGCTAAAGCACTAACTCAGCCATGAATTTTAAAGAGAGGAACTTCATCTGGGGCTCCATGGCTCTGAGATCAACCCTGCAAAGTGAAGCTGCTCTCAAAAAAGTGGTAAAACAGCTTTGAAAGTGTAGGCATGAACAGGGCTAACAGCGAGGAAGAAAAATGCCGTAGCTTGAAGCAACGCTGCAAGAGTTCAGTGTTTGTGGTCACTAATTATATGACATACATTCATATTTCTATGAAAAATTACATTTGCTGAAATGCAGAGCTCAGTATACATGACTTTGTTTCACTCTTCCGTGGCAATGATGTCAGAAAGAGGAAGCGATAAGGGGAAGGAGAGAAACAGGAGAAGGAGGAAAGGGGGAGCAAAAGCTTTTGCAATGTGAAGTCCTAAGCAGAGTATATTTCATGTTTCAGATCAAAGGGAGGAACTTTTACACTGGAAGATGGACACTTTTCCCTAGATCTGAAGTCAGCAAGCCTACGCACACAGAGTACAAATATTCTAGCTCTGGTCTCAGACTGCTTGGAGAATATGCTTCTCAATGAGTAGAAGCAGATCCAACTGTTTTAAGAAGTCTGGAATTGACCTGTGCTGTTCCACTTCTCTTTTTTCCTTTTAAGAACTGTGTTTTCATCAGGTAGAAGCCTTCAACCAGCCAAGTGAAAAAAGGTAGATAATTAACAGTATTGGTGTGGAGATGCTGTAGTTCCCATCCAGGCAGGTACAGCTGTTCCCACCTCAGAATACTTGCAGATAGTGTCAGTGAGGTGATGTAATGAAACTACTGTCACCTTTTCTGTGAGGATAATCCAGGAAAGAAGTTAAGGAGAGTGGCATAACACTGGCCATTCCCTTTCCCAAGCTCCTACAAAAATTATCTGGAGGTCAAATGGAGAAAGAGTAGGTTACTTAAGCTATATTCATCCTTGCTGATGGCTGAGAGTATTTACTTGCCTCTTTTTTTTTTTTTTTTTTCTTTTTAGCAGTGTGATATTCAAGGAAATTCAGTGTTCTCAGGAGTGGCTTGGTGCTGAATCAGCTTTCAGCAGAGTGTCCACTCTCCTTAGCAGCCTCTGCAGCATCCACCATTCAGTCTAGGCCAAATAAGAACCTGCTTGTGCCAATTCAACTGACCAGAGAAACTGTGCACCCAGCTCTGGAACTGACTTCCTTAAATAATTCTGTAAACATGAATTGTTGTTCAGGCATTCAGGATGTGTCTGGAAAATTAAAAAAAAAAAAAMAAAAAACTAGGCAGAGGTAAAGTTGGTGGGTTTTTCATTGCACAAAGAACACGGAATGCAAATAGTTTGCTTGTGCTAACTTTCATGAGAGACATTTTGCCATTTCTTGCCATGTCACTGAATCATAGGGTCTAGGTATGTGTGCACATGAGTGCATCTATAAAAGCAGCAGTATCTTTTGACAAGTGTGTGTAAGTCTCATCTCCACTTACAGCAAACTTAGAGGAGGAAAAAAACCCTTAATTCTCTTGCCAAGTTGTAAGCCCTCTCCCATTCTGCTCCGAAGCCAAAGGCCTGGCTGTTGGAACRGCAGGATGTGAAAGCTCCCTCGGAGGCTGGATGCAGAACAGCATTATTTATCAGAGATAGCACAAAAATCTCCCCAGAGAAAGGGAGGAATGAAATAAAGGCTTGAACAACTTTGGAATAGATTTCTAGCCTGTCAAATCAGTGCATGGAAGATATTCTTCTTCCTCTCCATATGCAAATGTATTGCACACTAAAGAGACAGAGAGGGACCATCTTAATGGTCTCATGTGTTTTATCCTGCAGTGAGATGGTTTTGTGCATGCAGTTACACTGATTTAACCTAAAATTTGCCCATGTGATCTGCACACTGGTTTCATCATCAGTGTACCACTTTGCTTGTGAAGGTTTTCATACAGTATTTAAGCCAAGTTTCACACATACATGTGCAGATTCAGGCAAACACAATAGAAGTTGTTTTCCGCTCATCTAAGCCAAACTCCAGGGCTTGCTACAGTTTCTATTAATAGGTTCCCAGGCAGCGTGGAGCAACACTTATGTTTCTGGCCAATGCCAAGATTTGAAATAGTTCTCCAATTTCGAATCTTATCATCAATAAATGTTTCAGTGTAAAGGACAAATTGTTTTAAATCTTTCACTTCTGATTTTAGGTGCTTATACATACATACACATTTTTGACAATTTCTGTCTCCCTCTTACTTTCATTAGCATAACTATGCTGCCCAATAGAGATACTGTAGAGACATAAGTACAATTAAGATGTAATAAACTGGAGTTCTTGACCAYGTAGAACTTCTGATTTCAGTTTTAAGTAGTTACAATCTCAGTATGAAAGTGTTCCAGCATATTGTGTCTCTATGCAAACAGGGAATCCCACATTACTGGCAAATCCTGCAGCACGTTCTCCCCAGACCAGAAATAGCAATCARTTAAATCATTTTGGGGCAAGGGATCAACTGATTCCTAGAGGAGTTAGTTACAGACCTTCCTGCCAGAAGCTGGCAAAGTGCAGCACTGACATACACCAACATAACCAATAATAAAATTGGCTGCAGGTGCAAAGCATATGGGCAGGGAAAAAAAAAACACTGAGAAAGGGGAAAAATTAGCAGGAGTCTGGAAGCTATGAGTGAGTGAGGACATTCTGCTTAGCTACAAGATAAGCCTGATTCAGTATAAATAAACTAGGCTCCCAAAGACAAAAGCTCTGATTCAGTTCATGAATTGTGGAAGAATAATGACAAAGTGAAAGAAATCCTGATTCTTTCTTCCCCTCTTTCTAAGCCAGTTTACTTTTTAGAACAAATTTAAGGAAATTCTGATTATATTAGAGTTTAAATAGCTGAWCTTTGTACATTTATAACTGATCTTTAGCCATTAGTGCTTCAGTCAAGGACCTTTTGGACTATAACGCTATTGCTAGGAATAGCTCCAGGAAAAGGGGAATGGCAGAGAAAACAGTTCATTACAGTTTGGACACCGTAACAGGAAACTGCTGAGCTGTAAGGTATGACAAAATGCACGTATAAGTTGGTGGCACTTAGGGTTGAAATGGCATCACGCTGTTCACCAGTGAGGGACAAGAATGCTGGCCAGTCAGGAGTGCCACAGGAGTTTATGTGAGAGTTTGTCTTTCTACTCCTAAACTGCGATTTGAGATGACAATGATAATGTCAGTTATCTCCATCGTTCCTGCTTCAGACCTTTCCTACCCACTTGTCTTGTCTTACCATACTTCAGCCTAGGCATAGACCCAGCGAGCCTGTACATAAAGGCCATTTTAGCTCTGCATTAGTATCACCCACTGCATCTCTCCTCTCTCCACCTGCACATTTGGTCTGGATGCAACGGAAAGACCAAGCCTCCAGCTCCTCATATAGGCCAGAAAGCACGCAAAAACCTAGCACAGACCATGGACAAGGATGTGTCACAGCCTTGCTGTGGGGCTCATGAATAGTTTCCCAGTTCTGGCTTGTTGCATGAGTTGTGATTCTGATTTCCTCAAAGGGAGCTGTTACATGATAGGGTGTGTCACTTGCTGCAGCTACGCAGCACCTGCCTGGTTTGAACTGCATTGAGCCTCTGCGTAAATACCCAACGCTTGCGAAAACAACAACTGGGTTGAGAAATCAGGAGTTACATATGGGATCTAATTATCYAGATCCTGTTCATGATTTAGATTTGTTTTGATATGCCCTCAGGCTGTACAATGAGGACACCCATGCTTTAACAGCAGCACGATTCCCATGTTCTTAGATTATTGCAGATATTTAAAACAAACTGCTCTCTAAAGGCTGGGAAATAAAGTAACATCTACTCACTAAAAAGTCTCTGGACTATTTCTGTAGGGAAAACCTGACAGGCACCAAGAGCTTGCAGCGGCCCCTGGGCTGCAGCGGTCTGAGCCCAGTTGATTTTAGCCCCTGCAGCTTTAGTGCCTCCCTCCTGGGAAGGGGCTCCCTGAGGACACAGGCAGCCTCCTCCTGCTGCAGGTGCAGCCAGCTAGGCCGGTTGGTCCAGTTAAAAGCCTCACCACCAGGCACTGCTCCATCTGCCACCAGTAGCCCCAGTCCCATCCATCATCGTGCTAATAAGGACTGATGAAGGCTGAGCACCTCAACCACAGTCGTGAAAAGAGTCTCAAGTCTCTTACGCACCTGCAGGTCCTAAGGAAACAATATTCTCAAGGCTTCAGGGTGGACACTTAGGATCCCTGTTTTWACAGTTTGCTGCTGTGGTCATTTCCTAGAGGAGACACTTGTTAAAAGCCGTACGAACCAGCCATGGCAGTCATAGTCACAGCTCAGACACTCCTACCCCTCACCCAGAATCCATGCTGACTTTTTTCTCTTTGCAAACTGTCATGTGGTAAGTGTCTGGTCTAGACTAGCTGTCACTTGAAGGAAGCAGCATTTCCCTCATTTTGTGATGGCAAAACTTAAAAAAAAAAAAACAGTGGCTATTGTTTCAGGCTTTGTTTTTTACAAAGCAGCATTTAGCCCACGTACAAAAGGTCCTTCTTTCTTCTCACAAGGATAACTTTGAAGCAGCCAGGATTAAAACTCCGATGTGGAAACAATCAAAGGCATAACAGGGAAAACCTCTCAAAAAAGCCAGCCTAGTTAGAGGACGCAGTGCTCAGCTTACAGGAGGCCAGCTTCTGCACACAGATGAGATATTATTGAGGGAGCAAGAGCGAGCAAAAGGGAAAGAGCTGTAACTCCTGGGGTCACTAGCAGAGCTCCTGCACAGCTAAAAGATGACCTTGTTATATAGCTAATCAGCACTGTCATGCCAGCRCACCGGGGGTCAGGCATAAAGCAGCAGTGCTGTTAGCAGAAGCCAGCAAACAYGCCCGAAGGGCTGGCAGGAGGGAAACGGCGAGCTGGCTGCGCTTTCTCTCCTGGGGCCCCTTACAGGCAYATTAATTATTAAGGAACTACTGAAAGAGTAAGGCGACGTATGTCTATGTAAGTAGCATCTTAAGAGACAATTGGTAGCAGAGATRTTTGCTTTTGCAAGAAACAGGAAAAATGTGAGAAGGAGCTTCGTACATGGTTTTAAAAAGCACTGAGGATAATAAGGCACAAATCCCCAGCGGCAGAAGAACCGTGATGTTATTGTGGAGGAGACCCAGACAGCTGACCTGCCCTGCATTTGAGTGAGGACAGAAACCTGCTCCATTATCTCTAACCTGCCAACAGACATATGTGAAAAATCACTGTCTTCCCAAATGCAGCTGACAGCTTTGCAGTGTTGGGCAAAGGAGCCCTAATGAGCAAACAAGGCAGAAAAGCAATCAGCTTTTACCAAAAGGGTCACCGTGTGAGTTAGCTGCTTTGCTGGCTCACAGTGCCTTAAGTCTAGGGTTCAGAGAGTCCTGTGTATGTGTGCCAGCTCCAGGCTTATCTGCTGAACRTCCTTGTACGAGATGTTCCCAGTGCAGCCGAGAAGAGTAGCTGTCGCACAGGCCAGATGACACGTGACAGGCAGTTAAGAGTGGAAGCCTGGGAACCATTTAGAAAGGCTGGTACTTGGCTTCTGAATCCTTAAAAGACCTATAGTCTTACACATTAGGTCAGCCAAAAGGGAAGTCCCAGTGCAGCGTATACTTCAAACTCTGCCCAGCCCAACCCTAAGATAACAACCAAGTGCTTCCTACCAGTCAGGATCAATATTCCTCATCTGTTTGATCTCTTCTCTTTTACCTCAACAATAAGAAGAGGAAGAACTGTAGTCTCTTGCGAGAAAGTCGGTATCGTTTTTGTTCGGCACATTTACGCATTGTGTGGAGTTGCTGTACTCGGTGCCATCAGCCCCACGCTGCCATCCAAACTCTCACCTCCAGCACATGCCCCAAGGGCACTGCCTGCTTTGGAGTGCTGGGGCATTCTGCCCACCCTCATACAGCTCTCCCACCTCTGCCAAGGGCACTGGAGATTCACAAAGGCTCCAAGGAACGTGCTTAGGAATGTTCCTGCACACAGGAACGTGCTCAGCATGGGAGTGAAGGGCAGCGAGGGAGACAGCTCTGCTCCAACCATGGCTTTTGGTAATCTATTATGGACATGTCCCATGCAGCAGCCATCCTTAGGGAAGCGCCCGGGGCCTTACCTGTCCTCCCCTGAGCAGGGGCTATCTCCTGCCTCTCCGTCCTAATGAATTTCAGTGCTTACACAGCAAGGTGGCCCAACAGGAAAGGTGCAGGCTGCCAGGAGAGCCGCCTGCCTCTCGGATGCACCCTCGGGCAGAAAACGGAGGTGACTGAAGGCTCCCATGACCGGGGTGAGCGGCTTCTCAACGTGCCACAGCACGCAACGCTCTGAGCAGCAACTCGCCACGGTTTTAACGGAAAGCAGCAGCACCCTTTAGGAACTCTGGGTATCTATTCGTCTTCTAACGCGACCCTAACAATCCCTGACCGCCTTGGGAAAAACAAATAAATAAACAAAGTAACGCTGAAGAGCCCATCGCATTTGAAGCATGTGAGATGCAGCGCGGGTGCCGCCAGCGTTGCGCGCAGGCTCCAGGCGGGCAGGCTGAGGCAGGGAGGGAAGGCGAAGCAGCCGCACGCGACACCTGCCCGGCCGCGCAGCGGGGCGGCCCCGGTGGCACGGGCGCCATGGGAGCGCGGTGGGACGCCGCGAGCCCCGCCGCCCCGCGCTCACCTCGGACCGACCCGGTGCGGTGCTGCGCGGTGCGAGGCGCCGCCGTCCCCCGCTCCACCGCGCGCAGCGCTGAGGGMGACCCCGCCCCCGGGGCGGAGTGGCCGTTAACGGCCTCGCCAACGGCCGCAACGGCCCCGCCCGCGCGCGCGGCCCTGTGGCGTTTCCGCGGCGGTCACCGCGAGCGCCCCTCGCCCGGGGCCGCCCCCCGGGGCCCGGCTGTCGCGTTAACTCCTTTGCTCTTAGCGCACCCCAGAATAGCCGGAGGGAGGAAACGTTTCCACAGCGCCGGCCCGTGTGAAATGGCTCACGCTTTGAGGCCGCTGTTAGCTGCGAGGTCGTGATTAACGGGACGTGCCTCCCAGGCGCCGCTCTGCGCAGTTTAGGGGCAACAGGGCTTCAGCTTTGGTTCCTTAACCCACGCTGGTAGCGCTTGCAACGCTGCTAAATGAAGGCAGAAAGGTTCAAGGAGAGGAAGGCAGGCAGGCAGGCAGGCAGGTTCAAGGAGAGGAAGGCAGGCAGGTTTCTTCCGCCAGGAAGAAACCCGTACAGCTGAATTCCCTGGCTGGGCCGAAAACCTGCCCATTTTTCCCAAGATCAGCCACTAGATGTCAAGGAGGGGTTGGGTGATTGCAAGCGGAAAGAGGCTGAGGAGCACACGCCTCTCGCACTGCCTGGTTCTGCACAGGCGTTTGAGTTTATGTAAGATCATCACACCCGTTTCACTCCTGTTTAACACGATCCCCTAAAGACCGTATTTGCTACGGGGTGCTCAAGCTCTTTCTTCTGCTCTTTTGCCAGTGGAAAGACCCAGTTGATCTCTGCCTCTTATCTCCAGTATTACTGTCCCTCTGATGTCTATTTAATCTGACTAAAGCCAAACCTAAGCTGCTAGTGCTCTGCTCATGTTCTTATCTTGTTTCTAATGGTCACTCTGTTCTGTTTTCTACCTTACTTTATATTAAATACTATACTTAGCCCTACGAAGGAACATAAGATTGAAAGATAGTTCTGTAGCTGAAGTGGTTTATTTCCCTGTCACTGTAATTCTTATAAAGAGGAATCCAGGAATGAAAAGGAAGTTTTTTAAAAAACTAGAAAATGGAAAAGAAAAAGAGGTGTTTTAAACTTCATAAATTATCATCATTTATTTTTTCCTTTTGCATTTAAATATCACCTGGAATTTGGTGCTGTTTGAAGCAGTGTCCACTTCTGGGCATTTGCACTGGTCAGGGCATGAAGGGAGCCCTGCAACCCCTGCCTCGCCAGCACCCTGCTGCCTGCTTATACCTGCATCATATATACAGAAATAAGTGCCTAAAGCAGGGGGCTGAAATTTGTTAAGCAGAGCATGACCATACGCAGGCAGCTGGAGATGCAGAACTGAGGCTCATGTCACGATTCCCTTCACCTCTGCCTCTGCCCTCGATGTCCCCTTCCGTCCCTGCAGCCACCAGCCCATAGGGCTGTCGACCTCGGATGTTCTTATTCTTTCTGTTTTATTTGAAATTCATTTGGCAGAGAAGACACCAACATACCTATCCTGCATGCTRATCTAAGTTACGTGGTTTTAAGTGCTGCTGTTTATGTCACATCTATATAAGGTACTTAAAAGGCACTTACTGTAAGTAATTGCATATACCTGGTTACATAGCAATGCAGGTCTTTGGTTGTCTGCAATATATATTAACTCTTTAGGTTAAGTCAGCTGAGAGATTGCAGTACGCTTGGACACTGAATCAATGCTTCCGTGGCCTCTGAAAACAGGACCTGGGCACAGGAAGATAAAGTTGAAATACTTTAAACATAGGAAATCAGACAGAAATAAAGCAGGGCCAAACATGTTATACATCTAGACACTTCATGTATGATTCCCTTGGTGTAGCCTGCTAAGACAAACACATTTTTTTGGTGGTGTTTAGATGTCTTAAGCATTCCTCACTATCAGGTTATTGGAAGCAGAGATATTTTATATCCAAGTTACTGAAGCAAGACCCTAGAACATCTATGCCGCCATTTGAGGGTGCTGTGTCACCCACAAGTTGTGTCTGCAAATGAAAAGTTGTCTTCTAAAAGGAAAGTTGTAGAAGCAAACTTTCTTCAGACAGGTTCACGTGCAAGTGCTGGTGCCTGCAGATTTCCTGAGCTCAAACAGGGGAGTGCTGAACTCTGTCACTGGGTTTCCATTGGCACTGTGAGGGATTAGGAGGATGGAAGGCAAAAGAGAAGATGTCCTCACCATAGGCATGAAACCACCAAAAAATTCCAGGCAAGAACTTAGGCGATTTTACTAYATGCCCTAGATTGATGGAGTTTCTTGAACTTAAGCACTGACGTGCCTCTCTTAAAAGCTATTATTAATTTCAAGAAAATACCTTATATGAATGTTTATTAATATAAGGTCAATAAATTTTTAATAGAATTTGTAAGAAATAGTAATTTGTTTCACAAATATTTTGATAAGGACTTCAACAGGTTAATAGGCTGTTTATTGCTGTGGTTTATCACCAGCTACGATGCCTTCTACTGATGTACTTGTAACGTTTCCAGTATATACCCSTCGGTTTTCAACACGCTTATAAAATATATTAATGACGTACAGTCTTTATAAGCCACTTATAAATGAAACCATGATATAATCTTTATAGAAATAAGGTCCAAACAGGTGTTCTCTCATATATTTAATGGAGCTGCTTTAATACTGAAGAAATATGTTGCCAGCCAAAGAAGGGGCCCTTTTGTGTGCTGCTTGTGCAAATGACATTTGCCAGTTGTAATGAACTCAGCCTATGAAATTCTAGGAGCCACAGAAGGTTACCTATGGTGAACGTCTAATGCCATCTAAATTAAGGTCTATAATTGCCCTCTAGTGATTAATGCATTAAATTACTTATTTCTTATATGTAAGAAAGACACTTAGCAAATRTATTTCTTCTTGTATTGCTCGACTCTCCTACAGTGTGCAACAGGCAGGTGAAAGACATGATCATTTCCCACAGGTTTCTTCTAAAAGAGGCTTCCACCCATGCAAGAAAAATACTGCAATAAAGTCGTCATTTCTGCAGACAAATTTCCTTATCCTGCTTACATTATGACATTCGATTTCTTTACCTTATGAGTCTCAGTTAGAATTGCCATATTAARTACCAAGAATTACTAGATTTTTTGTTCCATCTGGATTTCACAACAAATATAAGCAAATCTGTGATCTTTTAGTAAACTGAATTAAAAAAAATATTGCCAAAGCTTGCACTGTGTTGAGCCTTTGGGGTATTATTACGGTGTTTTACGCAGCCTTTATCAAAGCAGTGAACTCAWCATTTTGCCTGCAAAATGGATAAGACAAAAAGGAATTTCTACACGCACAAAGATAGGTATATGGGAGGAACCTGCATGAATCTCTGTAAGTGATTTTTTTCCCAGTTTCAGGCAGCATGGATTTTGACCTCAATGTGCTTCTTTGAGCTTCATTCTCAGTGAGATTGGATACTGTGTAAAGGCAGGATTTCACATACTTATATATGGCTTTATAGCCTTGGCTACCACCGAGTTCAATTATGAATGTGACTGTGTTAATATCCGCAAAGGAAAGAAAGAAAGAAGGAAAGRAAAGTTTTAATACTAAAACATGATCAGTTTAGGAAAATGCTCTATCAATCTTGATGTTAGAATAATTTGAAAGGTTATGTTATTCTGGAAAAAAAATCTATATTTTTATTGTAACACGTGTTAAAAAAAAATGGAAGGAGAGTAACAGAGCAAAGTTTCACCTGTTGGAATTAACCTAGTCCACTCCTGGCAGAGCAACTTGGAGCTTTGGCTTCTGATGAGCAAAAATATGGAAGAAAAGAAAGAGAATGTCTGGGGAATTGATTCTGCCCCCTTCACTTCTGAGAACGGTCTGCATGTGCTCTATTACCACTATTAATTCTGCAGGATTCAGCCTTTACTATGGAGCCCCCGGTGATTTGGGCCAAATCCCAGTTTTGGGGCAGTGCTGCCAGGCCAGGTAGACCCAGCAGCGGCCTCCCCGAGGCTGCTCGGAGGAGAAGGAGCCCTTTGTTCGGGCAGCGCACGCCAGCCAAGCAGCTGTGCCCCACATTCTGCAAAGAAAAGCTGAACTGAGCTGAAACCTATTTTTAAACTCRCCTAAACGCCATACAAACTACAGGAGTGCAGTAAATCTGCAGCTTTCGTCGTGTTGGTATTTATTTGTATGTGAATGCACATAGGTACCTGGTCACATAAGCTCTGGTCTTTGCCCACAGGCAGTTCCAGGGAGATAAGTGATGAAGAGAGACCACCAAGAAATCACTGCTGCCGTGTCAACAAAAAGGGGAGATGAAGGCAAAATAAAATCCACTGGTAACACCTAAAGACATGTCCCCAAAATGTAGAAATGTAACATCAAAAGAAATGTAAAAATCACTCATACTGATAATGTGCCAAGTTTCTGTGTGCAGCCAGGATTTAAGTCGGCACCTCTAAGACAAACTTATGACTTGTATTCAAGACTTATGTAATTTTACAACCMCACATTCAACCACATTGCGACAGCTTGATCACCACATTCTGGCCACTTCTGCAAACGTGGCAATGACAGATGAATTGCAACATGCCGTCTTTTGCCACACAAAATAAAAAATGAAGACTGAGGAGAACATAACAGAGCACAGCAAGGCAACTCTTGCATTTCCAGGAGCATTTTTCATCTGAGGATCTCCACAGGGGTATTTTAGCAACGCACGTGATATTCTAGTGGAAAGGTTCTTAACATTTGTTTCACAAGGAAAGATGTCAAGTGGTATGAGAATGAAAATGTGAAGTCCTGCTACTAGAGGCCATTCCTATCAAGAACCAAGAGGAAGGAATCTTCTACCCCGCTTCAAGAGGAAGGACATAGTCTTGCAGGCTGCAGGAGAGCGCAGCACGCACGTTCGCACTCTGTCCCCACACATCCTTCCTGCGTGTTGCTTCACCTGCCACACGCTGCAAACACAGTTTGCAAGTGCCTGTTGGGCCACTCGCCTCGTCCTGCRTGGGGAGCGGGCGCCGGGCCGGCTCCCGCGAGCACCCGCTCCCCGGCAGCCGCCGGGAGCCAAGGTCTCAGCTGCAGGAAAAGAAAAACGCGGCACCTCGGTGCGGCCCCGTCGCTGCCCGCGCGGCGCCCGTTTCAGCTGCGCCGGACCCTTGCGGCCCGCGGCGCTGCTCTGACCCCGACAGCAGGGCGCTGACCGCGAGTGACCAGAGATATTGGTCAGCGTGGGCGTTTTTCTCAGCAGATGCAACATTGCTTTCGATCTTTCTGACACGTCTCTGTATTTTTGTGGCCTCCTTGTGGTTTTATTTCCCTACCTGGTTTGACAGCAGTTTCTGCGAGTTTTTGTGCTGTCAGCAGACAACCACAAACCCTGCTCTGACCCACAGCTGCTCTTACCCTCGGAAGGGCTGCCTGGGGAGAGCAGAGGCTGTGTGTCTACGTGGGAAGCAACCCTGTGAAACATCCGCCACCTCAGAAATCACATCTGGCTGAGAATAGCAAGCTTGCCACGCTAAGAATCTCCTCTGCTGCCTTGTCTTTCATTTACTTTCTAAATGAGTTTACTTTGAGGGAATTGCGTGGGCAGCAGTGTGGCTTTTCCTGGTTAACATGCAGATTCTGCTGTCGTGCAGCACCCTGTAAGAGGCTACTACAACACACGAAGCTGTGACAGGAGGGGTAGCAGACCTATGGGAGGAGCAGTCCAGTCATCCTGSTAATATTTATTACCTTTGGCCTCATACATGCATTTTCAAGCTGGAAAAAAACATTAAAACTTTCCTGTTCTGCGGTCTTTGCAGTCATGCAGCTCTGTGGGCCAAACCCTGGTGCAAATTAGCTGTAAAATCAGCATAAAATTAGGGTCCCCAACTYGTGTCTGCTTTGCACTAGTTGCACTGCTCCAGATACACAGTGGTGTAAGTCCACAAATAACCTTCAGCAAGGAGCAGCTGCTCTTTTTAAGACAGACAAATCCATTCTCCGTGGCCATATTAAGGGCTAAAKCAGGTTCTTCTCAAGCGGATCATCTCCCCGTTAACACAAATGTGCATGTTGGAATTTTACTGCATCATCTACCTTCATCTTGAGGGTCACATTTGGCAGCTGCATAGGCCTAACCACCTAAGTTTGGGGTTTCAGATCCCACGAACTGTTTGCCATCAGGCTCCCTGTAATGTTTCAGCATATACTTACTGCTCTCTATAGACTCATTATTAATYTCTTTCTCTGTGGTCCTGCTAGTTAAAGCCTTAGCTTATTTTCCTTCTAAGGTCCAACACACTCTTCTCATTCTGTAAAAGAGGAAAATATTAATCAAGTATCACAGGTCTTGAAAATGTTTTATTTGTGTTGCCATTGCAATTATTGCAAATAACCCACTGACTAGTTGCCTGGAGTGTATGGCTTCCTAATTCAGTGCACAAATCTTTTGCACAGAGCTTAAATATGTAATTGCAGAGGCAGAGATTGTTTCCAGTAAAAGCACTTATAAATGTATCTTGCGTTAAGGCTTGAGATTGAAACAGAATCATGAGCTAACTTTTTTTTTCCTAGTTTACATGTTGCTTTTGCCTTCTAGGTTTCTGGTTTTGAACATGAGATTTGAATGCCTTCTTGTGAACTTTCTATTTTTCAAATGCATGAACAATCTGAACAAAAAAAAAAAAGAGTGCACAGTGACAATATGGCAATAAGACTAATTCTAAATTTAAATTTTAAAAAATGTTGATTTTGCAATGCAAAAATCTAAGAGGACAAACCAAGGGAGAGGCATTAGCAAGCACTGCTGCACTGGCAGGCCTGTTCTGCCACAAGCTGTAAAAATGCCACGTTCCTTCCAACCTTAAATATTCTGTGAAATTCTGTGAAATTCTGTTCCCCAGGCCTGCAGTGCCCAGATTACCTTAAATGCCTGAAATCTTTTCCTCCTATTTAATCCAAATGTATTTTTTCCTCTTTTTTTCTTTAGATTTTTTTAAATAGATTTTTTAATAGGTTTTAAAATGCATATTGGAAAAGTGTTTGGCACATGAGACAAAGGTGCAGGCTGGTTCTTGCCAGCTCTGCAAGCAAACAGAGCCAGTGCCCTCTTCACTGGAACTTGCCAGGCAGACCTGTGAGGTTTAAATCTCATTTTAAAACCATATTTAGAAGGCAGAAAGTCCTCTCAGAAAAAATCTGTCTGTGTTAATGGATGGAAGTAATTTCCTTCCTTGTTAGATATTCTGGAGCAGGCAGATACTTGATTTACRTCTGCTGTCTCCTACTGACATGATCTACGGTTTGGTGACACAGCCTAAATGAAGAAAYGGAAGGTCAGAGAACAATTCATCACTTGCTCACCAATAATTCAGTACAAAGGTAATGTAGGTATCCAAAGATGAAGGCAGGACCTAGCTGGATTTAAGAAGTGCCCAGGAGGGTAAATGTCTTCCTATCACTGCAATCGCCCGGATCCTCCAGGGCCATGCGCAGTTGAATAAAACTGGCTCTTCATTGCAAGCAGCTGCCAGTACCTAAAGCAGCTGAAGGCCATCGACAGCTGGCTGTGTAATCCAGAGCAAAAGTGTGTTCCTCAGCACTACAGCAGTGCAAACTAATATATACCAATATATACATGAACCTGGCAGGTCCTTGGCGCAGGTGCTTGCACAAAAAGCAACAGAAAATCAGGCAGTGGGAGTACAAGCTTCTCAGCTTGTCCTTGTCGGATGGACTTATCCCCATTTTTGCTGCAGCACTTAAGAGCCAATTATAAATTTTGGTTGGYTTCAGTGATACACTACAGATATTCATAATATTCATCAATGAACAGGTTACTTTAGGCTAATTTGTTCTGCTAAGCTATTTAGGAATTAATTTGCTCTGAATTACCAGTAATAGGCAGCAAAGGTAGGGGTTATGAAAGGGGGAACAACTGGTTGCTAAAGTCATTAGCCCTGGAGCACAGCACAAGGCAAAGAGCATCGGCTGCCCTGGGATTTATAGGAGGCACAACAGGGCAAGTACAATCTCCCAGAGGGGGGGAAGAGTTTCAGGGAGCTGAGAGAGCTGCTGAAAGACATTTGCTTTGGCAAGAGCAGCAGGCACGCAGCAGTAGACGGATGGAAGTCAGAAGCTGATGGTAATAGGGAGCATTAAAAATAAATCCAGCCTAATTAGGTAAGAAGGAAAAAAAAAAAAAAGTCATGAACCTGACAGCTCAGCAACTGACAACTGTTTAGTTCTAGCTGTTATCTTGAGGGTGAGAAATTCATACTGGAGCACAACAAAGGAGGCAGATGAAATGACCTGCTGTGTGCTCTATGTTGCCGAACTGGACCATATCACGGTCCATTTAGGGAGGCTGTGAGCTCAGCAGTTTCAAAAAGGACAGCCTCTTTAAAAGGTCCAGCATTAAAATACCCTGGAATGTTACCTATTTCTTGAAAATCTTGGCTTGCGTTCCTGTGTTTGTATAGGAGCATTCACACACCTGCAAATTCTGTGCCAACAAAAGAGAGAGGCTTTATGACCCACAGAGATAAAACAAGCAGGTAGTAATGTAGGCTTCCCTCAGTGCCCATCTCCAGCCTTTTCCATGGACCATTTCTCAACAGTGAGGAGTCCTGTGTCCTCTCTCAAGCTCTCTACTGAGAACATAACTGAGCAAGTAACATATGAGCAGCCCCTTCYAAGGGAGGGGATGCTGTGTGCCAGGAACTGCACTGCAATTAACCAACTCATTTCACATCCCAGCATGACTGAGAGGGCTGGATGAAACTGTAGAACAGCAATATTAGGGGGAAAAAAAAAGATTCAGGAAAAAGACTAGAAAGATAACTAGAAGGAAAATAATAAGCAAACACAATAAAATGGGAAATTGCACCGAAATGGAAATTGTTCCATACATTCAGGCAGAACTGAGGCCTTTATGCAAGCAGAAGTGCAGAGCTAATGGAAAAATGCTGATGGTCCCCAAATGCAGGAAGCTTGCTTCTCCTTCCCATGCCTTGACTTTGCTTCCAAGTAGCTGTATTGAGAAAACAGCCCTTCAGGTCTTCCTGGGGAACATGAGGAACTTGCCCACATTTCCCCTGGACTTTATGAACAGATAAGTCACTATTCTTCCTTACACATTGCTTCTGTTTACAAGTGATTTATCAGATGAAACTAGTGGTACAAACTACACAGCACTCAGCACAGCTCCTGCTGTCCTGCAGGACATTCCCGTGGATTTGCTGAGGAAAGCTGTGCCAGGAATCCTAGAGAGCCTTATCAGTCCAGTGGCTGATGTGGGGTAACACCATTATTAAAAGTCTGCTCTAAGATCTGCACAGCAAATAATTTAATCTCAAGCTAATGCCCTTTATATATTTTTATATATTTTCTGCACATATCTTACAGTTCTGGAAAAGGTATGGCTGGACGAATGGGCTACCTGCTATAGGAAGCATCTGCAGGGCCTTGGCAAAGCCCTTGGCGGTGAGAGCTGCTGCTGGGTCACGTTCTGGTTCTTCCTCTCCCTTGCTCCTCCCTGGCCAAGAGCAAGGGCAGGAATGCCAAGTGTGCCCCTCTCATCTGTGCTACCGCTCCGCTGACGGCCAATGTGGCAGGGCCTGCCAGCGTCTGCAGACAAACAGCTTCAGAGTCATGGGAAGGTTTTGCATAAACATGAGGATGGTCTCTGCACTCCAGTGCCTCCCCTGCTCTTCTGGCTTGGACACAATTAAGTCTTCAAGTTTAGGTTCTCACAAGCTGGACCATCTTGTCCCGTTGTCTTTCCTGGCATCTGTCTGTTTAAAATGCTGTTAGAAACACTCCTTAGCAGATGTTTTCGCAGCTTCCTCACACCATTTCTTCCTACTTCCTCAGACCATCTCTTCCTTTCTCTGTGGCKAGGAAGCTTTTCTGGTATGTAAGCAAGTTTCTCATGCTGCAACTAAGCCTATTTTTATTGTCCTGTACATATGGAGAATTCCCTTCCTCTTTGCAAACACATTTTTTACATTTGCAGGGGGGAAAAAAAGGTCTAAACACTATACAAGACCTGTGAGGTCAGCTTTTCCAAACGTGCAATAATTCTGATGCTCTTGACTTCTCTCCAGCTAGTCCACATATTCTCTGAACAAGAAAAAAATTGCTCAACACTTGACACAGTGCTCCAGCTGACACCTTCCTAGTGCTGAGCGGAGCTGCAGCATTGCTTCACATACCTGATAAGTGACAGACCTGTGCAAACATCCTTGTATTGACATTCCACATTGTCACAACAGCCAGGTCCTGTTGGCTCTCGTGCAGGTTGTGATTCACTCTCTACAGAAGGCCTTGGACTTCAAGCATATGACTCACCGAGCCCTTGTTTGTGGTTGCATGTGCAAGGCTGGCACATTGACCACATTTTTATAAATATTCGCATGTTCAAGTCATTGTTTTCTTCTTTTTCTGTTGTTGCTTGGTTGGGTGGGTGGGTTTTTTTCCTGGTGTTCTCACAACATGCCCTTGTCTTCCTCCACCAAAGACCTGTGGATTCTCAGGCTCCTCTTCGGCCACAGGGATGGGTCAGGATGGTCAGATGGGTCAGGATGCAGATCCTGCACCATTGCTGAGCATGTCCTGAGCCCCGTAGCCAAAGCTCCCACAGGGGAGGATCACTCAGGRTTCTTACACAGTCTGAGAAAGGTCTTCCAAAGGCAAATGGAGGGGACCAGACGTGGCTTTCTGTAGGGAGAACTTCAGCTGCCAGCAGAGCTTCTTCCAGAATGCCAGCSCAGGGCAACCCAAAAGCAGAAATAGTCCCCTCTTTACCCAAAAATATTGCATGCAAAACCCCAAACACAACTATACAAGAATATCCACCCCTCCCAAACACCTTCTAAGGAAGTCTTATATCACATAAACAAACTCTGGTAAAATTCCATTTTTCAGTCTTGTAAGTTATATTTAGGATGGTGCTATCAAAGGACTCTGAAGCAATATTCATTTATCAACCTTTTCCAATATACTTGCAGTTCTGCACTTTTTAAAATAAAAAATGGTCTAATAAGCCATAAAAGTTACATTTCTTGAGTCATGCTGTCTGGCTCCCTTAGAAGAATGTCTCCAATACAATGCACACAGCAGTGTAAAACTGTAGAGCTCCAAATATTAATCTGAAGCTTTCACAACAGAAATTAACAACTAAAAGTCCAGAAATTTTGTAAAGAATTAAATTTTGAAAGCTATTAAAAGTCCAGAAAAGACAGACTTCATAATATTTTTTTCAACATCTGTAATAAGTTTGATATTTTTCAATGATATTATGAAAAAAAAAAAACTGACCGTATGCCTGAGAGGTCCTTCAAGGCTGGTATTACAGCACTCAAATATATCTTCCTGGGGTGGCAACCCTGAACTTCAGTTCATAGTGTAAGTTCACCTGGAAAGCGTGAGACCTATAAAGAAGGGGGTGGCAAAGAAAGTGCTAATATCCAGTTGATCTGGCTCCGAGATAAACCTGACGATACAACTGCAATTGAGACACTTCCTTGTGAAAAATTTGCATATCATCTTTAAGCACGAATGGAGGAGACTATGGAATATTTACAGAATCGCTTCATTCTCATCAATGCCACTGCTGAATAGTTGGAAGTATTTTAATAATTGCCTCTTGGTTGTGCTGTCATATATAGTTGCCATAATCACATAGGTGAATATCTGCCTGGATAGAGTGTCTATCATATTACTGTCTTGACTCATGAATGGGGCCATTAGATCCTACCCCAAAATAAATAAATAAATAAATAAATAAATAAATAAATAAATAAATAAAAACTATGAAGAAATAACAGAGCAAACTGTACTGATCCTCTGTGTATAGTTATAGAGATATTATTGGTTTACTTCATGCATTAAAGCAGAACTTGATCTCTTGGTTTTTTCCTTTGTTTGGATTATCCCACAGGATGGCATCTACCAGTCAACATTAGGTGAGTTCTTCCTTAAAGCACTGCCAGTTTAACATATTTTTAGTTGGAATAATACCAAAATAAGATGGGAAATCTACTTGGCCTTCAGTAAATAGCCCTGACAAATAATAAATAGCCTGTAATACCAGACAGGTGGGCCATTCATACAGGGTTTAACATAATGCTGCATGCATTGGCATGCAAAGGAGAGAAGAAAAAAGACCACTGTAGCATCCACCAAATCTGTCACTGCTGCTCTCATCTCATGTGCTCTGCTTCAAGGGAAACACTGTTTGCCTGTCTCCAGATATTGAACTAAAAGCTGAGAATGGCCCTAACCAGGTGCTCTGCTGCCATCCGAGCTTCCAGGTGAGGAGCTAGTCAGAGAAGTGAGGGAGAGAAAGAAAGGCCAACTAGACACAGTGTGGTAAGTCAAAAGATTTGAAACTGAACTTTATTATTTTATTAAAAAGTATTCTACAATAATGGCTCAGAATACTACCACAAAGKAGAGGGGCAAGGCAGTGCTCTGGGCTATGACTGTAGATTACTCCAGTATATATATTTACGAGCTTAATAAATGTTGAACCGCGACAATTCAACATTTATTAAGCAAATATTTCAGAATTTTAACACTTTATAGATCTTTCATATTACAGCAGGATTTATCAAATGCAATGTAATCACATAAGTCTTGCATAAATACAAATATCAATACTTTACCTTGAATATTGTATATGATATAAATTCTGCCTTACCTTTAAAAAAATCTCCAAATCATGATATGACCTGGAGTCTTTCATTTTCTTTCTCTTTAAGAATCTTTAAATATATATATATATATATATTTATATATATTTGCTATCATACATCAAAGTATATATGAATCCCAACATTTCTGTTTTATTTTTCTGCAGACATGGTCTGAAACAAAATCACCAACAACTAAACCAAAAGCTTCCTGGTTAACAGAGGAAAGTCAAAGAGGGTCTTTCTCCTTTTCTGCATTTCAATACTATTTTTTCTTTCAATTTATAAGGATTCTTCATAAMCTAGAGGTCCATAGTTCATTTAAAGCAGTCTTTATAAGCAAATATACATACTTTGACATGCTTTTGTGAGGCAGTTAGTATCAAAATCCAACAGTATTTCTACAGAACCGTATGACTTTCTGCGATGCAGATATACATTTCATTTCTGAAAAGCCACAGTTCCTCTTCTACATCTGCTCTCATCAAATCCCCAGGATTCATTCATAAAACTGCTGTTCCAAATGCTGATGCTGTTATCCCCACTGCGGGGGAAGATGTGCACGCAATCTGGTGACATCGTCCTGTGGAAGATTGATAGGTAAGAAAAAAGACCCTCCTCAAATGCTTCGATAGTCTTTCCTATCTCTAAATGCTCCTGATTCATTTCACTGGAGGGGGCGAAGCCGTGGTGACACCTCTGTGCTGGCTAAGGCTCTTCTTCCATCAGTGGGATTTCTAGAGAAAAAGAATGAATTACTGATTACGGAAAAGAACGATTACTGATTGTAACTTCCTTCTACGTTTGCCAAGTATTTTAAGTTGGCAAGCTTGTAAAAGCACACTGCAAAAACCCAAGCAATACATGCTGCTTCCTGTCCTACCCTCATTTTTGATATAAGGCCTACATGAAATGAATTTACTAATRCCACCCATATTTTCCCAAATCCACAAAAGAATAAATGCAAAATGTCCCTTCTGCTGCACTAGTCACTGAGTCAGCATCCACAGAGGATAGAATCATCGAATGCTTAAGGTTGGAAGGGACCTCAGAGGTCATCTAGTCCAACCCTCCCTGCTCACCCAGGGTCACCTAGAGCACAYAGCACAGGGCTGTGTCCAAGCAGGTTTTGAAGATCTCCAAAGAAGGAGACTCCACAACCTYCCTGGGCAGCCTGTTCCATTCTTGCACCGCAGCTAGCAGGGGGACACCACAGACACGCACTGCTGTGACTGACTGAGCGGCAGGTTATTCCGCACTTCCAGACTTGGTGAAAACACGGAGGGAGTAAGAGCAGGTCCGCGGTGCCCTGTGGCCACCACAGCAGGGTCTGTGCTCCGARATGAGCGGCTGCTGCTCGCTGGCGGGCACTCACCGTCGGCGATGTCGACACGTGGGCTCGTGGATGCGGTGCTCGGGGACGTGTCCGGCCGGCCCGTGTCTGGGAGCGCGCCCGCCTGGCACGCGGCGGGCGAGGACAGGCTTTGGAGGAGCTCCGCAGAGCCCGACACGCCACTGCAGGCCTCCAGTTCGCTGGGCAGCGGGTCCGCGGTCCTGGGGCCRGGATACGCCGGCGGATTCTGGTCTTCTGCCTGCAGAAGGTGCCCGCGGCCCGTGGCGGCGGCAGCGTATCCAGGCGCCAGGGCGGTTAGGCCGCTGCTCACGGCTTCGTCGTAGGAAGGCAGCATGACGGGGACGCCGTCCACCACCACGAAGTCCGGGTCGCCCGCGGAGCCCTCCGGGTGGCCCCTGTGGCAGACAGAGCCGTGGTCAGGGAGAGCTGGGACGCGGCAGCTTGAACCCAAGCCTGCTCGTCCAGCAGCAGCGTTTGCAGGACGGACCCTTTGTGGTCCTACAAAACTCTGTTCAGATTGACAGTTGGGTGGGATTTGGTACGAGCGGATAAATAAAAGCAGGAGGGTGGAGCATGGTTTAGAGAGGGAGGGAAAGTGCGTTCATGGAAGAGGGAAAGGGCATCGCTTGCTGGACCAGCCATAGGATATACCGTGGATATAAGATCACAGCAGCAACAAAAGAACAAAGAAACATTTCTATTACATTGGGAAGATCTGATAAACCCTAAAGAACCTACTTAGCAGCAAATCAAGTCAAAACAGGAGGGAATTAGTCCTACCTACATAGTTTCAGGAGACGAAAACATCTGAAAAGAGGAGGGTAGAAGGCCACTTCCACAGGCTAGGCCAGTACAGGCTATAACACTATTCCTGCTGCRTTATCCTAAATATCTCGTTGTAATATCTGCTCCTCATATGCTGTATTTGTATACATATGCATATATGTATATAAATTTATATAATCCATACACACTCATGGGCACATTTAGACATTAAGATCACCAAGCCCTTGCTGCCGCTTTGGCACAGGGACACATTTGCTGACTTACAGCTTTCCCATCTCTCCTTTTTGTGCATGGTAGAATAGAGACACATGAGAAAGAGTAAGAGAGAAGCAGATTGAGCACAAACTGTAAATTAAGAACAAGTCAGCACCCATACACAGGATTAGCTCGCTCTATAGCTTTACCTATAGCCTGGCRTGGCTGCCTTTGTTTTCCAGTTGTGAAACAGTAATGCCCACCAGCTTGTGTCATGGGGAACACTGTGAGATTCAGTGGCCATAGCTGCACAGTATTTTACAGAGGCAAAGTAGGATGTAGGAGACTTCTATGAATCATGACCAAAATAATACTCTCAAAGGGAAAACATCCTCAGGCAGCTGTGCTGAATTTTTATATAAATATGTCCACAGAGAAAAGGAAAACCTTTCTTAAAGCTTAYATTACTAATCCCACGGTATTCAAGAATTCCCTTCCCACCTGAAAAATTAACTTAAAAAAAAAAAGGAAAAAAAAAACCCTTTAAAATACTGCCAGACATTTTCCCATGCAAAAGCAGCAGTTCCCAGTATTCGAGCTCTAATTACTCCCACAGAGCATGTGCCCAGCTCTGCACTGCATCCTCCTTGCCCAAGGGCCTGCCAGTGCTTCCCGGGGTGCCCTTCGTACCCCTGGATCAGGAGGTCCTCCTGCTCTACATAGGAGCAGAGGGATCTGCCCAGCTCATGTGTCCCTCTGCTTCCCCAGCATGGAGCGATACACGTCAAAACTCAATCCTAAACCTTCAAAACGAATAAACGAGAAAGAAAACAGTACAAACCTTGGAAGAAAATGTGTCTTAAATTTGGTCTGGAACATCCTGGCTAAGATAACCAGTAGAAGTACTAATAAAACACTGGTAGCAGTAAATGCCACTATTTTCCACGTAGTCAGGAGGGTCTCCTGCGTACTTGGCCAGGTTTGCTCTGCAACAGAATGGCAATACAAAAGCAGTGTTTGATTACTGTTGTCATTTGGTATGAAGTCTTCAACAATACTTAGTATTGACAGTTGGGACGCAGGATCTCATAACATATGTGCTGTAAGCACACACAGATCCAGCCCCAGATGCTAAAAGCAAAGCAATGCTACCCATAAGCTGCCACAAGGGGCTGGACTTTTACCTTTTCACCGTTGCTTTTTTCAAACTTGCAGTCATGAATCTGCCTTATTCACACACACACACAAATACCCAGATATACCAAAACATCCCAAATACCAAAAATACCCATTTGAATGGCTAACTAGTGAAGTTGCTTAGGATCAGCTAAGATATACTACATCTAATAGCATCTTAAAAAGGAAATGTTTGTCATTAAGCAACAAATTTACTCCCAAACCGAGGGACTACAGGGGGAAYAGAAGCAAAGGCAGGAGCGCCCCATCACCTGTTTTGACACAGTACACTTGGTAGGAGGGGAACCACTCTCCGTACTGGCACGTGATGTATTTGTAGTCGTTGGTGAGCGTGTAGCCGGGGTCGCAGTAGAACTCCACCACGGTGCCGTGGTTGTAGCGCTCGCAYGGCCGCGGGTGGCAGATGTAGTCTCCATGGGCCACCATCGGAGGCAGGGGACACACTTGGGCACACAGAGAAGCAGAAAAGGAGAGAAAACGTCAGCGAAGTGGGTAAAAGAGCTAGCRAAAGGCTGGGAGAACTAAATAGAGGACTGAGGGAGGCATCTCTAGGAAACAGCAGTGGATAAAGCTGTTCAAAAGCAGCATTTTTATAAAAGAGAAAACTGTTTTGCTAGGCAAGTACTAGTTCATCCCTATTTTGTCATATGCTCCTAACACAGACAGCAGAAAAAAACCAAACCCACAGTACTACCACTTCTAAGTGATTACATATTGACCCCAAAAGGGCTTAAGTTGGTGATGTGGGTTATTTTATTTCCCTTCTGAGCAACTAACTGGATCGGTGCCCCATCTACAGGCTGTTCCCATCACTTCTTGCCTCCCGCGCGCCGTGAGGACCTACTGCACTGATTTAAATAATGAAAACGCCACTTCTCCAAGGAAGAGCCTTCCCGGGAATTACGACTCAGCTGCTTTCCCCTGTGAAGCTTGTTACATGAATAATGCATTTCATAAAAAAAAAATCTGCACAACAAGACATTAAATGAATCTTCAAGAGCAGCTGATTACAATGCGCAGCGATGACTGCTCCCCATCCCCTGGAGCCGTGGGTTTGTTTGCATTTTCCCGGGCAAGGCTTAATAATAACTTGAAATCACAGCAAGTAATTCACAGAAAGATTCACATCCTCAATACTCAGCATATTTTCCAGTGGCTCTAGACCCAGAGGAAAGAAAAATATTTTGGCGGGAAGTAATTCAAGAGTGAAAACAATTCCTAAGAACAGGGTAAAGGTGTGACACCAAAAGAGCAGCAAAGACGCCTTTTGTCCATATCAGAGAGAATTTCTCTCTTAAAAAGAAAAAAAAAAAAAAAACAGTGGAAGCAACAGTTCTGTCCTATTGCCAGGAAACCTGCTCTGTTTTTATGATCTATGTGAATAGCCAGCAAGCAAAGGGAGGCAGCCACCTCAATGTCCCTTCCTCGCAGCTGACTTGGGCAGGACCCAGGAGCCAGCCCAATGTGCAGCCCCTTGCAGCTCCTGGTCTGTTAATGCCCTGAAGGGCCCCCAAAAAAGCAGTCTCCTYGATGGAAAACTGCCACAGGATCGCTCTGCCAGCAACGTGGATCAGCTCTGGAGTGACACATCCCCAGTCAGATTAGAAAAATGCAACCCAGATATGCCCAGGGCAGGCAGCATATTTACCAGTGGGAGATGTATTTTATAAAACCTGAAAACAAGAACGTTAGTGCCGAACATGGTCCTCATGCTAGAAACGGGTGCCACCTCTTCCACTAACACCCTCCCTATCTAAAGAGCAATGATAGTGTGTTAGTGCTGTCTGGAAGCCTTTGTAAGTACTTCTTTACAGTTCTGTAGGGCATTGGTCACAAATTAGAAGTATTAATGAAACAGAGAAGTTATAAATACTTTTTTTTCCCCTCTGATAACAGCTCTTTTACTAAGTCCTTAATGAATAGCAGATGCAATGGAGCAGGTTTAAAATGGAGTTGAGCTCAGTTGAGATCGTGCTCCTTGCTGCTGTCAGACTCAGAGGTTTCCACTCACCTGGGATATCTCCCCACTGCCTCTGAATTACATATTAATCCTGTTTAAGGAATTCCAGTTTACATGGGGAAACTGGCRGTTGGGTCCCTCTGCAAGCACAGTGAATAACAGTCACTAAACCCTCATTTCAGAGCTTTCTTTTCCTAATCAAATCAGAYGAGTTGCAGCCTGAACAGCCACAGAGGAGCCTGTCTGGAGCACCACACAACCTGCTCCATTTCCACCATCATCGGCCCAATAGCCTTTGAAGTCAATGGGAGGAGTGCCGTTAGGTGGCCTTAGTTTGGATCCCAGAGAAGTGAGATGGTTAACAGCAAGGCTGGGGGCTGCAGAGCACTCCTGCCTCCCCAAAGGCAGGAGATTTGCAGTGCAGGAGCACTCGTCTTAGCAGATCAGACCTCTACAGCTGATACTCACCTTGCGTTTGGCGGCCATGCAAGTTCTCTGCAGCTCTCTAGACTGTGTGTGTCTGCTACCTGTCAAGAATGTTTGATACCCTTTAAGAAACTAGTTATTAAAGGAATATGCCAGGTCAAATATGGCCTAAAACYCAGCTAGCAAACCTGAGACCACTGAATTTCACTCAGGGAAGTTAAAGCTCAAGCCTCCTCAGTGATCAGCCCTTACTGCGGATAGAAATTACACAGCACAGACCTCAGGCAAATGCATCCATCTTCAAAAATGAAAATAATCAGAAACAACTTAAAATGAAAGTGTCTCTGACAAGTGCATTTTCACTGTCAAAGCCAACAGCAATATGGGCAATAAGCAAACATAGGCAAAAATTAAATCTACTTCAGAAATTTCTTACAGCTGAAAGAAATTAGGTGCTGTTCCCAAACAGGACACTATTTCTTTAGTGCCAACAGGTTTCATTCACTTGATAAGGCTTCCCAGACTTTAATATGCCAATGACAGCACCCACACTGGCAATCCAATAGCATTTTCTGGCAGCTAACATTAGAGGACCCCACATATATATCCTCAACTCTGGAGCCTGKCAGAGGGAGGGACATTAAATCACATAGTGTCTGCTAGGGATTTTGCAGCATGTGACCCCAGATCTCAGAATCAGCCTTTATAGAGCAATTGGCCACTGGCTGTAAAAGATTTATTTTTACTGGGGGGAGACTTACAGGCACTTTATAGCACAGCATTTTCGGTGCAAAAGCTGAGTGTTTAATCAAAAATGAAAGAACGAGTGTGTTCCTATGGCAAACAGATCCCTACTGGGATGCCCGGCACTATGCTTACTCAAAGAAGCTGAAGGGAGGAATTCTTGATTTGATGTGAGGTCCTTTCCCTACCGCTCCTAGCAGCATTTGCAGCTAAGGCCTCTCCTATGAGATAAGCCATGGCCCTTCCTCTCTGACTGTTTTTCATGAAAAAAATGAAAAATTGCTTGCAGGAAGAGCAGAGAACCCATGTCAGGCTATAGGAGATTTGGGTCACCAAAGATGAYCGAGTATGTCCTACCTCAAACACTGCCCACAGTCACGGCCACTCTTCCCCATGGCACCCTGAGCTTTGCGTTGGGAGCTGCAGCTGCCACAACCCAAGGCCACATCAGCCTGGGCCAAAGCASCTATCAAGGCTGTTTCAGCAACCACATCACACACATGTTTGTGCATCTCGGTGAGTCATTTGCGGATTACTGATTAAACACAGCATTGGTCTTGCTAAGAATGGCAAGGGAACTGGTGGAGGGAAGAAGACGGCAATAGAAAAGCAGGTGGAATTTATCTTTTCTTCCAAATTCACTTTCCAAATTAGTGTTCTGGGGGAAACACATGGGAGTCCTCAGTCTTCAGACTATTCTTCTACTTGGATAGCTTTATATTCCTGCTACCAGTTTGGGTACACGCTGCTGAGATGGACATACCCAGCTGGAGTGCACAAGACGTCCTTAGCTCCCACACGTGATAAATGGGGCAGGGGACCCAGTAAAGGYTCCCTGTGGCTCCCCAGCACAACCTCCTACACAAACACCGATAYATCAACAGTGCATTTCTATAATAGATGCTGTCAGCGTTGTGAATGGAGGGAGTACAGGTTGGGGATGCACAGAAAAGCCTTGAGCCCACTGAATTTGTGTTTGAAAAGTCAGCTGTGAGAAATTGTCCCCACTACCCCCACACCAAAATAGCAAGAGTAGCACCAGAATCAAGGCAACAACAGAAACATCTAAGTGTCCAGTGCTATATGAAGTAAGCTGTTAATCCTGATAGCAGACATGACTTGGAGACACAGGATGATTATTTTGAACCCTGAAGTTGCCAGCAAATGTTATTGGGTTTATTCATTGAAAGCCTACAGCAAGAATAATTCAAAATCCTCAACTTTTGGCCAGTAATTTCTAAGTTCTTTTCAATCCCCAAATACTTAACCTTCACAATGCCATCTACATATTTTTCTTCTGAAAAAAAAAACCAACAAAAAACAAACAACTAAAAAACAAATACTTAATACTTAAGCAAAAACTTCTAGACCATTCATAAAATCAGTGGCAGCTTGAAATATAACCTGGTCTCCTGACTCCATGCTGTTTCCTCTCCCCCCAGGATAAACTTGCCCTAATTTTCTATCGGTTGCAATAGCACYATAAACCTTTCCGATGTTCACAGCAAGAAGCACTTTTCACCTTGCAGAAACTGCAAAACTAATTCAATAATTAAGTTTTTATGAAAAATCTCTTCTCTTTCCTAGCTCTGACAAATGCCAACTTGCTGCAAATTGTTATCACTCATACCAGCTGCATGAGCCTAAGTGAGACATTATAAAACTAGTTCCAAGCCTATTTTAATAAATAGCTTATCATTAGCTAATTCCTAAAGGGAAACAGAAGGTCATTTACAGTCATTTATCCTGCACAGAGCTTCCTTTCTCCCATAGGTACAAATTACAGAGTGGGTTTTGCAGTTCCCCCAGCTGAATTCCCATGGACATCTCAGGCTCATCCCAGTCATCTGCCATGAAACCGCCGTCAGCAGCGTGACAACCCGGGCAGCATTGCTCCTCATGCCCAGATCTGCAGTTTCAAATGCAGATCTTTGCAAAATGCACACAGTGAAGCACATCCCGAGTGATCTTTCTCCCATAAATTGTAAGTTAAAAAGTGAAGCTGTTATTTAAACTACAGAACTGGATTATGAGCCTGCAGCAGTGGAGGGCCAGGTCTGCAGTCTCCATTAGAGAAGATACCATTTTAGTTGTCTTCATCACTCTGTCCTAGGTTGGTCTCTGTTTATCATGAATGACTGACTTTATAATCAGTGATGGTCCCTCAAAGAATTTGAGAACCAGAGACCAGCACTTGGCTTAATTTCTGAGACCCAAGATGGGTGTGAGTCTGGAGCCAGCTCCTTGTGAAAGGTGCCAGATCCAGAAGAGCTGTGTCCTATAGCTTAGCTGAAGGCTGAAGAAATCAAACTATAGCACTCAGGAGAAGGAAAAATACAGGGAGTCATTCCCAATGGACTGAGACCAGGAGGAAAAAAAAGGAGAAAACTATGGGCACTATAATGGCACAAAAAAACAACCTACAAGACTATGGAGTCCCACARGAGTACTGATTTTTAGCCTAATCAGAAGGTGTTTGACTAAACTGTTTGGTGAAACAGTCACATTTGAAACTTTGACTCCTATGACTGAAAGTTAAGAACTATGTATGTGCCAAGGAGACTTTCTGAGGCAGAGACTTCATAGCTACAGTTCCCCCSACTCGTATAAGAGCTTCTCTGACTGCAATAAGCAAAGTCAATGGACATGTCCATCAGACACAGAGATATTTTGCTTTCACGTTAGAAAACATATTGTGCTTTTCCTTTCAGAGGAGCTGTGCCAGATACAATTAAAGATTGAAACTGTAAAGCAGGCCTTGGGAGGAAATTTGTCTGCTCCCCCCATCCAATCCTCAGCATACTTTGAACTCTGCAGGTAAAATTCTACCTGCATCTGGCAGCTGACGTGAAAGTTTGGGGCAGAAGCTCTGGCTGCATAAAAGAGCTCAGCTAATTTTGGAAATGCTAAGGACTTTCTGAAAGATTCACAGGCAACAGAGCRGGTGTAAAATGACGATTTACACCAACAGTCCCATGCATCAAGCAGAAACAGATCATTTATGTGTCGCCGTTCTGTTGCCTTTCTTGGAAAACTATGAACAAGTAGATAAGATCAAAGCAAGATCAAAGAAGGTTTCCGCAATGCAAAACAGGAAAATTCACTCAGAAACATAAGAGTATTTATCTTCTTCAAACAGCATCTTCTAATTGAAGACTGTTCTTCAAACCGTTCACCCCTTAAAAGCAGAGCTGTAAAGTGAYCACTGTTGTATATCACTGTTTCAAAATCTTTTCTTGCTTTCTTTCCATTTCACCTCACAATATATCTACTGGAAATAGAAGGTATTGGGATATTTCCTTTTAAGTTACTTCATCACACCAGCCTTCTAAGACTCTTGGTCACCCCAGAGTAAAAGACCAAGAGCCTACTTCATCCTTTGGCCATGAAGGTGAAGGTGTCACCAACATGCCAACATGTAGGTGTTCACAGCTATTCYTGGCTGCAGCTACTTCAGGATTTACTGTGGGTTGTCATTTCCAGAGCATATGGCTCTAGGCAGTGAGAACCACCTGAAAATCCACTCACGTCAGCAATTAAAACCAAGGCTATTGATCAATCTTACATTAACTCAAGTTGACTTGGATGACCTGATTGCTGCCTCGTGGTATTTACTTTGCKCTCTCTCCTGCATGCACACTGAACAGCTATAAGCACAGAGAAGAATCGTGGCATATACCTCACTTCATTCCTTCCTACTATAGCATTTCACCACTTGCTTTTATTGCTGCCCTCTGGTCCCTCTGCAGAATTTTTATCTGCTGGAGATCTGATGCACCAACATTATGCTGCCCGGGCATACACATCAGTTTGTCATGTTGAAATTTATCTGAGGCSGTCTCAATGCCAACAAAAATGCAGGAAGAGAGAAATCCATTTGTGCTATCCCAGGCTTAGGATTGCTCACTTAGAATAAAGAGAGAATAAAGACTTCTGGATGTAAACTGACTGCAGACAGATTTTGTCTTTTGTTCTCAGTATGCTGCTATATCAGAATTTCAYCAAGAAATTTCAGCAAGAATTTAAAATATTTCAAGGGTGTGGTTTATCAGATTTAGAGTTCAATGTTGATCAAAGTCTTTGGTCTTAGCAATTTTAATATRGTGATGGAGTTCTAGAATAGACCTGCAACTGGTTAGAAAGTGTGAACTGCTACATTTTGAAATATGAAGTGAATGTGGCATTTCAGCTGTAGTGCTACCCTGCTCCTTACTGCTTTTTACTTTCCAGGTTCCATGCCATAAATTATCAGACCTTCTCTTTTAGCATCTGCCTTCAGGTTTATAATAACCATTTTAAACCTCTACTAAGTATTCACACCTAACTCTCCAGGATTTACTTGTATTTGTAGCATACTCTACATGCAGTAAAATACAGTAAAATACAGTACAATTTTTATATCTCATATGATAATTTTCTCAAATTAAAAGTGATTTTTTTTCATTATTTGTGCATCTGATTTTACAGAAGGTACAACTAACTCACAATACCTTCTATGGATGGATCATTAATCTTAAATTGTTACTCTAAAAATAATATTAATAAATAAATTGACATTTTCCTTAGATTTTTATATATCATTCTTGGATATGTTTAAAAATTTCAGCATAAAAGGAAATTCAAAAAAAATCTGCATGACAATAAAAGGATCTTAAGAGCTTAAGTAGAATATGTGAATCAAAGAATTAAAGGAAAAGAAAGTTCAATGCTAAGGTGCATCTAAATGATTGCAAAAATTTCTAATGTTGGCAAAACAACACAATTTCCTCTAACCCTGTTCTTGGAAATATCTGAACCACTTCAGCTGAAGTGGCCCAAATGATTCAGCTTGAGGCAGACACTCAAAAACCAGCCTGAATATTGTAAATTCAGCAAAGTTACCAGTGTGCAAGAAGGGGATCTCATAGCAGTAAATACTCATCCATCTGAGCTCGAGCCGTCCCTATCTGCTTGATGGGCAACAAGTTGTCTGGAAACAGCCACTTCGGTGAAACAACCGCCTGGCTTTGCAGGGCTGGCTGCAACCTGCCTGCACTGCGGTCGGTTCTGATTTTAATTATCAGAAAAATCTTCTTTCCTGAGGGCAAAGATCCAAAGATCAGCAGACGAGCTCTGGGGCCACTGGCCAGCACCTTGACCTGGGGGTAGCAGCTGCTGGCCTCTTATTGAAAAGATAAAATAGGCAATAACTCTTGAACCATATTTTAAGGTACTGAAAAAAAAAAAAAAAAGACGTTTTAACACAAGTAAGACAGATGAGAGACCTCATCTTGCTCGCATTAAAGTTAATGAATTTTTGAATTTTCCCAGGTATTTTGCCAGGAGCAGGAATGGCTGCTGGGGCTTTCACCTGCGTTAAGTGAAGGAAAAATGCTCACATTTAACATCTTCTATTTATATGCTTGAGTTTCTGTGTTTTTCTTACTTTCCTGATTGGTGACTTGTATTCAGTTTGTGTAATGGTTATACTGCTTTGATTAAGTCTAACAAGGCCTTCCTAGTTATTTTAAGTTTTAATTTTCTGTGTTATAGAAAAACAACACATAAACCCTCTGAAAAATGGGTTACAAAGAGCTGATTTATGCTTAAATTTTTATGGTGTGCTCACCAAAAAAAATACAACTGCTCTTACCCCATCCGGAAATTGCAGAGGCATTTTTGAATTTTGAAAATTTAATTGTCAATTAAAAGTAAGAATCATTTTATTACTTTCGAGTCATGTCTCACTTTGTTGATGCTGCTGGCAAATTCCTGCACTCCAAGAATGCTCAATGTTCAGCTAGGTGACATAAGCAGTAGATATATCACTATAATTGCTTTTACTAAACGCTACATATAGATATCTAGCATATATCTACACACACATCCTCCTTTTAAGGGCATGAGCATAAAGGGTGTATTTGGATTCTGGTAACCTCCTGGATGTTTCATTCAAGATGTGCTGTGAGGATGGCAGAAGGTAGTTCACAGGGATGTGCTGACATATGGAGCAGGCAGTCTATTTGGTACYTTTGTTTTAGATGTACGGAATGCCAATACAAATACACGGCAATATCCCCACATTCCGCTACAGTGCTGGACTGCCCTTGCTGGAGGGGCAACCTTCACCTCTAGCCTTTGTGGCTCAGATCCATAAGCTCATACATAACTCAGCCCCTTTTGCTGCAAATCCTTCTGGAAGTTTAACTACCCCGAGGGCCAACAAATATTCAAGAATGCAACATCACGAGACASTGAGCAATGTTTGCACCCTGACACCCCCAAATAAGTCAGTACAGAGTATTATTTGGGTAGAAAGTGGATTTATATTCGCATCTAGAGATACTCAGCCCATCTGCTTGTGAATGTGCATTCCCATCATGTTTTTATTACAAAAGCAGCAAAGAACTTGCGTTTTGCAGGCAAAGCTGTTAATAACCCCAGCCCTCGTGCTCAGGACACCCCCGGAGCACACGCTTTGTAGGAACCACGAGCAGCTATGGACACGCGCGGCACGGCCCGTGCAAACGCTGCACCTTAAGGCCGCCCCGAGTTAAAACCAAAGCGAAAACGCACAGCAAAACTTGCAAGCTCTGAAGCAGAAGGAAGCAACAAGAAGAGGTTTACCTTCCACGTCAAGGCACCTAGGTGGGCTATCTGACCAGATTAGGTTATACATGCACTGGAGGAGCGCRGCCCCTTCCAGGCGGTAGCCGGGGAAGCACTGGTAATAGACCACTGCTCCCACAGGGAAGGAGGCCTCCCGCTCCGAAACGTTAACGTAACTATGAGGAAGAGCCAGGGGCCGCAGGCAACCTGCAAATTAAGAAGAGGGAGGCATCTTTTATTATGAGGCGCTTAGCGGAGTCGTCTCAACACACCTTGCTCTGCCCCGTCCCTAAGCTGAGGAGCACGATGCTGTTCACTGCTCTGCACCAAGGGCACAGCTGCCACGGACCCCTCGGACACACAGGTCCAGCCTCAGACGCTTCTACATCTYAGAGATGCTTTTAATGCCACTATCACAGGGCCCACTGGCAGCAAATCTGAGGCATTTTTCCTGGAAACGATGGGGTTTTGCTGCACAAACATCCGCCACTTCGGCAGATGGCAGCTTTGCTCTGAGGCAGAGCCTTTAATAAATAAAGATTGGCATTTATATAAACCATGAGTTACAGCTCCCCTCTTAAACACAGAGAGTCACATAAGCCAGCTTTAATATTAAAACTGCTGCTGTGCCAAAGGGTGCACAACAGGGTAAGATTTGCAGGTGGAATTAATGATTTTGAAGGAAGTCTGAAGGGCTGTAACTTGCTCTAAGTACTCACATGAGAAACCCTGGAAGTGGGCTTGGATTTGGTTAAAAGAAGGGACCTCTCACCACCAGTTACTTTAAAAGAGGTCAGAGGCTACCTGGGAATGAACCTGTTTTACTTCTGTGGGGTTTGTACCATGGGCATTACTGATCCTTGACCACTATATGGTGACCAGCCACTGTTTGGTGCAGTACGGAGGAGGAGCAAGAGGGAATGTGGCAGATGACATCACTTTGTGACCCGTTATCCACCTGTATTCTGAGCTTGTTTCGAGATGAGAATTAGATAAACAGTTTGTACTATAAAAATAAAAAGCACTTTCCTCCTGTCCTTAGAAACGACCCTCTTGGTATTCATTGATACTGTTGATTTTTGATGTTAACCATGCCTAGGGAAGATGGCTGGCAATCAGGGAATAACAAATAATGCCACAAAGCTATGAGGAGAACAGGAGCTGCCTTACAGCAGCGTTCATCCCTAAGGACAGGATCCCTAAGGATCCCTGGCAGGACCCTCCTGCAGGGACACCTCGCAGGAGGCGGCGCAGCAGAGTTGGGGACTTCTACTAGCACCGCATCTATTTGTAAAAGCAGTTTAAAAGCAGTTTTAAAGGCAGCTGAGTAGCAGCAAGGGATGTGCAAACCCAGAAGTCTCAGGCAGTAACTACGGGTCTAGAGGGGAACAGATTCTGGCTCTGCTACAGGGCAAGTGGAGGTCCATGGAAGCTGCAGTCCTTTCCACTGTTAATTGGTCCAAAACCACTATTTCTCCATAAGATCTTTTGCTGAATTTCTGGTCAGAATTTAGCCTAGGTTTATTTTCAAAATGCAAAGTGTTTGTGACAAATTTTAGACACATTATAGCAAAAAAAATTATAGAAAAGTAACATTTTAAGTATAAGTAGGTGGAGAGGGTGGCATCTTCTTTCCTGCAGTGACCAATGTGGGAAGGGGAAATCCTAGGTAAGTTAAAACTATTCCAGTACTGCACAGGTGGCTTAGAAGGTTGATGTCCTCACAGCTGCAGAAAAAAGCACAACAGCAAACTACGAGGAGATGCACGAGCTATAAAAGAGGATGTTCTGGTGTACTAAACCTTGACAAAAGGGCAGATTGTCCCATGTCCCATCGTCTTGGCACACTGAAACCAGGTTGTCTAAGTCAGGGTAACGAATCTGGAAGCCGTCGTGGCAGCTGATTATGAGCTTATCGCCAGTCCTGTACGTCTTGTTACGAACCTCTGCATCTTCAACATGTGGAACAAGGCAATCTGCGACTTCATAAAACAAAATATTAACTTAATTAAAAAAAAAAACACAGCTAGCTATTCAGCAATTTCAGCAATCAAGAGCTTCAGCAAAAGTTATCAGTTCACACGGCTGCTCGGGTTAAGCCACTTGCAGGAAATGCATTTTGCTTAATATGCCCTTTCCCTAGGTAAACATCAGTGCCCAGTCTACTGTTTGGTGCTGTAAGTGGATAACATTGGTTCTCCCAGATTTCTTCAACAGACAGAATTAAGAGTGTTTAGAAGGGCTATTTTCCATTCTCTCTTTCCTTTTCCTGCTCGTTACTTGAGCAAACGACACTGCCCAGTGTAACAGCAGGAAAGCCCACGGGAAGACGAACTCTGACAGCRCTGAAGACAGGACAAAAGAAAGGATGAAAACGCAGACACGGCACAAGGAGCAAAGGAAACTCCCCATGGAGCAACAAGAGACAGAAGGAAAACCCAACACGTTCGCCAGGGCCTACCCAGCTCCCAGCACAGCGTGCGTCCTCGGGCCACTAACAACTCTGCCAACACTGAATAACAGAGAGACAGGCGAGAAGATACGAAGGAATGGGCCAGGGGACTCAAATCTAATCCTCCTCGTTAATGAAAAGTACAATTAAAAGGAAAGGAGGAAAAAAAAGAATGTTGGAAAAATGCACTTGAAATTACCTGCCAGCAGCCCATCCAGGGTATCGAAATAAAAACTTACAGGCATCAAAAGCCACATGACATTTCAAATGAAAATCAGAAAGTAATGACATTTTAAACCTGTTTTATACCGTTTTTGCAAAACTTGCATTAAATTAAAAAAAAAAGAGAGAGAGAGAAAGAGAGAGAGGTTTCTCAAGTCCCTTGAGACTGGCATAGGAGAGAAAGTTTAGGCAAATTCCAGGGTTACCTGTTCCCAGAGGTAGAGGTGACTCTGACCTTGTTTTTACCAATTACCGTGAGCACGTACGGAGTAAAGCAGCAGCAGCAGCTTGCTTTCACGCAGCTCATTTGTCAGCAGCACAACTTCCAAGCAAGATAAGCTGTGATTTAGCATAGCACAGGCGGCCTCCTAATAAAAATATATTTCGTACTGTATTTCTTTATTTAGGCAAGCAAGGTGATCTATCATCCTGCGAGCCACTACAGTTGACAGATGCAGAGAGGGAACATGCTGCTTCCCCAGGTGAAACCTATTTCACTTTGTGCCTTCACATTGTAGATTTTTTGAGTTCCTTCGTCCTTCACCCCGAAATATGTTGCATTCAGCCAGGTTTTAGTATGATACTTGGGCATGCTCTTAGCTGAACATGTCACCGTGGTCCTTGCTACTCTGGGCTCTGCTGAGGGCAGGCAGGAGGCAGCTCCTGCTCCTGTGGTGCTCCCAGGCCAGTTTTACGCAACGGGCTCGTATCTACTGTGTGAATATCAAAAAGGGGCTGCCAAAGGCAGGTCCTTGCTGTGAACCTGCTCCTCCTCCTCCTYGCGGCGCTGGATGCAGCATCCCGCATCCCGCAGTGGGTACCGCCGCTCGCCCTGGATGGTCTCCGCGCTTCCCTGTGGAGCGGCTCAAGGGCATCCAGGCACCACGTCTGTTTGGTGGTGTGGAAAGGGCTGGCGAGGAGGAGGCGGGAGGACAGAAACCGTGTGAAGAACACACTGACAGCTCGCCTGACATGACCTCACCCTCTTAAAGGCCAGCACAAATGCTTTATATTGTCTATTTTTTAATTTCATATGAAATTCACACTCCTGTGTTATAGCATCATTTTGTGGATGCCCAACCTTTCCTGATGCTTTGTCATTCAGCAGGGAGCAGAGGCTGAGGACACCTCCAAGGCTCCTCCAAGGCTTCCAACTGGGAAGGGACCCCACTCTTCAGAGTCACAGAATGGTTGAAGTTGGAAGGGACCTCTAGAAATCATCTAGTCCAACCTTCCTGCTCGAGCAGGGACACCTAGAGCACAGGGTGGCATTCAAATGGGTTTTGAAGACCTCCAGAGAAGGAGTCTCCACAATCTCCCTGGGCAGCCTGTGCCAGGGCTCTGTCCCCCTCACAGTGAAGAAGTTCTTCYGCATATGGAGATGGAACTGCCTGTGTTGCAACTTACACCCATTACTATCCCCAGGCAGGCTGTGCCTTCGAATYCAGCATCCCAGGGCCTCCAAAAGCAGCAACAGTCTCAGCTGCCACATTATCACAGTGGGAGAAGACAGGTTAAAGTGTGAACAACCTGACATACTGCTCTGAAACAGTGAATGGGAAATTCCTGCCTCCGAGCATTGATATTTATGTGCATAACCTCATTAGACGTGATGGAGTTGCAAGCACATGCTGTAGATCAGCACAAGAATATAACTCCAAGCACAGCACATTCTGACAGTGCATTTACCAAGCGCCTAGTCCTGCAACTTCATCCTTGTACTGGCATGTAAAATCTCCTGCCTCTTAACTAGAAAGGACAGATCTATAAAATCAAACTGATGGGAGTAGGATCTCCAGGTAAATCAGTTAGTTTTTAAATCAATCACATTCCACAATGGGTGACAGTTCATATCATAAATGGGATTATTTTGCCATTAGGGATTGATCCAATAAACAGATAAAAACAATTATAGGTACTTTTAGATATAAAACTATATGCAACTATCCATTATTGAATCCAACCCCCTGAAATTAACTTCAAATGAATTGCAAGTATTGAGCGTTCTCGATGCTCCAGCTCAGTAATTCTAGTTCTACTATAAAATAAATATTTTAAGCACCCAGATGGCAGTATCTGACATTTACAGACACTGGAATGGTACCAGAGCCACGTGCAGTACACCACAGTAAACACAGCAACTGCTTCTGCCTTAAATGAGTAAATAAAACACAAAACTTCACCTCATGATGGCTAGATGGCAAGGGCTAGAACATGAACTTCTCAGTTCACCATCACTCACTGCAAATTTCTGTCCGTATCATTGTGCAACTGCTGCAGAGATGACTTTTTCTTATGTCACAGGAGAGCAGAGAACCACGAATGTTGCTGCAATTGCTCTGAAACTGCTCCCTCACGACCATGCTCGAGCCTCAGGACCTGGTGCTCCCTGGCCACAAGAGCACTGGATTCTGGAAAGCACTTGAATTCTTAAGTCTCACGGATTGCCATTGAACCTGGGACTCACATTTCATAGGAATCAATGGTTGGGTTTTACACTGACAACAAAAATTAATTCTATCATCTAAATAGATTTTTTTTCTCTTTATTGCTAAATCCTAGCAGTTTTTAATAGTACCTGAGGAAAGCTCTGTTAGTCAGTGAAGTACCTATGCACTTGCTTCAGTAAATCCTAGACCAGGGTCCAACTCCTGAATCAAAATAAAATAAAATAAAATAAAATAAAATAAAATAAAATAAAATAAAATAAAATAAAATAAAATAAAATAAAATAAAATAAAATAAAATAAAATAAAATAAAATAAAATAAAATAAAGGTGCATGCTTAATTTTAAGTACAGAACTTGAACATGACTAATCAAGTAATTAGAGTTACACTCAAGCTTAAGTGTTTGGCTTGATCAGACAGCCGACTCGCAATTCTTTTCAAGTGCTCAGCACTGTAAATCAGTGACTGTCTCTTCAGCACCTGTTGTCACATTGCCCATCACATGCTCATATTCCAATTCCTTTCTCTTTTAAAATTGCCTCATTCGGGTGTTAATCACGCCAACATTAATAGCAGTTTTGTTATTGATGGTCTTGTGATCAGAAACATCATCCAGATTTCCACTTGATGGGTGGGGGTTGCAGGGAAGAGGGCTGAATAAAGTATGTTAAAGCCTATTTTAACAACTGCAATAGATGACACAGGTACTATTTCCAAAGAAAAGATTCTCAGAAGATATCTGTTAAAAAATATACAAGTATTATAGCTTTTCTCTAAAGCTCCAGTCCCAAGGTGGGACATACTCTTCTGTTGTCATGCTACATGTATTTTTTCTTAACTATTAGGTGAGAAAAAATGACACCTACAACAGGTGGCTACAGTAGGAGAAGAAATGAATCTCATAGACATTATATTTAAAAGCATCAGGCTGTTTCTTTTGGGGATGTCCTTGCCTCCCTTCCAAGTGGCTGAAGCAATGGGCTAGAAGAYGGCACTCTTGCTTTATCAGCTCACATGGGGTTATTTACTGTAACGAAAATGTCCTGTTATTCCTTCTGCCTGCAGAGTTAAAATGAGGTCCTCGAGTCCAGATCCTTAACATGGCATCAGAGGAAACAGTATGGCCTTGACTTTTAAGCATCTCCTTGGCAAGAGACTGATTCAGGAGACTCTCTTGGTCACTTCACCGRGGAGACTCTCTCGATCACTACACCGAGTATCAAATGAGTATTTGTCACATTGGCACTGTAGGGCACAACAGCTGAATTTGACTCCATCTCAATTTATCATCCCTTTCTGACCTCTGCGTAATCCTTGGCTAATTTTTCAGTGGACCAGGTTCCTTCATTATACTCATCCTTGAGCCTGTGGTCTTGGGTCCCAAAAAAGCTCCAAGCTTTACTGCTCTTATAGACAACAAATCATGGATCTTAACCTTTGCTCCATCAGGCAGTGTAAAACAAAGCATTTGTTTTACAAAGTGTCATTGCTCCAGGCTGCCTTTACATCCTCTAAAGCAGCTTTAATCCCAGCGTGTGCCACAAGACAGCCCAAGACGGCATCCACCACAGCCCCGTGGTCTCCCACCTGCCCATGAGGCCTGATTTTACCAAGACTTCTCCAGCCAACGTTGCAGCTAACGAAAAGACCACCCCCTTCCTACCGTCCTGCTCTAGACACTCTCAAATATTTCATGCACTGCTTTCCCGGGGARGGGGGGGACTCTTCAGGGCTGCCCCTCTCATGCCTGTGCACTGGATGGATGCTCCCCACCCCTGGCACCTGCCCTGGGCATAAGCACCAGGTTCTCCTATTTACACCCCCATCACCATGAGCAAACACTTGCAGATCTTCCACACACCCTGCAAAGTTAGTGTGGTTATGAGCCACGTGAATCTTTGACTCCTGCTTTGGAATAAAGTCCATATTTTTATTTTCATTTAAACGATGGAAAACCTCCAGACATAGAATTTATCTTGCTCCACCCCGAAAGCATTTAGAAAAATTGCTAATGACTTCAATGGAGATATGCACACTTGATTTAACTAGTGCTTTTCATGTCCCTTGTTTTTAATAGTCCTGTGGACCAAAAATAAAATGATGCAAATAATAAGATATTGTTTTAATACACTTGGTGAAATACATAGCTTGTTTGGACACATTTTGGACAAAATTTACTTTCACAATATTAAAACTAATCTTGTTTCTATCAAACCTAGAAGACTAAAATAAGGTAATATCCTAATTCCTTAAAACCAGACACACTTTCAAAAATGAAACACACTAAAAAACAAGTTGTTTTATGGCACAACACTCTGAATCATCTCAAAGTCAACTTCTGCTATGACTCTAAATGACTGCAGCCCATGCATATTTGATTCTCCTACATGAATTATGCACACGTAATAGAAGAATCGTTGTTCAAATCCCCTGGTTAGCAGGTTTAGTAGCGATGGAAATTAATGACTTTTTCCCAGTAAGATATTAGGGAAAGGAATACCAAGCAGACAGCCCTAACAAATAGTTACAAACAGGTTATTGATACCGGAGGCTGTTTTTCCTCTCTGCATCAACATGTAACCAACTAAAGGAGAAATGTTTTATCTTTTTATTCTTAAGGCTCCCTTATGGCCCTTCCAACACACACACACACACACACACACACACACACACACACACACACATCACTTCTCACAGTGTACTTAACGGATGGATAGATGGAGGGACGGGAATTACGGATGGAAAACTCAAAAATGTACCAAGTAGGATCCTGTGCAATGGGCTCCATCCAGCCTCGGGGGTTTGGGGCTGGGACACACGGCCATGGCACGTGCAGGAGCGAGCGCAACCGGCACTGACCAACTGCTCAACAAAACGGACTTACCTTCTTGTAGGCACACAGGTTTGTCGCTTGGCTTCCAGCTCAGGGAGCCATTAAAGTGTCTCACGCAGAGYTTTTTTGAGGTCCCATTGAGCCGGTACCCTTCCTGGCAGTGGAACCGGACCACGACGCTCTCAAAGAAGACGCCGGCGCTGGGCGTCTTGTAGCCGTGCTCGGGCGCTCCGGGATCGGCGCACGCGTGCAGCTCGTCGAACCCTGGGGCAGACAGGGACACGGTCAAGGCGTGTTCATTCACAGCCTCGCCTTCTCCAGCTTTTGCTAGTTAATCTCCCCCAATAACAAAAACCCAAGAGTTGCAATCAAAAAAACGTGTCCGTTTAGCACTATATCCAGCTCATTTCAGTGCATTTMCACAAATTAAAGCTTTTCTTACTGCTAAGTAACAAAGGTTGAGTGCGGCATCAAACAAGTGCTGCATATTGGAAAAGGAAATAACTCTGCCACAGGGTTGGCAGGGGGACAGTTAATACTGATGGGAGAGACACCTGGGAGAAAAACCATCACATTGTGACTCTAATGCGTTGACTTTAACAGAGCAGAGGCTGGGAGCCTCTGCTGTCTCCTGCATGATAAGTTAAAAGACTCTCCATAGCAGAGTCAGTGGGACATTTTGAAGAGGAATATCCTCATTCCCACTGAGGAATGAGAATGCAGCACCGGAGCATCTGCTCCCGCGCACTCRTGCTCCTTCACACAGGCAGGTTTATCACAAGAGCCAGCCCAGCAGCCCAGCAAACGTCCCACGTCCCCTCACGTTCCAGCACAAATCGCCCGAGACTCTCCTGTGTGCTAATGTGATGGAGAAGGAGACACACGGTCATTACACTGATGGGATTATATACTCAATACGAGGGAGAGGCTGTCCATTTCTATTGGAGATTAAAAGGAAGCTGCTTCTGTTCCAGGCACCCAAACCAATACAGCCTGCGATGATCTCAATTATTTTTTTCCATTAAACCAGAGGATAACGTGACATTGAGCTTGACAGACACACAAAGAATATTATATCCCACCTCGAAGTACACACTTTGCTTACTAACTGCCCCCAGGAAAAGAGCACAGCTTGCCTAGCGCTATGGCCCTGCCCCAGAGAAGGAAAGAGGTTGAGGTCACGTACCATTTGCAAGGCAAAAAACAAGCCCATCTGATTTCCTCAATTTTCATCAAGTTATATATGCAAAGTTGGAGATTTCTGGCCTGTCAGCACAAAATCCTACATGAAAGGCTAGAATGTTTTTCCCTTGTGTGACCTAATTCCGTGTTTCTCCTGCCACTTTGCTGGTGACCTTTCACAGGCGAAGGTTTTCATTCCCCGTGGGGATATTTCTGCAGCAAGCTATCTCTCCAGCTTCCCCTTCTCCAGCGCAGTTTGCGAGCAGGCATTTCTATGCCCCAGCTGCAATTCCCAAGAAGGAACGGGAACATRAGCATCCAAAAGAAATGATGCACCCTGCGGCTTCAGCACCCTGGTAGCCACGGAAGCCCTGTCCTGCAGTTGCTGCATAAGAGGTGACACAGGACAGCCACGCAGTGCCACCGTTCCTGGCACTGTGTCCATTTGTTTGCTCGTCAAGAGAGGAGGAGGAGGGCAAAACCCTCAGGGAAGCCGGGCAGAGCGACTGCACGTGCAGCACAGTAACTTCTCACAGTGGGTCCACAAAGGTGAAGCAAACCAAATCCTAAGCTTGCTTTTTTTTCTCCCCAGATAACAACAGGGATAAATCTCAGTCCTGCTAAAATGAATAAACAAGTGGGAGTCGCTTGCATGAATGCAATGACCGCTGCTGGAGATGATCCTGTGATCATCTCCTCCCTCCTGCTCTGCAATGATGATGAKGAKGAGGAGGAGGAGGAGGCAAGGAGGTGTGTGGCCAAGGTGCTGAGCATCTCCCAGGCTTTTCAAAGGGGCCATTACCACTTGTCCTTGACGAGACCAAGCTCAGACCCTCTGCATAATAATCCTTTCTTTATGCTCTTMTTTAGTTAAGCTTCACCCTATGCTGTAAAAAAAGGAGTAAATGCRTGCTACTGATAAAATACACAGCAGCTCAGTAGATTACATCTTTTCCTCCTGAGAGTTTTAGTTCTTTTATCAAAGCTGTGCTTTCAGCTGCAGCTACTCAAACTTGTGATACGTTATTTTTATAATGGCAGGAGCAATTTCAAAATAGACTGGGCATCTCTCGCTTTGGTCACTTCAGAAGCTGAGGAAACCATCCAAAAAAGTTTTCAGCCACAGCCACGAGATACGGTCTTTGAAAAGAACTGTAAATATATATATATATATGTAAATGGGGAACATAATATTTCACGTTACAACAGAGAGTTGTTATCTTGTCATCTTGCAGGAAAGAATGTATCAAATAAGGCAAAAATCACTTAGGAACTACGAGAGATTTCTGTGTGTTRATAACCCCTTCAGCAAGTCTTTCAGGATGAAAAAAAAAATGAAGTTTTCACTTTGTCTCCTGGAGTTTTCTTTTTGTGCTTACAAAATCATCAGCATCTATTGGGAAAAGCACTGCAGCCTGCCTGTCAAATGAAGAATCAGATTTTATCCTTTTACTTGTTAGAGATCTTATCTCTAACAGTAAAAATGTACCAAGATCAGCAGACATCACCATAATGAACACGGCATCATTAGCAGCAATTTAATGGGGTGCTACTGCATGGTTTTAAATCCCAGAAGTAAAAACGGCTCCACTACTGCTGGAACTATTTCAGAATTAAAACTACTTATTATTTAATCCAACTTGCAGGTATTTTCTATATTTTAAGGTATACACAGTGTGAGAGAGAGAGCAACAGCACACTGATGTGACTCATGGGCACACGACTGCTCCATCACCAGTAGAACATCCAACTGATACAGCGTGTATTCCCTTGTGGTATTTACCAGCTTTCCACTGCTGGACCTGCACAAGGCCATCAGAAAACAGTAGTGTTTTTAACCTGGGCAAAAAACGAGCATCTTATATAGTTTTTTTCTTTTTTGTTTTTTTTTTTTTTAATCCAAATTACTGGGTACAGTCAGCAGGAAAACATGGTTAAAACGATGGCAATTGAATCAAAAAAAAAAATAACCTAAAAAATAAGCAATGTTCTGCTTTCGGTGGAYAATGAAGCATTACAATTCATTTGAACGGAGCCTATTACTATAATTCTGCATTATATATTCCCTAACATATAATGATTCATCTGGTCTCTGATGAAAAGCCTGAAATATTGGAAGCCAGTAGTTATCTGACAAAACACCACAGGTTTCCCAATCCTGCTCAGTCTTGAATTAAGATTATAGCTCCTTGTCTTATTAGGCATATTCTTCCTCCTATCTGCAAACTCAAACGACAGACCCTTAAATCAGCTCAGAGCCTTAATAAAATATCCCTTATCAGAGTTTCAGCATGGGTAGCTCTATTAACAGACTATTGCTTTGTCAAGGAGAGTTTTATGACATCTGTAAATTGGCAACCTGTTCATTGACAAATATGCCTATTCCCCTTGCCAGTGAYGGGCTTATCTATATTTATATCCACGGAGCTGTCCCAAAGCCAGGGACAGGGACGTGCTGAGGGACAAGGCAGGGAGGGACGTGCCRAGCACTCAGCCTGCCTTGGCAGGGAAATGAACTTAGAAACCAGCACTTCCATGAGCGAGATGCCCTCTCACACCTAACCCACGAACATCCAAGGAAAGGCTCCACCTCGAACCCTGCTCCCAAGGGAAACACAGAGGAGATGCGGCAGCTTTTCCACCTGCGGAGATGATCACAATTCTTAATTCTGTATGTGAATCCTGGTTCAGTCTCCTTCCTTGTGTCCCCTCTGARAGGCCCAAGCCTGAAGAAAAACCACTTAAACCCACTGGAAAGGGAAGATGATCCAGAATACAATTAGGAGCACTCTCCTAAACACAAAAGAAACTGAAAGGATGCCTTCTTTCCTCCCTGAAAAAGAGTTATTCTAATTAGTATTGGGCACAAGTCTGCCCTTTTAATCATAAGTCCTTCTTGCAATTAATATAGTTACGTCTTCTTCCTAAACAAGCCACTTCATTTATAATGCCAGAAGCAGTTGTTGTCTCCAGCCTTTTGTAAGCTAACAAGACGGGCTGCATAATTTATTAAGCCTCRTGTGGCGTTCCCCATGCCTCCCAATACTCTGAACCCAATGTCACTTAAATAAAAGGCAAAATTCAGAAGCTAAATGTGCTTGCAGCTCCAGAGACACTGCTGAGCTCTCACCAGCTTATGTTTTTGTTTCAGAAAGCTACAAGAGCTGTCCCAAGGGTAGCTCAGGGGGTAAAATATATAATATATATATTTTCATATACATAAATGTTATATATAAATATATAAAAATACATAGTATATATTTTATATATTTTATACATAAATATTTAAGTAATATATAATATTATAATATAATATATAAAATTATAATTATATAATATATAAWCTAATATATAATAATTTTTATATGTATATATATACACACACACACACACAAATAGAAGAATCCTCATAGTCTACCCACAGCAAACATCCCAAACTGGATAGTTAGATTTTGACTAAAACTTGCATGCTGAGCCCAGTTCAAGTCACCTCGCAGGCAGAAAGGAACGGAACTTGAAATCGGAGTTTGTTCAAGTGTTTAACCAGCCCTCTGCAGATAAAAGATTACAATTTAKTTTTCATTTCAATTCATTGTACAAGTTTCATTTAACAGCAAAGCCTGTTCATGCTGCAAACTCCACCACGAGTTGCCAAAAAGCACAAAATTGTGACTTTYCTACTCTATTCCATGAAGAACAGCCTGGTGAGAAACCTGCCTCACCAACTCTACCATGGATGGAGTTAGCACAATCAGGTCAATTTCTTCATTACAGATTAGTAATTTCAAGTTTCTAACATGCAGATTTTAAATATAAAATATGCTTACAGAAACATATACTCATCAAACTCTAGGTAATTTTAGCTATTCTTAAATTGTACCTCTTTAAAATGATTCTTTTGTGCCTTTTAGCTGAATTTTGAGTATCTATGAATTCTGATTTTAGTCAAGCACACTTCTACAAAGATGATGAGGTAATTAAAAAAAAATCAATGAACATTTTCCTCCATAACAAAAACAAGAATACAGTAAAAGCACAATAAACTCTACACATGCTTCAATAAATGAACATGAACCTCATACTTTTCCCTAGTCAGCATACAGAATTTTCATAAAAACATTTGCCAGAGGAGTGGTAACCCATAAGAATCATTATAAGGAATTAAATATGCACTAACCCAAAATATAAAATACTAATACATCACACCAAATTCCTTTTGGCTGTCATGAAGGAATAGGTGAGATCATTGCTTTTATTTAACTCAACCTACCCCACTTATATTTTCTTTTTTCTATGTTTAAGGGTTTCATTAGAGTTGCAGCACTATTGATGTGGAAACCCGGCATTAGGTCACTAAAACACACACTAACAACACAGAAAGTTCCTAATAAAAAGTGTCAAATAAAACTAACTCCTTACAATATTCAAAATGTTATTGGCTTTAAGTATTTTTAAAAAAACAATATCACAGTATTGCTGTTGTGTAGAACAGCTATGTATTTTTAGCACTCTGGGAAAAATTAATTACTGTTACCAAGAATTAGTGTAAACATTCTTACTCCGGACATGCATCCCTTAGGAAATAYAGCAAAAAGAAACATCAGAAATGAATCACGAGCTAGTTACTATAGTAATATTTCTTCTAGGCCAATAGCATCAAATATTATTCATCACAGCAAATCCAAAGCAATGAAATGTCACACTATTCAGCAGAGATCCTAGTTGCTATAAGACACTGTGGCAGGAATGGACTAGTCAGAGGGATGAGCTGACGTTTGGATATTTATGCTCCAGTCAATTACAGATTCCCCCATGTAATCTTTTTCTTTTTTTAACTGCATGCAGAGGTACAGCAATCCAACGATTTTTGCTTTTCAGCTGTGTCACAGAAATTGATTTTATCCTTTCCCCGTTAGMGGGATGGTCAGGATTAATGCACGAATTTTATAATGTTGAACGGTTTAATCAAGTGCACGCTAGGGATGCCAGAGGGACAGGGGATTTCAGCACTTCAGGCAGGAGAGGCGAGAGCCATCACCTCCAGCTTCTGCGCAGAGGACCCGGCTCCCTGGTGCTCTGCAGCCTCCAGCAGCTCCTTTGCTCTACAGAGACCTTCTTTTATAGGCAGCTACCCATGAAGCTGTGACCTTTGCGCTTAGACGTGGGCTACAGCATCGCCCTGCTCTCTTGATTCGCCTTCTCCTCTGGGTTTCTGAACTGTTTGAGGAGCGTCTGGGCACCTGAAATGGGGCAGAATGGCCCATCTCGCCCCTCGCAACAGGTTGTATGAGGAATCGTTAAATGAAGGAGGAAGCACTGGCTTCGCTCGCTGCCTCCTTCAAGATCCAGCATGATACTGCAGCCAYACGGGTGAAGCTGTAGGTATTTTCCCAACGGGGACTGCCCTCTTTGCATTTGCTTCACACCACGCTGCAAAACATTCCTACCGAAATCAGGCTTTTTGATGTCATAGTCAGGACTAATTTTTTTAGGCATGGTCTTGCCTAGAACACATAAACTCAAGTTACTCCATTGTTCATGTTGCTCTTATCTCTCTCCAAGATTTTCACTGTTCACCAGGTAGGCAGGGACAAGCACACTGCACATCCCATGAGCTGCTCTGTAAAAAAACATCAAACCTCTAGCATGTCCTCAGCTTAGCCAAAAGCTCGATGATACGGCAGTTTTGTCTAAGTTACTGCATCAAAAACTCAAAAACTGGAATCCTCTAAGATAACTTTCTGCCTGTTGAACAGCAAAGGAACTACTTAGTGCATGTGATGGATGTTATATAAACTAATGAATAAAGGTACCTCCACCAGAGTTTAATACCTAAGGATTTCAGCATTCGCTTTTATTACCTTGTCAATTTATTGCCTATTACATTCCCATCCTAAGTCTTCACATCATGAATAATTCCAATAACATCCATCATAGCTATAATTTCCAAATCGTCACAAGACATTGAACCATAAAAAGAAAGGAGGTACTATCTGCTGGAAAAATAAACTCGCTGATTTTGGTCCTAATGTTAACCCAAGGAGAACTTCCAGCTTCCTTACCCTACATTCCCGTGTTTCAGTAGCCCTGTTAGCAAAGCCGAGGCTCACGTGAGTCAACCCCACATGAGAATYCACTCACTGAAGAAAAATGATGATTTGTGACTTCTCAAAGCGAGGGAAAACCAAAGCCGGTGCAAGTTTCCTCTGCACCTGCTGGGTCAGAGCTGCCTCCAGCTCAGATCTCCAGGTAAGGACAAAAAYCCATCCAGGCTTTTGCAGGCGCAGCTTTAGCGGACAGTTAGGGCTGCAACCGCRTCAGCAGGCAGACTGCTCTGTCCTGGCATGCCCTTGCACTTTGATCTATAAATACCATAGTCTCCTGATGAGCACCACTATTGGTAGGAGAGTCCCAAGACCCTCTACAATCTTGTGAATTATTGAGCTGCAAGAACCAAGTCTCTGATTGCCCAGATCCTCAAACTTCTTTTATTATTATTATTATTATTATTATTATTATTATTATTATTTTTAACCTGTGGGTGTTACAGATAACGTTTTTTGGCACTACCACACTCAGCTACGGATACAACAGTGAGGGAATGTGACAAAGCAAGCTGAGGACAGGAGGGGAGCTGCCAAACCTGGAAGCAAAGCTGCAGTGAGGCAGCACAGGTTTGGAGACCAATGAGGAGGAGGAGCTGGAGAACCTGCTCCAAGGTAAATGCCCGTGCTTTGGAAATAGGAGGACCTGGTTTTCATTTCTGCTGACTGCACTGAACACCACAGGCTCCATAATGTACCGTGCTTTGACAACAGGAAAGCTAAAATGCACCCCCCCTCAAAAAATTTAATACACTTTATATATATATATATATATATATATATATATAAAATACATATATAGGCACTGTTATTAGCTGAAAGACAGGGAGCTGGAGATTCATGTGCACAGGTAATAACTGGCAGGGAGTTGTCTGATGCTCCAAATATTTTCCTAAGAGCCAATGTGAAAATCACTGGCAGTTACATTTAAAGACCAGCAGCCTGTGTTCCTCAGAAAGCGTTTGTATCCCAAGCTACCRTGAAAATAGATTGTCACCATTGTGAAGGACTAGAGACAGAGGAAGAATAAGCTGTTGTTTAATTTTTTATGGCACTACTAATTGATTTGCTGGGAGCTAGGAAAGGTCTAGGACTAGCAAGACAGATCCTTACTCCTACGCAAGAGAYGAGAATTTTAACCACATAAACAAGCAATTTATTTAGAAGTTATTCTTCCTAATGGATACTAATTTGAGGATTTCTGCAGCCTCCCTTTTCCCCAGAGTGTTGAGTGGTTCCTTTCAGAGCAACAGCTGCAGCAAATCTAGTTAAAATAAAACGCAGGCGGCGCACAGAGCTATGCACACGCGGTGCCTCGTTCACGAGCGTGCCAGTCCCCYAGGATGTCACGGCTGTGTTTGTTCTTTTAATAAACTGCAGGCTCCAGCAATGAGAATAAAAATCCAGTGCTGAAGCGGACTCCTCATCCTCAGCTCACCCSAATCCCGTCGCATGCAGGCAGCTCATGGGCTGGCAGCTCCCTCCTTGCACCAGCCACATGCATCCAGGGCTGCCCCACTTCAGACAAGCTCTTCCTTTACCCATTTTCCATTGCTTTCCCAAAATATTTGCCTCGGCCATTTCTTTCTCTAGCGGCAGGGACTTCAGCGCTCGCTGCAGCACAGCCGCTGCGGCAGCCGCGCAGCTGCGCTTAGACAATTATCTGCCTCCTAATTATTATATCTACACTTCCCATCTACAGCCTCGTCCCCAATATGCTCAGGTAATTAAGCAGCTTATTAAGTGAGAATGGCTTTTCAGTACCTATTGTGCCTGCAGCACATCAGCACTAATCTTAACAATAAATGATTTTTCACTCTGCACGCTCCAACTCACCGTATAACGGAGACACATAAATACAGGGAATATCACATATTCCCCACTCGCAAGAGAGGCACCGAGATGCGCTGAAGCAGCTCACAAACAACCCAGCTTAATGGCACAATGGGGAGCAGAAACCAAGCTCCTGGGCAGCCAGCATCGTGGCCAGTGTGATTTACCACCTTACCGCCAAATGCGAGCCCAACCTGCTGACACCTGCTGCCTTTTCCAGCTTATGAGCCTCTTGGAATGATTTTGTTGTTGTTGTTTTTGTAATGCGATGCTGTCTTGTGGCTGACCACATCGAGAAGTTTAGACAATTTTTTTCAGGTCTTGCTGTATTAAACAAGCCTAATACCTGTATTCTGTTATGTACAAAATTTCTACATATTGTTTTGTCTCTAAAACTCAAAAATAGATAGGAAAATTCTAAACTTGGCAGTTGATAATGAGGAATGGCATTGATATGGCCCATTCACCAGTCTTCTGACCACTAAACTCTCCCCTTCCCAGTTCTGCTCTCTCTTAACCATCTCCAGTTTTACTTCTTCTCCCAAGAATATTTCTGATCCTTCCTTTGCTTCTCACCTCCATCCTCACCCAGCCTCCTGCTCCAGCACTGCCAGGTGCTGTTTCTCACAAATCTCCCCCAAACTTTTCCCTCTTTTTTCTTGCTTCCTATTCGACCTAGTAGGAGCAAAGGTCCATGGGTGCCAACTTCCTTCKCAGAGCAGCCTCCTCTCCCATCCTTGGGACCTGGAGGGCACAGACCGGTTTCCTCTTCCTCACCCTACTCCTCCTCACCTAAGGTCACTGTTTCCAAGYCTTCCCAAGCCCTAACTTTATTCTGCATTCTTTACAGGATACACTGCAAATTGCTTTGTTTTCCTACAAGCTTGAATTTACCTTTCTATGACACCTCTTCATGCTCCTCTTTCTTCTCCCACTCATGTCCACTTGCCTTTTATACCCTTCCTCAAAACCCCACTTATTTCATTTACCATTCCCTGGTGCCCCGGCTCAGCTGCTCGGCACTTTGAGAGTTGTTCTGTGCGAGGTCTTTGAGTTTCGGCTATAAAATGCAACGACAAGAGACGATCATAACATGCTTGGTGGGGTTTCATATATTTTGCCCTAGCSGTGGCCTGAAAATTTTCAGCTTTTAAGTGGAAATCACTTTTAAGCAATATTTTTGTGTTTCTTAAAAACGCCACCCTTGGAATTTCATCACTTTTGATTAATTTTCTATGAATGCCCTGCCAGCCCTAAAAAAAATGTGCTGCCACTTATCTGGTCTGCTTCACTGCAGAAAATACTTGCTCCCAGGATGAAAAGAGGCATCCCTGCTTCTGATTCCCCAATCTCAAGCCATTTCCTAGCCCACGGACAGCTCAGCAAAGTGGTATCAGTCACAGCACACCAGCCAGGACCAACCTCCCGAGCAGCCAAGCAAGGTACTAGAACCCACACGGAGATTTGGCTACGTGGTGTGAAGCACCTTAAAGTCAATCTCATATTTAATAGTGCTCTAAACATCCCTCCTTATGATCTTCGGCAATTCTAACCAAAAATGGAGTTAAATAGGTAACASGACCTTATCTCATGGAAAATAAGAGAGAAAAGAGCTGCTGCCCCATAAGCTTCACTAGCTTGAAACACTCCAGMTGTGGCAGGTAGCAGGGGATGCCGTCTCAGCTTTATCAGCTCTTCTACAGTGCTGGTAGGAATTACAGAATTCATAACCTGATATCGYTAGCAAAACGAGATCCTCCAAACTGGGATGAATTCAGCATTTACATAAATCATTTAATTGGGCAAATTTACCAATTTTATCGATTTATCAATTTACAGATTTTACTGACAGCCAAAAATTCTGGAAATAGAGCATACCCAAATGAGGGAGAAAACTGTTTTAGCTTGATTCATAACAGTAATGGAGAGTTATGGTCCTTTTGGTAACTACATTGCACAATCCATCTTCTAATCTGGGAATTAGCTTCCAAATTATTTAATCTGTCTCACTTACTGGTACAGATTTCAGCAAATCCTTGTGACCATCAGGCAGGTATGGAAACCAGGTAAGGACCTAAAAGCCTCTCTCCACTCTGGCTTTATTCATGATGTAGGTACAAGGCTCCTTCAAACTTCCACCAAAACAGTGGGGGATTTGCCAAATAAAGAGATTTTGCTGTGAATCATGATTGCTACATCTACGGGCGACTTTCAGTACCTGAGAGTGGGATGGGAATGGCAGGAAGTGAAGACCAGGGTGAGGACAACTTTCCATCCAAACCCTTCTGAGCTCAYGGCCTGGGGACGCATGGTGCGAACAGGGTTTGCAATGTGGCTTTCATGAGAAGGCGAAACTCTGGCTTTGGCAAATCAAGGAGGTGCCCCTTCTGTCTCTCTTACACTGCCAGAGCCCATTGGGAACCCCATTTAGACCAGTGCCTACATTGCCAGGCTACTAAGGCTTCTCAGGGCAGTACGTGGTAGCTGAGCTGCAGCAACAGGCTGCATGCACTCTTAGCCCTTGAGGTGAAATGCATGAGCTCCAACTTCTTTCATCAAGACTATTTGCCAGAGAGATTGCTAACCAAATCCAGCAGTTAACTGCTGAATTATTTTACACATGCTCTGGCAGGTCGGAAAAAATAAATACTGAAAAGAAACTCACAGGAACTGAGTGATGCATTTCTGAGCACACCAGACTCCATCGTTACATCAAAAAAAACTCTATGCATTACATTAAAAAGAGTCATGGGAAATGCAGTTTCCCATGTACAGCAAGATGGCATGTCTGTTCTTTCAGATAATCCAAAAAAGAAGCTGTGTTTTCCAACAGGAAATCTCATGTTCTACTCCTGTTGTATGGCCAAGAGCAGCAGTGAGCAAATGGATTAAAGCTCATGTGGTACTAAAACTTGTGCAGCCATCCCTGCAAGCAAGCTCATTTTCTCTCCTCCATATGCATGTGCATTGCTCGTCATTAGAATCATAGAATAGAATCATAGAATGCCGAAGGTTGGAAGGGACCTCAGAGGTCATCGAGTCCAACCCCCCTGCTCTCGCAGGGTCACCTAGAGCACRTGGCACAGGGCTGCATCCAAGCRGGTTTTAAAGATCTCCAAAGAAGGAGACTCCACAACCTCTCTGGGCAGCCTGTTCCAGTGCTTTGTCACCCTCACAGYGAAGAAATGCTTCCTTAAGTTCCTGTGGAACTTSCGATGCTTCAGTTTGAAGCCATTTCCTCTAGTCCTATCCCTGCCCACCACTGAAAAGAGGCYGCCCCCCTCCTCCTCACTGCCTCCCTTGAGGTATTTATACACGCTGATCAGGTCCCCCCTCAGCCTCCTCTTCTCCAGGCTGAACAGACCCAGCTCTCTCAGCCTTTGCTCATAGGGCAGATGTTCCAGGCCTCTGATCATCCTGGTAGCCCTGCGCTGGACTCCCTCCAGCAGCTCCACATCCCTCTTGTACTGGGGAACCCAGAACTGGACACAGTACTCCAGATGTGGCTCCTTTACAACAAACACATTTGTCAAATACTGTCCCTTTGGGTTTGGGCTTCCAAACTTACTGCAAACTTTTTTTTTTTTTTTTTTTTTTAAAGTCAAATTAAATTCATGTAGCCACCAGAGGGAGCCTCTGACATCTTTATAAAGAACAGAAATCTATTGAAGCTGACAGCGAAATAAATTAAAATAATTATAGCTGAGAAACTGTGTTCCAAGAAATGGCATTTTTGCCTGAGACCACTTTTTTATTTCAATGTAGAATTTTATAAAAAGATGTACTTTTTAAGGCACAGGTTTTTTGCTTCAAAATGGAAAGGATACAATGGAAAAACAAGAATCACACAGAGGTGACCAACTTTGATAACAGTTGCCTCATCTAAAAATGCAGTGACTCTTCAGTCTCAAACAAKCAGCTAGAAGCAATTTAGATTACTAAGAGATCTGGCTTTTTGCAACCAGATATTAATACCTAATTAAACTAGAGGAGTAGAATGAATATTAAAATGGTATCAATTTTTCACTATCTGGACTTGCACTTTTTAATGGATTTTGCAAAAGAGAGCCTACCCTTTATTTCCTGCATACGAACTCTGTGCACATAGTGGCTTTATATGGATCTCAGCTGCCTGGCTGAGTGGATGGATGAAAGCGCAATTCTTCAAAGAAGAGAGCAGAGCTTTCTCAGACCTCTCAACATCTTGCACAATCCTCAAATTCCTCAGATAGCTAACCTCCAAAATGTCATTAAAAATATGAAATATTAAAAGTATGCTACTGAAGAGTAGCATCTGCCCTTCATATTGCATTCCTTCCATGGCTCTTCAGAAGAAATCTGCTTTAATGCATGTATTGCTTAGAGGATGAAAACAGGAGATACTGTGTTGGTATTTGGTATCTTCAACTGTACATTTAGTGAAATATTTATCATTTGCTCTAGTCCCTGAACTACTACTGAATTACTTTTGAATAGCTTATGCTATTTTTGAGAAGACGCTTGCCATATAAAGATTTCATATGTCCTTATCCTTARGCATCATCTTTCTAACCAAGAAATTTTGCCAGAGGGTCTTTATTTTACAGTAACAAGAACTTTAATGTGCTTAGGCTAAAGCTGGGATATTTCCCTTTCTCTTCCTAGAAACAGAGGAAACTATTTCCAAACAAATACTACACTGTCTGCTGGATGATGCATGGTGTTTACCATATTATCTCAGGTTGTTTTTTGTGTATGCTATCATAATTTGACTAGCGAGTTTTATTTTACATATTTGAAGTAATTGCTCCTACTGGGATCCATGCAAGTAAAACTGATTATTTGAAGCTATCTTTCCTTCCCGCATATAAAATAAATCTGCGTCATTAACCTAGTAGTTAAGGGATAGTATTGAGGAAGATCACACATCTTCAAAGGGCTCAGACAAAAGAGCAGCCGTATGCACAATCTTAACTTCAGCATGTTGTARCCCGAGGGTTTTTGCCCTTTCAACCTCTTCTAGCACATCCTTTGCTCTTTGGGAAGGCAAATGGATCTATTCCTTTGTGTCGCTCCTGTCTGACCAAGACTTCCCCAGGCAAAAGGTGAGCTAAGGGCAGTTTCTCCTCAGCCCAGTTACTCCCTCCCTTTGGATGCAAGAGACCTCTAACTCGAAGCTCCAAATGCCCAGGATAGGACCACGTGCAGAGGACAAACCTTGAGATACTTTGGCAAGCATCTAACCTCCTCATCTGCAAACTCCGATGCACCGAACCCCACAATTTGATGTAAACTTGCTATATTTTTCTGGTGATAGTGAAGCACATCCCTAGCAAAAAACTCAGACATGTTTCTACGACAAACTGACTACACAGGAGCTCTTCAAATCAGTCATTGCATCCCACTTTAGTCGGGCTTAGCAACTATTCTTTAAAAATTGTGCTAACATTTCCTGAAATCCACAGCTATGAAGGCAGAGATGAAACAAGCACGGACATTTTCATCCAAGTGGATGTAAAGTGGATAAGGAGCCCCAGGGTGCTGGAAGGAAGGGCTCCTTACTGAGAGGCGACAGCAGCTTTGGCCACAGGCTCCGCGGCCAACTCCACCTTCCCGGCCTAGCACGGCCCCTCCTGACCGCACAGCAGCTCATCACACCCAGTACAATCACTGGTTATATAACCAGCCCCAGCACATGGCACTTGATATAAATGTTGATGTCATGGGGATCTTGAAAAACAGCATTTCTATTAACATTCTGTCTCCAGCCTTCCCAGCTGGCAGCCGGCAGACCATTTCCCAGGATGTTCCCATTCCTCCCCACAGAGCTCTGTCAGGTATCTTAATAATAATTCATAACATTTCTATTGCACCTTTTACTTTTGACTCCCATCGACATATTCAGCTGTGACTTTCACAGCAGCAGTAAYGCTGCTGTGGCTGTGATTGCCTTCAGGATGCACCACAGCAACATTTGTACAGAAGGGAAATATATTTTGTTAGATCAATTAAGATAATAATTATAAAAAAAATAGACCTTCTCTCRGGCACTCAAGACCTTCCTCATAGCTCGCTGCTTTGCCTCTACTGCAAACTGGAAAATACTCTCTTATGCTRTAATGGGCAGGAGATTCAGTGGACAGAATATAAAATCTAATGACATTTCAAGAATTAGAAGTTTGCAAAGATTTTATWTTTAGAACCAGGAGCAAAATGTAACCCAGATTAGATTTCAGAAACCCCTTTTCCCTTTATCTCTTCATTAATATATTCACCAATATCTTTCTCCTTTTTGTACATACATAGATCAGTAGGTAACTCTTTGAGTTTTATGTAAAAAATCAAGAGACTAAAAAATACAAGGCAGAAGAAAGCAGACTATAGATCAATCTAATGCAATAGCAATAAGAAGGAAAACAAGATAAATATTGTTGCTTTACAGATCTGTTCCTAGCTTTTATTTTTTACTCAGCTTCAGAAATAAGCATAACAAGCAATCACATGCCTGATACACACTAGCCCACATCCAATACACACAAACAAGGCCAAAATRCAGCAGATAAAGAAAATCTGGTAGATACAGTCTAAAGAGCACAAAATGGATTTTCCTTTTGGCATGGATAAAAAGTGCTAGAGACAGCAGCACCTCTCTGCCCTGAAGAGCTAACTTCCACAGCCAARAGCAGTTCAGCTTCCAAGATCTTATCCAAAATTGGCATTTTTTCTGACACTGCTAAAGGTCATGAGGAGAGTATGTGTGACGCAGACGCTCGAGCAACTGCAAAATCCATTTAACATTTTTTAAGCCCTCTAATACCTATTTACATGACAGCAATCTTTTGTCATTGTTAACCTAAGGTCAGTGAATCAGAAGCTTAAAATAAAACTGTTCCTCTATCCCTCTATACACATTCAAGATTTCAAAGCTATCAGTTTTTTTCTTTTTTTGTAAGCAAAGATGAGATGCTGCCAACAGAGCATCCATCTTACTTCTACACAACCAAAATATTATCTCTGCATATGCAGAATAAGGTATAGGAAGAAATATCTCAAAAGGTATACAGAAATTTATATAGAAAGGTATAYAGAAGGGTATAGAAGAAATTCTATATACCTCAAAAGGTATATAGAAATTTATCTATGAAATCTCAGCTAGTTTTCTACCTACCTTCTTTAAAGCCTTTCAGCCCATTTTCCTGTTGCATTTGCCTCCTGCACGGCGAGAGGCTCTGCCTGTGCAATGGTGGGGAATTACGGCTAGGATTGACCATGACGCCAGAGCCAAGGATAACAGCAGCACGTTCCAACAAAACAACAGTTCTGCCGACCYTTCACACCATGGTTTTAACCAAGCCTGAAGCAAGTCCTCCAGCCGAACCACCCGTTCCTGTGACAGGAGTGGCAGCCCAAGGCGGGCCGGAGCGCGCGGAGCTCAGTCGCACACGTTGCTCACGCGGAGCCCGACGCAGCAAAACGCTCCTGCGACCACAGGGCGCAGTCACCGGGCTGCGTTAAAAACGACTGCATCAATCACAGTGGCAATGCTGACAGCGAGGAGAACAGTAATAACAGGCCATTTTCATAGCACCGCCATACATGACTGCCATCTATAGCTCTTTCTAACAGGCATTCACTTATTTCACTATAGATCTTATGCTCCTTTTTGGAAGAGCCTCTAAGTTGTTTCACCTTGGTCAAGTACTGCATTGATTTTAGACTAACTTTATCAGAGATAGGAGAGAAAGGGGAGGAGAGATGGATTACTTGGTGCCAGAGGTAAGTGTTTCTCAAATTGAATTTTCCAGCTGGAATCATTCAGGCCCTTGCAAATACATAAAAAGCCTAYATGTGTGGACTCTGCATACAAATCCCATTGGATATACTGAAAAAAAAAAATCAGGTCTTAGACCTTCAGCTGCTTCTTTATCTTAGGACTACACTCAAGCTGCATGCCCATACTTGCCTCAAGTCCATATGCTTTGGACATGGCCTGTGCTTAGGCACAATCATATGCAGTTGTTCCCCCATGCCACCTCCCATGTCCTTAGACACAATGGATGGAAAGGCAGGTCTGACAAGGAGGCTGCCTCTGAAAGGTGTTCATATGTGCTATATAGAACTAACAGGATTTGGGGACATCCTGAAATTGAGCTCGCTGTTAAAAATGTGTAGTTGCAGAGCAACAGACTTGGATGTGTATGAATAAGCTGCAGACAGAGGTACACAGGACTAGGCCAGAGGAGTTTGGTGCAGTTGACAATTTGTGTTGATGACTCTAATATGAGACTTAAAGTACTCTGCTTGTATCACCCTGAATTTAAGCACTCCTCCCAGACTTTCATATAGGATCCCAAAACACAGCTAACCTTCTGGTTTGAAAACATTTCCCTAGTATGGTTTGATAAGACTCAGCAAGAACAGGAGACAAACTCCTGGTGAACAKCGAGAGGTTTTATGCCTTCTAGGAAACACAGCCTCTACCTTGCGATCCAGCATTTCAAGCACACTTTCACTCAGCTCTCAATTCCCAAATACAGCCCCAAAAAAAAGTGAATCTTTGAAAATGAAAATAGTTTAAAGATTTGGCCATGTTGTTAAGATTGCTTTGAATCCACAGCAAGTGAAAGATAATCTGTCACAGGCTGTAGTATCTGCTAGATTCTTGACTAGATATCCAGGTGGCTTCTCTATTTATAAATASTTCTTCCACCATGAAGTCACTTATGGCTTTGAGATCCCAGGCAAGACCAGCTCTATCTTGTCAGGCTGATTGCTTTTGTGATTGTGGTTGCACAGAAAGCTCTAATACCTGGTATCTTTTTAAAGATAAGGCAGATGCACATAGGGAAACTGGAGCTAAAAATGAAAAAGTTGAGTACTGCCCTTTTCTCTCCAGGTACAATTCCACTGCAAATCAGTAAGATTTTTTTTTTTTTTCCTGAAAATGAATGCAGGATTMATTATCTACAATCCACAGGGTCACTATTGCATCCCTAAGGACTATGTCTAGTACGAGGACGTACCAGGAGCTACAAGTTATCAGACTCTCCTTTCAGAAGGTTTAGAAGAAAACAATACAGAAAGGGACAGGTACTCAAAACAGAGAACTRCCCAAGTCTCCTCTAAGTTTGAAGGAAGTCTATAAAAAAAAAGTCTTAATTTTGGCAGTTTTATAACCAAAACAGTTTATCCAAAATGTTGGATAAAATACATATAGGATACCAGGAAAATTGAGGCAGGACACAGGCTCCAATAATTTCTTCAACCTACACAGACACATGCCCAAAAGATGAGGTTTTATATAYGTTACCTCTCTGCAGTACAACTATCATTTGAAAACTGCAAGGTCCTTCAACTCCTACAAGCCAGCAAGGCCAACACAGGAACCATCCACTTGAAAACTGAGCAGAAATACCACTTGGTAACAGTTACTCCAGTTATTCACTTCCTTCAGCTTCAGACAAAAAGTATCTTTAAAAAAAAAAAAGGTACCTGAAGACCTACCTTGAGATGAACCCATCCTATGGGTGCTATGACTGGGGGTCTCCAAGCCCCACAACCCATGGTGCAAGGACAACTCAGCTGCTGCTGCAAGCCCAAAACACCATGCAGTTCATGCCCCATCGCCTAAAGACCAGCATCCAGTGATTCAAGCAGKGATTCCTTGATGCAGTCAGACAGGCAGCAGAACATGGAAGAGCCAAAACAAYGGCTCGGGATTCCCAATGTATCCATGGGTGCATACGGTGCCCGAAGAAGCCACGCAGAGAGCCCTGCAGGGAGGGTGTCCATGAGGGCGCGTGGGGACGGTCACACGAGGAATCCTTTCTCTGCGCTCGCAGAAGATGCAGTCACTTAGGCTCTGGATAAGGGAGAAGTGCTCCTCCTTAACAGAAGATGGAGTAGATAAAAGATGCATGCTTAAATAAATACATGACTTGCGTGATTTAAGAAACCACTGCCTCCAGCAAGCACTTGTATATATGCTTTATGAAGCCCTGCAGAAGGAGCAGGCGGGACACAACGCTGYGTTCACCAACACAGATTGTATGACAATCCCCTCAAACCCAGGCCTGAAGCGATGCTAGCATTATTTCAGAAATGCCTAAATACCTGCAGTTCTGTATTCARCTTGACCGCTGGAGCAAGATTCATTAATGGCCTAGGAGGTAAAGCCACCAATATTGGTGTTGCAGGCAGGGTGAGCAGACCTGAGACTGTGGGGCCTTCCCGGGGACTTGGAAAAGGGATCAGGTTGTACTTCTGTCCTGCACTTCCAGTACTTACAATATATCTATTCAAGACCCTTTTAATCTCAGCTAATTCACCTCACAGCGTACACAGAATTATCTGCTGATAAATGAACCTCATGATACATAGGCATAGCAGAATATTTACTAACAAACTGTCAGCCCTATTAATTTCCTGGTCGTAATGATTCATTATGCAACTTGAGCATTTAAGTACAGTGTGTGTGTGCACAGCATGTTTCTCAGGATTCGCTTTGTCTTTTTTTTCAGTATGATGGTAAGAGAAGAATGCTCTGTTGTACAAAAACAATGATGCTGGGCACAATAAGCCACCATCAGTCTTAAAACATATACTCATTTTTCTAACTGCTATATTGCATAAATAGATATTTACAGTCTGTTTAAAAGATGGATTGTTTATACAACATCACAGTAAAGCCTTAAACTACTATACTGTTTTCATGCAAATATATACTGAATGTATTTTGAAAATATGCACCTTTGTCTAACATCCCTATTGAAAGGCAAAAAGAGAAGCATTTTTAAGCCGTGTAGCTTTTCTTCTATAGAAATCCTGACTAAGGTAACGTGTCAAATTTGGCCGTGTAACAAATCCAGAGCTGTGAGAATACTCTACAATTAATATTTTCTGCCCTTGCAGAGTAATGGGCAGGTGCCCACTCTTTTTCAAGAGAGATTCCAGCTCAGCAGCCAAAAGTCATTCTGCACTGATGGTGCTGCATGATTAAGGTTTCTGTCTTAGTTTGGGACCCAGTTTTGAAAGATGGTACCAAATGACACCTTTCTTGAGCTTTCACTAGAAATGCAGGGTCCACCACCAGTGCAAATCGAGTCCTTTCACCAAAGCTGCAGCATCCACTGCTTGTTTTTATGTTATCAACATTTGATCTGGGGATGCAAACTTAAGTTCAGCCCCAGGCAATAAACAATTATAGCAGAAACTGTGGTACACTTATAAAAGAAATGCAAACCATCAGTTGTTTAAATAAATTGCAGCCACATCACAGTCTCCAGAGAGAGACCACTCCTGAGGTGCTCGCTGAAKCAAAATGAAATAAAAATACATAGATGAGGCCACAGCAGCAGCTTCACATGGCAGCTGGATGCAAAAACTTCAGGGACAGAAGAATAATTCACTCACTTCAAAACTGACACGAGGCTTGATAAATTGGTGTAGGTGACTTGGATCTATGACACAGGTACCACTCCATAAGTGCAAAGTCAGAGAAGACCTTCAGACGGGAACAACTTTATGTTTGGAGCGAACAAGTGGTGCTCAGCTGAAGGCAGAAAGATCAACGACCAGGTACAAATCTCTCTGCATACATCTCTCTCAGATGCACACCAATTTTATATTCATCTTGGGTTTTTCACAAGGCAGCTTTTGAAACTCTTCAAAGTTCTGTGTCTGGCTGCATAACTTTGCAGTCTGTATCCCACGYGCATAAACAAGAGCTTTGTCCTGTGCAAGCCCACCTTTTCATAGAATCATAGAATGCCGAAGGTTGGAAGGGACCTCAGAGGTCATCGAGTCCAACCCCCCTGCTCTCGCAGGGTCACCTAGAGCACGTGGCACAGGGCTGCGTCCAAGCGGGTTTTAAAGATCTCCAAAGAAGGAGACTCCACAACCTCTCTGGGCAGCTCAAGCAATGCGTAAAGGAGGTGGGAGGGGGTCACATATATGTGTGTACATATGGGCATGCATCCGTATTACCATCCGTATTACCAATTTCAGTCTGTCAGTGGACAGCTCTATGTGCAAGTAATAAAAAGACAGGCTTTCCCACAACAAGAAAATCTGCTCCATCTGTAAAATCGAATCAATCATGTGCTGTCAACAGAAATTCAGCTCAGAAAGYGCTTGATTCTTATCATGTGCCATTATCTTAAAGGCTACACTGTTAACGAAAATGATACAAATGAAGCCTTTTCCCCACAGTATTGTATTCTCTATTTAAACATCTAACAGAGATACAAAACCCAAGAAGAGTAGCTGTCCAAAACCATTAGCATCCAGGTCTGGAGCTCAATGGTAAGATCAAGGGGGAGGAAGTCCTGCTGCACCCAGGCTTTCACGTGCCAGTGATACTGTCCGTTTTTTCTGCCAGCACAGGGTTTTGCATCCCACAGAGTATTGCAGCTGACAAGAGTCCTCTCCTCTGAGGAGCGCAGAGAGCAGAAGTCTTCTCGTTTTTGCTCCTCTGCYTGGCCATGGGCTCTGAGAGAGCTGGACAACATGGCACCAGAACCACTTCGGACCACAAGCAGTCACTCCAACAAAAGGCCTCCAAYGGACACTCTGCCCAAGAGATTTCCTAAAGTCTCAGATAATGTTCCTGATTTTATCACAGGCACCTTAAATTTAATGGGTTAACCCATTAATATCTACGGGACTCTGGGCCTTGAGAATATTCTGCTAATCCAGAAAATRATTCAAGAAAAGTGTCTGTCTGCTAGATCACTACTTGAGACCTTCCCAAAAAGGGCCTAGATTCTGTCATGCCTCCAGAAATGACCAATCTTGCAAACAGACATCTGCAATTGCCATAGRGAGGACATGTGTGAGCTCCGTTGCCACGTTATTTCCCAAGCCTGGATAGCTTAAAAGAAAAAAGATTTACATGCAAGCAGCATTCAACACCCACGGCCCCTGACATATTTAGCAAGAGGTACAGTGATTCAGCACACAGAAGATGGCTTAAAAATAGCATCATGTGGCTGACTTGCCTCCACCAAGCCTCTAAATCCTGATGAACCCAAAGCAGCCRCTTGCAATACCCGAAAACTATCTGTGCAATTGCAAGTGTGTGTTCCCAAGCAAAGGTCACGAGGCATCCGCTGGACATGAATGCAACAAGGACAGGAGAAGAGAAAACAAAACAAAAAGCATAACCAGACAACAGGCCACAGCAAACGTCCACGGTCGATGCTGAAGGAAGCCGCACTGCAACTCATCTGCTCGAGCTACTGATCAGGAAACATGTCATGCCCCTGCAAAGCCTGCCCTTGTGAGCCTGCCAAGGTCACTGTCACTTCGGGTTATCAGCAGCTCTAAGTGCTGCCCGGCTAAGTTAAAATTGCCTGGAGCGAGCTTTAAACTTACATACCCGGCTTTGAAAAAATGCCTGTATCTGCCTTCATCTAAGCTTGCAGTCCCCTGGCAGCGCAAGGCATGTTCCTCCCGGCGCTCCTGGTTCCCTGACCTTGCTTCCTCTCTGGCCCCGGCACGCAGCGGGACGCGGCTCCATTATGTATCACTCAGCTGACACTCACCGTCATGTGTCTTTCTTACAAAAATAATTCAAATTAGATTTCAATATGCCTAATTTTTTCCAGAGGAAAAGGATTCTGTATGTGCAGTTTCCCACTGAGATTGAAGGGAAAGAAAGAAAGAAAGAAAGAAAGAAAGAAAGAAAGAAAGAAAGAAAGAAAGAAAGAAAGAAAGAAAGAAAGAAAGAAAGAAAGAAAGAAAGAA
>NW_020455766.1:215219-225886 GCF_003342845.1 Nothoprocta perdicaria
GAGAAAGAGAGAAAGAGAGAAAGAGAGAAAGAGAGAAAGAGAGAAAGAGAGAAAGAGAGAAAGAGAGAAAGAGAGAAAGAGAGAAAGAGAGAAAGGGAAGCCTATGCTTTCTCAAATGCTCAAAGACTATGCTATATTTAACATCTTTATCAAATCTGCTGTGTGACCAGCACAAACTACAATCTAAGCCCTAGAACTGCCTTCTCCTTGCCATAGGAGGCTGCCAATGAAGCCTTCTCCTTGGCCATAGGAAGAAGCCACCTCAAGGTGGTGAAGAGCCATTCGCACACCCTGTGCCCTCAGCATGGCTTGGGGCTGCACAAAACAAACTGAGCTGCCAGCTCACGCTGGGCAGCTCCAGGGGAGCAAGAATTGACAACACAACCCCGAGACGCAGATCTCGGTGCTACAAGAGCCATATCTTTATTCCACTGAACTCTCCTCCAGCCTAGAACAAAGAAAGCCTCAGCACAGGACCTGGACAGCACCTATCTGCTGGGGAAAAGCAAAGGGTRATGCTTTCTGAAGCAAGCTCAGGGTGTAAACTGCATTTTCCTCATGTATTCTGGAGGTTTCATTTCACTCAGAGCCTAATAACTTCAAGTTTACCTTGACTAAGTCAATCATGAAAGCATTTCCCTGGTAGGCAGGGCTGTGCAACACCAGCCATAAGAGCTTTCAGAACCAGTGTGATTTTCCAAACAGAATCTGGATCATGGATCACAGAAGAAAATATAATTCTTTTCTTGCTCTGTCAGCATTACCAAAACTTTCACTACTGAAAATTACTCTTTTAGAAATTAAATAATTAGCATTCTGGAAGGAAATGAAGAAAATATTTGAGCTCTGACTAGTGCAAACAATCCCCAAAGATTACTGTTTTACTATTTCAGTTAAATCCATATCCTTTTCTACTCCGACTATCCCTAGGAGCGGTTCAAGTCCCAAAGTCCTTGTCCTTGGAAAGGTTAAGCCCAGAGCACACAGGGAGATCAGCGGGGAGCCGCTCTCCCAAGGAGGGGAGATATTATGAAAAGAAGCCGAACAGACAAAAAAACATTGGCAGGAGCCTGATTAAAAACAGAAACATGCCAGTTAAAGCTCTCCGTAACATCAGATTATCCAATGAAAGCCACAGCTGGTACAGAACGATGAGTAAAACCCCCTCTCCAGAGCCAAAAATAATAGCGAGTCACRTCAGGAGACGCGTCACCATTTAGTGGTGCCAAGCTGGACCCTCCAGCCCTCGCGCGCAGAACCGCGGGCTCCATCCACTGCAACAGGGCACAAGAGGCTGCGAGGCTCCACACCCGGCCAGCAGGACCAGGAAACATCTTGCATCCTAGTAATACAAGATTTTCTTSATCTCCATATGTGAGCCGAGAGGACGCATGTTGTGCACACTGTTCCATCACTCACATCCCATTTTGGGCTATGTATGCTGTTTTAAACATCTTTTAAGCATCTCTCCTCCTTATGCAGCCTTCACCTGCCCCAACTCCCTTGTTTCTCCAGCTCAAGTCTTGGAGATTTTTGTCTCCAAGGTCTCGCAAGAGGCAAGTTTGGCCCCAGAGGCAACGGTAGCAGCACCAACAACCACAGTCCTCCCGGCTTCAGCATAAGAAGGGCAACATATGGGAGGAACAGAAGGATGATGAGCAGGGAACCCTCTACATCACCCTCTTTCCAAAGAAATATAGGAAAAGGAAAAAAAAAAACAAAAGCAGCAGATATTTCCAAGCAAACAAATACCAGTATCACGTTAACGTTCCCAGTAAGCTGCAGCTCTCAATGGCTCCTGAAAATCTGTTTCAGCTTCCTGTGCTGCTTTGGTTTTATATTTCCAAGATCTTACAATAACACAACCGCTTCAYTGCAAAGCCATAAAGAGGCAGCATATGGAGAACAACTATTTTTTTTCCAACAATATATTCACAGATACAGTATCAAGGGACTTTTTCTGCTGCATTAAAACAGCCGAAGAATTAAACTGAGATTAAATATGTCAAAGAGTGACCATAAACATCAAATATTAAGATGATTATGCAGTGGTAAATGGAACCTGCTACATCATTGTTTCATGGAAACAAAAAATAAATAAAAATAATTAGAAAAATAGTCATCAGGTCATAAAATTTCCTCTCAAGGTCTGCATTTTTAAATCACAGTTTTAGTTCAGAAAGGCAAATGTAATGAATCATTTACCTGAGACACTAATGCACTGCAGCAAAACCTTTTCAGCTGACATAATCCAGAGCGACTTTACATGAATGCCCCCTTACATTTATGTATTGTAATAATACTGACTCTTTTCTTCTGCCTTCTAAGAGAACGTTTTCAATATCAGTATTTTTCAGTCTGATTAATTAAGTTAGATGTACTCTGGCTGATACACCCACTAACTTAAGTGCAAAGATCTACTGGCTCTGCGTAGTAGGTTTCTCCAAAAACCCGTTGGAAGAACCAAGAAAAACTTCCACAGATGCAGAACGTGGCACTGGACAGTGCCCGGAGCAGCAGCACTCAGGAAAGACGTCTCCTGACACACTGGGATGCTGAACCCTCCATAATGTCCATAATGGTTCTCCACAATGCTTCCCTCGCCCCACACAAGAACCTCACAACTCAGGGAAGAGAGCAAAAGGAATGCAAACAAGAGAGCCCTGTGCTGGTGTCATCAGGATGGGCATCTCTGAATGTCTGTGCATTCGCGCAGTCACTGCTCCTCGGAATAATCCCATTTCATCTCCTTTTCAGATCCCTGCAAAGCACGCAATTGCAATCAAGCTATTTTACACAGTCACTTCCCAGGAGACCATGACACGCTGATGCAGAGCACTAAAGAGGACACRCTCCTTGCTACGAGGCTCCTTCTCCTTCAGGATCCAGTCTGCTCAAGCAGGCAGTCCCACTGCCTTTCACCCCCAAGCACTTGCAGCTCTCCTCTTCCTAATTCAGCTCTTGGTGCAACTCTGAATCTCCCAAATCCTCACTCAGATCAAAAAATCATCCGACTCCTCCCCATGCGTTTCCCAACAGCCCGCGCAGTTCCAGGCTCCCTGATGTCAAAGAAGTTGCTGGAAAGCTGCCACCAGCACCTGCTTTCCTGAGCAGAGCAGCAGAGGTGCCAGAGCAGCCAGCTCAAGGGAGGAGCTGCCTTGGAAATCTCCAGTTCAACTTGCTGATTTGCAGATGTGCACAGAGGCCTGAAGCTGGGAACCAGCTGCATGGGCCTAATCTCCTCCCATTCATGGTACACACAGAAGTAAAATACTGACTTGCTTCTGCGCAATGCAGTGTAGGAATAACCARACTATTTACAGCTTGAACAAGCACAAAGAGCTGGTTCAAAATMGCTGCAAATACCAGGTGATGCAGATGAGCCTCTTTGCAATGAGGTCCTCATTCCCAGCTCTTGCCAAGTGGGATTTTGGAAAGATCCTTGTTGGTCTCTCTAAAGGAGCACAACAGATCTGACTTTTCTGATAGCTGCTGACAAGTTGCCTGGTGTAGTTTTAAATCAACTTAGCTGTGACCTTAACTTAACAAGCAGAGAAACAGAAATTCCACGCTGGTGAATCATGGCAGCTCCTTCTGCGCTGGCAGCAGCAGCTCAACACAGGACATTTACAGCCAAACACTACATCTCCAGCTCTTGAGCAAACACCTACTTTTTGGAGGTATTTTGTTGAGTAGGAGCAGCTCCTTCAATCCCGACCCTGGAAGCAGTGGTACTTGGGTGCCTGGCACAACCACCACAACCAAAGACCCCGGGGTTGGCAGCCYTGCTCCAGAGGGCAGCCCCACAGAGGGACCAAGACTTGGGAGTTACAAATTAAGAGACTTAAACTCTTCCATAAGTGCTGTATGTGCCATCACCCTGCCACCCCGAACAAGATCTGAAGCCTTCCTCTTTTTAAAGACAACCTCTTCCTTCACTGTGTCCCTAGGTCCACACACGTGGTACCTCCTCTCCAGCAGAATGCAAGAGAGTTTTATTCTTAGGACACTGCACCTCAGGATCCCCTGGATAACCTAACTTCTCAACAATCTAACCTGTAGTAACCTCAGCTATTTTCTTTCGCAGTCTACTGTAAGCCATGTATCCTCTTTTCGGTTGCCAAGCAAACTTTTTTTTTTTTTTTTTTTGATAGATTTTAACCAAATGCTAGATTTGGCTTTGTACAGAAATTCTGCTTCACCCTTATCCCTGGCATGCTTCTCACCTCCGCATTTTGCACAGCTTTGCCACCTGCAATAAACAAATGAGTGACGAACCATCATTGTGTATATTTTGTCCTTGTGTGTCCCCTACAGCCTATGCCTAAAGGTGCAGGAGCCCATTATAATCTCCAAAGGGCAATGACATTTAGGCCACAGTCTGTAGCGAGCTAGCTGCTCCTGCAGTCCTGTTCTCGCTAAAACATTCTAGCATTACTTAAAAGTCATGTGTAATTCCTTTCTAACGCTGCTGTTTCATGTAAACAATTACAATGCAGCATGTGATCAAGCAAGGCAGAGATATCATCCCTATTAATATGTGCTTCTTGCTATGAGAAACTGCAYGATACCATTTCTCAGGGCTCAAACCTAACTCACAACATTTCCTAATTTCTCATTATTCAGATGAAGATGTTTCAAATGTTTGGAAAGATGCCAGGTACTATCTCAGACGTTAAGGAGTAAGGCAAATAAACCGCACTGGAAAAGCTGCTTCTGTGATTTGCTTAAGTAGCAATTTAAGTGAATAGGAAATCTGCTGCTCATTTTTGTTAAACAATTGCAACCTAAAATTCCCATAAAAAATGCTGCATCACACATGTGGATTAGGAATTTCCCCAAACTCTACTTTCAGGAAAGACTGCTGGACTAAGATGCAGCAAATCTCTTCTTGGGCTATGGCTTAAGTAATTTAATCTTCTTAKGGTCATTTTCCTCATCTACAAAATGAAGATAATAAAACTTATTTTCTTTTATAAAGTGCTTTGAACTCTGTGGATGAGAAGTGCTGCATTAAAAATAGCCTACTTTTTTGTYGTTATTTTCACTATTGACATAATAYAAGCAAGAACACTTGAAGAAGTGATTTCTTTTTAATATAATATGCTTACACAAGTAAGAAGTGACACTATGAGAAAAGACCCACATTTTATTCTCTGAAGTCCATCACCGTGGCAAGGAGGAGGCCTGGTCAATATAGACATTCTCCTGATAAACCCTTGCAATTCTCTACATGGCAAAACCTTTGTATAACCCTTTCACCGGGAGCAGAAGAGCCACCCAGTGCAGATGCAGCACAGCTTAGAACAGCTCTGCCCACCTAGAAGCAGCAGCAACTCAAGAGGCACCAAGACTCAGAAGCAGGAGACCACCCTCCCACTCCCCAATGTATTTGCCCAGCACGTGCTCAGAGTGCACGGGTGGCATCTGCAAACCGCCCTGCTCTTGTGGTCCCCAGAAATGAGGTCCCCGCTTTGGACAAGCGGCACTGGCTTCCCCATCGTCTGAGATGAAATGAGTTTGCAGGATATGTGGGCTTTCATCCTCCTTGATACGTGAGTGAAACTAATTTTTTACACAGACTGAGTCAATTTTTTACACAGACTGAGTCAATTTGTATACACGGCACCTCTGCATCCCTGGAGCTCATTTTCTTACCAATTTCTACTCACCGTGAAACGCGGCCCAGTTTTTCATTCATAGTTACACTGCCATACAGCAAATAAGAAGCAGGGCCACACTTCATCATCTCTTTCATGACTAAAGCCTCACTGAAATGCACAATATGCCAGTGCAATGGTTTCTATTTTTAATAATGTGTATTTCGTAATAAAAATATGAGTAGCAATCAGAGGTAGGTGACTTTTGTAGAAAAAAAAAAAGAGCACATAATCAAAGTTATAACAGCAAACCAAGAAAAAAGTGTGGAAGAGGTAAAAGGGATAATATTTTAATTTTGTTAGGAACACTTGATTATTAATCCATGGGGGGGAAAAGTCATTGATGTTAAAGTCCTTTTTACTTTAGTAAAGTTTGGATTTCACTTTGCTAAAATTGGTTTTCCTCAGTCCTGTAACACGTTCCATGGGAGGTTCTCAAGCTACCTTATACCATGTCCACAAAACTTATTGCTTCTTTGCAATACTGGTGATAAAATCAAGGACAGAGTAATTAATTCATTCTCCTAAAGCTTCAATCATCCATTTTACAGAGACCAAAGGCATTACATTGTAATCCCAGAAGTGAGAGAGGAAGACAGAGAAGTGAAGCCAACCTCAGCCTCYGAATCCCAATGCAAGTGACAGACAAAGCTCCTTGTTGAGGGCCAGGAAACTCATTTAAGGTTAATATATCAAATATACCTGCCTATCACAGGTTGTARGAGCCAGGATGTGCCTCTAAGAGATGAGCTCTCATGGTAGGACATCATTTAGTGGCCTTGCTACTTGCAATGACAGTGGACACAAATTGGAACTTAAGTGGTAAATCAGCAGGGGCAGAACTGAGAACAAAATCCTACGATSTCAGAAACTGATTCCTTACAAAATACTGAGTTTCTCCAACAAACCASGGGTTAAAACCAAGGCTGCAACCCAAACGATGCTGTTATAACATGTAGAGGCAATTCTAGATTGAAATGAAGGGATGGGCCTATTTTGCTTGACAAGTGAAGCAAAAATATGGAGAGGGAGTGAGTAAAATGCATTAACTACAGACTTACKGAGTCTGCCAGTCAAATAAAAAATTGTTCAGAAGGCATTTCTCCTCTCCTGTCAGAAGTTCATGGCAAGCAGTTGGAGAAAAATGTTGGCAGAGTGCCCTGTGCATGTCTGCATCACCAGCACATATCGGAGTCATCTCACCCCAAGGAAATAAGGACCTTCTCCATAAACCTAACAAATATGTTCCTGGTTACAACTATATCCAAAGACAGCCCCAACCAAGGCRGAAGTCAATATACCAAATTCAATTAATCACTACAGTCAAACCACAGAGCAACAAAAGAACCAGCTCAGGTCCAGAATAACACCATGATTCACGTTGTGGCTATCATTCAGCGGGACGTTTRAAGGCTTTGCCACTTGCCAGGTGTCTGCCATGCATGAGTAACATTCCTTAAAAATGCCCACTGGAGGGTAGGGACACTGCCCCAGAGCTCGAGTGGGGCAACGAGGCCTCACCTGCAACCAAGGACAAGCAGAGGACAGGAAGGACAGGCCAGAYGCAGCCTTGCAGCCGTGAACCCAACAATCCATGGGGATCAGGACAATAAAAGACAGTGGCACACATGGAAGCTTCAGGCGAGGTCTGGATGAAAGCCTTCCAGTGCCAGTGACGATGAAGGCAGCAGAGCTGGCGGAGTCTCCAAGTCAGAAGAAGCCAAGACCAAGAAGGCTCCCACAGCACGGACCTTGCTGGAACCCMGCAGTAAAGCACGGGGACAACCCAAGGCCCCATCCCAGCCCGCGCTCCACAGGAGGTGGACGAGCCTCCTTGTGGGGCCAGGCAGAAGAGCACACATCACCCAAYGGGGCAGGAACATCTCCAGCAAGATCTCACCCCGATGCGCCGACAGAGCCCCATTGCCAGGGGCAGCCTTCACCGCTGGGCTCAACTTTGTTTCCCCATACCCTGTTGGTAGAACCTTTTTCCTCCCAAGGAATATTATAATTCCAGGAGCCCGGGATAACTACAGCAATACATTTTTTACAGGTATTATCTCAGTCCAACAGGTCTAACAGGGAACTTTGCAAATGCCCTTAAAACTCAGAAATACCTGCTCATCAACCCCGCCAACTTGCAGGTTTGATTTTTTCCTGTTACTAGCCTGCCCATCTGGCTCCTATTCCTGATTTTCTCTCTTTTGTTTTTCTTCATTATGAAATCCTAGTGGAAATCAGGCTAAACAAAGATGATTAGATGAAAACCATGAGCCAAGGTATGTGAGATTTAGTTTATCCCTGGTGTCAGCAGAGTTAAATGCATCAGGGAGCAATCAGGTATATTGACATCTGAAACGTTTGTTCCTTAGAGTTCACTTCTATGGCATATTTTCTGCTGGATACACTTCCAAAAGAGTAAGAATGCTATAAATACAGTTATTCTCCAAAGCGTTATTGACAAGAAAAAAAAGTTATAAGTAGTATCGATTTGGGGTGAAGTGAGAAAATGGGACATCAATAGAGCTTAGTCAGATATAAAATAGAGGGAGTCACACATGTCATGGCAGGATTACTGCCGGAGCAGAACTCTGCTATCAGATAAGGAAGTGAGGAAAAGGATCCAAATTGTAAGCAGCAGATACTGAACTGCTTTACAGGAAGGAAAAAAAAAAAAATTTGTATTTTTTCCACATGTGAAAGAGTTTTTTATTTTTGTCACTGATGTTTTGGTAAAGCTTTTGAAACAAATTCTTTCCACCTCCATAGTATTTTCATTAAATGCCATTATAGCTATTTTCAAATCTCCAAGAGAAGTATCATTATCCTTATTTAACAGATAATGAGAAGATATYAAAAGATTGTGGCTACACCTTGAAGCAGAGTCAGTAATGCTGTGTGCTCCTTCTTCATGGCTATGCAAACCCATAAAATGAGAGTCCTGCAGAAAGAACATTATCCAAGGTCCCAGAATCACAACTTTGGCCGATGTCCACAGCTGCTTTGAAATCCTTGAGACTCTGGATCACAGCTGGATTCAAAGACGGAGCCTGCGCAGGAGCTGCTGGAAGTAGCTCACTCTCAGGCATAACAGGGCATAAAATAGGAAAAGTCTGTGCCCTCTTCCAACTACAAACCCCGCTGTATCACGACTCCGGTGACTAAGGGTGACAGCACCAGACACAAATGTATTCTACCACGTGAGAGATCCGTACATTTCCCACTGCTTATATGGTTTGCCACTTCCTAGTACAACCGCACAGGAAAATAACAGCAATCATAACCAGTGAAATTGCTATTTCCATGTTATCTCAATTGGGCACAGTTGTTCAGCACATTAGACTAGACCCTGNTGCCTCATCTCTAGAGAGTTTTGTATCCTAACAATTAAATAAATGCTCCTTTCCCAGCAGCTCTTCTCCATACCTGCATGAACACACACAGATTATAGCTAATAGAGTCAAGTTTACTTAGCCAAAAGCAACACAAGCAGACTGGGGAGATGTTCCCACAGCAGAGTGTACAGTGGGAATGAGACCTCCTCTTTTTCAAAAGGGCTTGGGAAGAAACAGTGATCACAGGGAAGAGAGTATTAGCAAGTACCCTGAACAAAAAAAAAAAAAAAAAAAATGAAAAAAAAACCCACTCCTGAAACAGCCTAGATCTTGAAATATTCTCAAATGCTTTACAAATGCAATTGGATATAGAATTAGTTACACCACCGAGGTGAAATGCAGTAACGTTAATAACTATCAACATCACAGAAGAATTTATGACAGGCTCGGATGAAAAATGCTACATTCAGGAGATGCAACCCGTACTTTGCAGCGCCTCTCCCACTAATCAGCTAAACAAGCGCTGACGATCGAACCGCAGGATCCGGGGGCTCCGTGGAGGGGGCTCCATGGAGCCCCCGCGCTTTTATGAATGGAGCCAGGAGGAGGGAGGCAGAGCCTGCCGAGCGCGCCGGCAAGCGCGGCCCCGAGCAGCCCGCACGACAGCCCCGCGAGAAGCCTCGCTCGTCCCTGATGCCTGCAACAGCTTAGAAGCCTGTTTGACTGGAATCACGCTTGCAGGCAGAGAATTTCTGTCCAAAATAAAATAAAAAGGCATCACAATCCTGAGGGGAAAATCACAGCAAACCGTATCAGGAGGAGGCTGGACAAGACGACCTCTTGAGGTCCTCTTCAGCCATATTCCTGTAATTCCGTGTTCAGTGACAGCAGACACGTCTGCATCAYAGCTGTCTGGGTTTGGGTACTCAAGTGGGAAAATCTTGGCTCAAGTCTTTAGCATGAGGAGCCCAACCAGGTTCTACATCGAGCTGTGCCTCCCATCAGCGATGCGCTTTGCTCATAAAATGGCTTATTCGCCCAACACGGACACAGAGCCCCGTGCCAGCACGGAGATCGTTTGGCACCGCTCACATCATCTCAGCTAAGTTCATTTTACAGCAAAGCAGTTTACTTGAAGACTTTTGCGGCAATCCAAGCCTAATCACCAAATCAATTCCAAGCCACTTGGTAATTAAACGAACCTGGCTCAAAATACCTCACAGGCTCAATAATTTGAAATGACGGCGTAAAAATGTAATTAAAAATGCCCTYCCCCCTCCCAAAGAAAGAAGAAGAAGAAAAAAGGCAGGTAAAGAGCAGAGGAGGCGGCCATCCCTCCAAGGGGATAGGGGCTGAAGGACGTTTCGGCTGTGGAGCCGCTCGCCGCAAATCACCCGCTCCCCTCCCGATGGATGCTGTGCCCAGGGAATGCCAGGGAGGATACGGAGGGAGGATAAGGAGGGGATGCAGCAGGATCCGGGGGGAAGCTGTTGCGGAAATAAAGAACCCCCCGTGTAAGGGTGTTCCCCCGCCCGGGGGGAGCGAGGGGGTCCCCGCCGCGGGGGTCCCGCCGCCGGTGCCGCCGGTGCCGCCGGTGCCGCTCACTCACCGGCCGCCGCGGGTCGCGGGCCGAAGCTCAGCGCGAGCTGCATCCAGAGCGCGGCGGCCAGCG
>NW_020455766.1:226188-279508 GCF_003342845.1 Nothoprocta perdicaria
CCGCGCAAGCTGCGCGCCCGGCCCCGCGCCGGCAGCGGGCGCTGCGCGGAGCGCCCGGGCCGCGCCGCGGGAATGTGCGCCGTGGGAAGAGGACGCGGGGCGGGAAAACGGCGCGGGGAAACGCGGACAAGTGAAGGCGCGCCCGGGAAAACGTTCCTGCTGCCCAAAGCAGGTCCGTGCCCGTCGGTGCGGGGGCTCCTCGGGCAGGTGTGTGGAAATAGCGGATCCTGACGCTTCCGAATTAGGAATCAGTATTGAAACAATTGGGCCGATGGCAGACGAGGGGTTGCAGGTGTTTTCAAGAGTCTCATCTACCTTCTGCTGTTTCTAAGGCTAATCAGGAGAATTTTAGCTCAAATCAATGCATTTTGGACCAGTGCACGGAGCACAGTGAGAGGTTCTGCCTCCTTACCTGCCTGTGCTTCCCTGGAGGGAATGTGGCTGCCCTYGGCAGCAGGTCCTGGTGAATCCTTGTCCCTGCTCTTTGCTTGTGCACTGCTGGATGGGCTCCCAAACAGGTTGGGGTGCTGGCAGGGCACATGTGTGGGGCTTTCCTCCTGTCTTTCCCACTGAGCTACTCCCATCTCCCCACGTCGCTGGTGTAGCTGAAGGGCCACTTGCTGACAGCGGGTGTCTGGCTTGCTTCTAGCATGGGTGTCCTGCTKGGATTTTGGCTCCGTGTGGGGTGAGCGCTCATCCTCACCTGGAGGAAACGGCGTTACTTTCTTCACCTGGCTGTGACTAGCTTGCAGATACACAACTCATGACCACTCATTTTTCAAGGGAATAACAACAAACTCAGCAAAGAACTACGTTTAATCTTCACAATGAGCCTCTCGCAGGTAAAACACTGTGCCTATTCTTGAAAATCACTGGAATTTATTTTTATTCTGCCATGCGTGCTTGTTAGTAGAGCCTTATTTGGAGTGCCTTACCAGGTGGAAGGCTGGATTGAATAAAAAGGCAGCTAAAAGCATCCAAACCAAAATACGGTCCCTTGCTGCAGGCTATTAAGTGTGGCCCTTCTGACTCTGCTGAGGACTACGAAAACTCATTAGATTCTTCCCTGTTCATCTGAGGCCTTTGGCCACTCACTACTGCAATGAATGCAGCGTTCCGCGCTCAGCAGCTCTGCACTTGGCTGGGATGAAGAGAGACACGTGGAGCTGCGTGTGAGCGATGTGGCCTGAGGATGCTCAAACGCCAAGCAGCCGACACGGGGCAAACTGAGCCCCTTTACTCAAAAGAGCAGCAGCAGCGAGTGCTGCTGTGCCCAGGCCTGGGAAACCCAGTTCCTTGGCCCGAAGGGGTTCAAACCCCAGCTCCTTGCTTTGGGCAAGTTAAGCACATACACATGGCAACTACACCTAGTTTAGTGAATTAAAGTATTCTAAGACACAAGATCCCCTTTCACTTTTTCTTTTTTACTTATCCCCTTTGAGATATTGCTTTTCTGTGGTTTCCCTGTCCAAAAGTACCCAGAAGGAGTTGCCCTACTGATAGGATTTTGGGGCAGGTGAGTTTCCTCTATTGAGGAACTCATAGTGTTGCCTGGAGCTTGGAAGAATGGGATAATTTATTTGTGCCTGTGTGAGAGGGTGAAGAAGATGTCGGAGCAGGGCAGGTTAAACTGCCTGAGTACAGGGGTGGTTAGTCCCAGGGGGAGAAAAAACAGCTTCACTCCAAAGGCTGCAATTAATTATTTCAAAATATAAGATGTCCGTGGCTAATTCTGAGATTTGTCTGGCAGGGTATCATAGGAGGCTGTAAGTACATATTGTTGTAATACATCCTCCAGACCTTCTGGCCACAAACCAGCTTCCTTTTCCATCAGCCACAAGGAAGAAATATTACTCCCCAGCCCCCCTGCCCACRTATATCATGCTGTTAAGAATGATTCTGACTGTAAAAATAAGAAATATTATTCAAATATCATCCACTTAAACACAGCCGGTGGCAAAGACGCTTTTGATTGCCTTATAAGGCACAAAATTATTAAGGACAGAACTTTAATAATGACCTTGTCATGTCTTATTGGCAGGTAGCAGCTGAAGACACATGATATTTTTTGTACTTTTAATAGGCTCAAGTTTTCAAACATTTTCATGCAAGCATACAGTTCACTGCTGAATTCAGCAGTTTAGTTTAGCCCTTTATAAATCTGAAAGCAAGATGTTCATAGCAATTCCTCTGTTTTAATTTAGAAATACTGATGATCCAAGCTTTCACTACGTAAGGTGTGGGTGAGTGACCAGGGGAGGCATTCCTTATGAAACCATGCAAGAATGCACAGGTGCTTTTCAAAGAAAAGATTTATTTTCTAGGTCTTTTAAAATGCCTTGGTGCTAATAGTCATGAGCGACTGAGCTGTGCCTGTCTCCACAAGTGCCAACCTCTACACCTCCTTTCTGGATATACTTGGGTTGGGAGTCTTGATCTCATCCTTGGTTTCAGCCCTGAAAAGACTCTCTCTCTTAGTCTTTCTGAAAGAGATGATCACTTATCATCCATAATTGCTGGGATCACGGAAAACAGTTATTCCAAGCAGAAAACATGAGGAAGCTTGCCTAGGAGAGCTTGCCTCCTAAGTGGGCTTCCAAGCCCAGGTATCTTGAGATTAGGAGAATTCATTGTGATAAATTCTAATAAACCTCTTGGAGTTACAATGGCTCAAGAAAAGCAGCCGAAATAGCAAATCCCAATTTGAAAAATGCTCAAAACTTCCTAGAAAATTCAAGTGAGAACTGAGGCACTCAGCTTCTTATAAAAATAGGTCTTTGGAAGAAGCTTTTCCCTTCCTAGGCATAATGGTGTGAGGGTACCCTGAAAAAACATGGCAAGAAACATGAAAGGACGATTCTTTTCTGAGCTATCAGCACTGACTGACACAGAACCACATCTGGGACCAATACACAAACATCAACAACCAGACATCAGTATCGTTTTACCAATTAGCATGAATTACATTTTATTAGAAAAAATGGTATTATAGGGAAGGTGGAGAATATACTTTTTTTGTTTCCAACTAACCTATGTACTTGATGGAAGAATCCTACTTTAAGAGCATTTTGATGACAACTGGATTTAGTAAATGTGAGACTATGCTTTGTTTTTGTTTCCCTCAAAGTTTAGAAGAAATGACAGGAAAAAATGATGTCTGGCTAACTGGAGAGCACACTGCACTGCATCTCCTTGCGGGGAGTCTGTTCTCCACCTAAATACATCAAGATTTTTGTACTTCTCCACTTACAGCCAGATTCTTCTTGCCACTACTCCTGCGGCTACGTTTGGCTCTTGCTTTCCATTAGACAGCAATTTCTAGCAAAAGAATGTGAACAACTGTGTGTCGTTCCAAAGCAAAGCCTGGCATCAAACAGCTTAATGGGGTTATGAACACTCCCATTTTCATCCCACCAAATAAGAAGCTGGCACATACCAAATCCAATGTGCTATTCGACTTGCAGCACCACTGCAGACATGTACAGTGTTCATCGCTCTTAAGTATAAGCTCATGGTTAGTTTTTCTAGGCTCATAAAATGCTTGAAAAAGCTAGTTTTCTTCCTATTATGTTATTTTAATTCCATATGAGAGGAGCCAGTGTCTTTTACCTGCAGCTCAGAGTCATTTCTCATGGAGAGCTGGGCTGTGAAGGTGCAGGAGAAGGTTGTGCTGCCAGCACCCTCACCTTGCTACAGGGTGTGCACACACTTTGGTTTGCCTTGAAGCTTATAATGACCTGTGTGGAAAGTGGAAAATTGTGTGCTAGCTTCTTTTCTCAGGCAAGGAAGCTCTACCTGCTCCTTCAGGACACAAGAGAAAGGCAGAGCTGGAGGGGAACCTCCATGAGCGGCTTGGAAGGGGAAAGACAGGTGGGTTGAGGTTTGCAGGTTCACTTTGAAAGACATTAACAAGAAGATAGCTGCTGCTTAAGGGCCTGCCACAGCAAATACCTTTACATTCCTAAAAACAGATTAATAGAAAACTCTAAAATGTCACAATTTTATAGTGCCCTATAGTGATTCTCCAAATTATTGAGACATTTTGGATTGGGTCCTAAGCAAATGCCTAAGCCAGGCAAAACCTAGATGTTGTCRCACATGGTCAAATGTGGCTCTGGTAAAAATTGTTATAGATGCATTTTATGTATTCCATATTTAGGCATTTCTGTATTTCTTAATAGCTATATAGTGGCTTGTATTAGCTTCATTTCACAGCAAAGCAATACAGATCTACAAAAGGAGAGTCACATCCTTGTGACAATAGCATCATTGTTACTTCCTTCTCCATCTGTTCTGAAGAATATATTAAAACACACAAGTATTAATTTCCAACCTTTCAGAAAAACCTATCATGTTAAATAATGGCCCTACAATGTCCATTAGTGCAGCCAGAAGCAAAGGACCAGAAGGAAAACCCTAAGAGACAGTTCTAGACAGCAGCAGACTTTGAAGAAAGAAATTTGAATCTGAGCTGATCTTTAATTTCCATTTTTTTAAACCTWTTTTTCATTTAGCCACAAAAATAACTTAATTGAGCTAGAGCCACATTACCACTGCATCATGCCAACTCTACCAGCTGTGCCTTTGGCTTTCAGTATGGGCAACCGTTCAGGCTCATTCAGGCTTTTCCCTCCTTTTTCTTTTCAGRGCTACATTTTTTAGATGCGTGTCTGTCAGTGGGAATGGGACAAGGTCCCAGCAAACTCCTTTGCGGAGCCAGAGACATCAGAGACAAAAAGAAAGAGCCTACCCCAAAGAGCCTGCAGTCTCCTTCCATGACCAAAGATCTTTAGCAATGAAAAGCATCATTAAGTAGCTGATTTTTAATTAGGCAATAAGAGGCTATTGGGGAGGATAGAGAGGCTGGCAAGTGTGGGAGAGCTTCTGCATAGTGGACTGCAAGACATCTCTTGCAAGGACTTCACTGGAAGCAGAAGCTGGTCCTCCTACAACACAACAGCAAAATAGTTCTAGCTGTGTCTGGGTCATYGGTCCATCAACAGAAGACCAAGGATAGTGATTTCAGAAGTCATATATCACATTTAAGCCTGTTGCATCTCTTTGCCTGCTCTTTGATTTCACTCAGAGCTGCGACCATGTAAGTTCACAGACCTCAGGCAGTTACAACACTGAGAATTATTCTACCACGGTTCAGTGTAATTTGCCATGTCTCATGGTGCCTGAGTACAGGAAGCCCATGAATGCAAATGGAAAGAATAATTTCATTAAATTATTTTTATAACTGCATAATTTTACTAATTAAAGCCTTTACTTATACCAATTCAGCAGAGGGCAGAATATTTTACTAATTCACTGTGCTTATTAAAATTTTAAGGTTAGCTAGTAAATTTGTGGCTGGTGTAAAACATAGTTAATAAGCTTTGAGGAGAAAAATAGGGAAATATCTTTTTGATTAATGCAAATGTATTTTTGGGAAAGGTCTCCCCCAGTCAGTTTGGTGGGAACAGTCTTTTTCACATCTCCTTGCTATTTTGCTGTGCTTCAAATGTTTCTGAGACACAGGTGTTTCTAGGCAACATTTCCTGTACTCCCTAAGGAAAAATATCAGCATAGAAAAAGCCTAACTAAAAGCAGCCTGCCCTAGGAGGAGCAGAGCTATGCTGAATTAGCCAAATGTCTCAACCTTCCACAATTCAGGCCCTAGGAAATATTCTTATTGATTTCTCTGCGCTTCAGGTCAAGCTTTTAGGATAAGATCTGCAAAAATGGTGAGAAACCTAAACTGAGCAAAGCCCAAAGGAAAGGAAAGGAAGGACTGGTGGAAAAAAAAAAGTGGCTCAACAAGTACTAATGTTCATACTGGCACCTATGAGAGCATGCACAGACTGTGAAAAGCAAAGGCCACAAAGCATGTGCATTATGAGAAAACTCATATTTTTGTATATTTCATATATATTTATCAAAAAAAAAGGAAAAAAAAAGCACATCTTAACAAAAAAAAAAAAAAAAAAAAATAGGGCTCTGTGCAGATCAGTGTCAGGCCCCATTCAGCTTAATGAAAAAAAGAGAAGTCATCCTACCTTTCATATTTCATTAGCGAGGAAGTTAGGTGCTACAATTTGATCCAGGAAAGAACATGACCCTCTTTTCATTACCTCCTCTCTGTTTCTCTGCCAGCGAGCTCTTACTTCTCCRCTTTTTATAAGATTGTTAAATTACTAGTCAGAAGAACAAATCTTCCAGAAGATTTAGTGGTTTTACCTCGTGGATTATATACGATTGTGATTTAATGCTAACACGCTGCAGTGGTAACAGGGGAAGTTTCATTCATAATAATTTACGGGCTGCTCAGGAGCTGTCGGAGAGGGTAATTAACAGACATGTAGCTCTCCAAGGAGGGTGACTAATGATGTCTGGGTTGTGTCCATGTCTCTTAAACCTGCTCCTATCCCCTGCCATCCTCTCTCTCCCACATCTTCCCCATGGARCCCATGAAATCCATGGGAATTTGCTGTTGACCTCAGTGGTGACAGGATCAGACTTGAAATTTTCAGGTTCCCTCTTTGCTCCCATTTGCTTCCACACGGGTCACATTGATGGTTATACCTCCTATGCCTGATTACAGAYAAGGACATGTGCAATTTACCCTTTCACCCCATCTGTGCACTGCTGTGAYCGGATTGCAAACAACCAGCCAACCGACTGGAAACAAAAGAACAGGAAGGCAAAAAGGAGAGCACAGGGAGGCTGAATTCTGCTTTCTCACACGGGAATTGCTCTCTGGAATTGCAYGGCTGGAGTGGATTTGCACTCAAGTGGATTAGAGCAGATTTAGTTCCTAGACTGTCACCCACATCCATCTCTTATCTCGTCATTGTCAGGATTGGGTGCTTAGAACGGTTGAGGAATGCATATGTAGGGTAACTCTGCCACATCTGACCTGCAAGCCAATGGAAATCAGTTCTGCAGAGAGAGATCCTAATTTTATTTTCATTTATGCTTGGATATTTAATTTGAGGGGCCCAAAATGAATATTCTGAATGTTAATTATAATTTATATAATTTATATATAAAGAATAATATAAACCAAAAGATATGGTTACTGTTGGTTTTATACTGGAGAAAATTAGATGACTTGCAGAGAGAGGTTCYTGGTTTGCTTTGATATCAAGATGATCAGAAACAAGCCACTTTGGTTTCTTCCAACTCTAAAGCCACTCAAGCCACTGCTTGACCMGAATCAAAGCCAAATTTGTGCTAATTTAAGCTTTGAGTTGCTGCTCAGAAAAATGCTAGGGGGACTTTGAACTTTGTTTTCTTCATTCATCAAAATAGAGGCCAAATGCAGTAGAAGCAAAGTAAAAAGTCACTGTTGTACGCTTGAAAATACAGATCTATGGGCAGAGTTGAATCAGTTCAAAAGCAAGCTTTCATTCATTTAGCTGTATCTTCACAACAAGTGCTACTTCCTAGAACTGTGAAGGTGCAGCAACCCTGCTGCATCTTTCACATCACACACTTGATTTATGTTTTCTAGGTCTCATTCCTCTTTGGTGCATCCTTCCCTTGCCTCTGGAAGTACTTTTTTGGTAAACATTGGTAAAAGGAGTGAGAATAGACCTGTTCACACAGATCTTCCACGTCGAGACGTCTATGCTGCCACATGTCAGTTGGTGCCAGCTGGAATTTGTTTCAGTACCGATTGCTAAAATAAGAAATAGTAGTTAATTACACAGCACTGATGGGGAGAGAGTGTGAAGTAGATGATCTCACACAAGCGAATATTGTTATCAGCAGTCACAGAAAACAGGGCTGGAGAGAAGCCCAGGAGATCTTCTACTCAATTCTACTACCTAAAGATTGGATCATAGATATGTACATGATTTCTGTCAGAAAAACAAATCAGTACCATTCACTGTGTATGCAGAACACAKATTATTCCCATCATCTTTGCAAGTGCTCCCTGCCTAACTGAAGGTACCTATGATATCTTACCTTAATCTTCTCCGGACTATCAACCCCCTTCTTTGAGCATTTTCTTATATGTCCTTTGATCATTGCGTTTGCCCTTTTCTGAACTCTCACCAGTTGGTTTAGATGTGTTTGATCTACGGAGCACGAGGCTGAACACGGCAAGGGAACTGCAGTGAGCTCTGCGAGGTGAGCCTGCCTTGGGAGGCAGCGCTGCCCCTGGCACCTGTTGGAAGGCAGCTCGGCAGGTCTTTGATCGCAGTGGCTCTCTTGTCAGCCTGCACGATACCTCTCACCCCTCTGGTAACTGTTATCTTGCATTTACACCCATCGTAATCATCCTGGAGTCACAGTAAGTTCTAATTTCTTGGCTTTCTGATATAGTTTTGATAGGCAATTCTACAAGGAAAGTGTTATTGCTCAAGAAGAGAATCCAATTAATGTCCTGGAAGCATCACTCCTCTTCTGGCTTGATTTTGTTGTCCAGTCTAGCCCTGGTCTCCCTGGAAAGCGATCTGTTAGTTTGTTGTATCAGGGCACAATACTCATGTGCTTTCTTTCAGAGGCTTGCTAGGAAGACACCAGTCTGACACCAGGTCTACCCCTCACTCTCAAGCCTGTCTACTAACACAGGGAGCTTGAGATAAATCTCGAGTGCTTTAATCTCCCAGGCAAGTGAACATACTCAGTTGTGGAATAGTAAGTATATACTGAAAGCTCGGCAGACTCCAGAGATTCATTTGTGTCTGTTTTGGGGTGCAAGTGCCGGAGACTCAGAGCCACATCAGAAAACTGGGCATGTTGTTCCCTACCACGTAGTCCAACATACATCCATTGGGAGCGAGTATGGTAGCCAGCAAACTAGCAAATTTTCCTCCTCTCTTTTCCCATCTTTTAAAATATGTAACACACACACACATACACACAAATACAAACAATTCAAACCATAAACAAGACAAAACACAGATGTAGTTCTACACTGAACTTAAATAAAAATGGTTTAAAATGTTACAAGCTGTCATATCTGGCAGCAATACCAGACCAGAAAACCCATAAAAAAAATCATAACTCACATCTAAATATAAAAATAAGCAGATATACATGTGCAGCTCACTAACTTATTCAAATAACTTCCTCTGAATACTGTCCCACATTCTGCTATGTATCCCAGTGCAAACATTAAAAAGGTTACCTCATACATCTGTCAATAAGCTCATCTAGACAGGTTTTTAGAGAAGAAGGTATTTTCTAGGTATCTCAGAGAATAGTATAAAGTCACACAGGGTCATTAGCCATTTGGGAAGCCTTATCTTTTCCTCTCTTCACTGGTCGTGTGCTGAGATCTTGGTGTCCTCCTTGACCTGGCCCCCAGATTTGCCTGGTCTCTGGTAGTGGTAGCAGGGTGCAGTTAGGAGGACACTTGCTGCCTAGGTCAATATGTTTCTCTGCCTTGTAGCAGGGAGTTGGAACAGCTCACTGCTCGGACCATTTATTTCCTCTCCAAATATGTATGACAATTTTATGGTGCAGAACAAATCTTTTGCGTTAGAGCAAACGAGCAATGCCACAGCGGTATAGCTAAGTGAGTTTGTTTCAATAACAAGAAAGTTGTTTGCCACAGACATCTAAATACAGAGATAGCTGGATGAGATAGCATGTTATTTTTTCCCTTTCCTTGTGGGGAAAAAAAATTATATCAACTGACAAGATATTTTACTTTTACAGCAAGCTTTAGTTTTCCTTTAGCTGAATCCCTAAGTGGCGCTCAGCTCAGCCCAACCAGCCGTGCTGAGTCATAAGGACCGGACAGTTGAGCACGCAGAAGTCTATTCATCCCCTGGCCCTCACCCCATCATGTGTCTTGGAGCTAAGGTTGATGGCTACAACYAGACGAACAGGGAAATCTTCTCTATTCAGATCCCCCTAGCTAGCTACTGCTCTGGGGAGCAAATAATGGTCTTGAGCTCTACAGCTCTCCCTGCCTCCAGCAATTTCAAAGCAAGTAGATATAATCTGAACAGGTATCCACCTGATAACATGGCACTGTGGAACTTCTGTCTGCTTAGTCCAAAAGGATCAGGTCTGGGAACAGAGTCAAACAGAAGCAGCAGCAGCATTTAAACCTAGTAGCTTCATGAAACACAGTGCAGAAGAGTAATTTTAACTTTAGATGACACACTTCTACCACATTAGATTCCTCTGTGTTTATCCTTACCTATTTGGTTTGCTTCTCTGGAATGTCCTGGGACAAACAAGTCCAGAGGAGAGATTTGGAAACTAATCAATGTACAATGAAAGATCATCCAAGCATCTTGTAGTGGCCTGCAAAAATGTGCCAGGATATTTGAGGGAAAAAGCAGATAAACAGCTTTTCAAGGATAACGTATTTCGCTAAAAGCCAATTAGAAAAAAAAAATCCAGCTTCAGAAACAGGAACTCCAGCCACCTCCTACAGTTTCTTAAAACTCCACAACATCTAACACAGCAGATATATTGCTAAGTCTAGTTCCTAAAGGCCAGTGACCATTAATTAAAATTTCACTGTACACCCATCCTTCAAAGCACGTCTCAGCTTGCCATCTACAAGGTTAATCGGGGACAAATTTGCAGCCCATATGTCGACATTCACACCCAAAGACAAATCTCAATCTGTTCAGATCTGACTTCTGGTATGGTCTGGAGAGAAAGGACCATACAAAAGTCCAGGTTCAGTGTTAGAGATTTAGTAGGCATTGATGCCAGTGCTGAAGATTCTGATGTTAAAGACTGGGCAGTGCCAGGTGCACAAACTATCCTCAAGGGAACAAGAAGGGAAAACAAAAGGTATCTCTGCAGCCAGATGTACAGAGTGAGAAACTGAGTCTCCTGGATGGTCACAATCATAGGCTCCCTTCACAAGCAGACAGCTTTGGTATTTCCTGTGTTCCTTCCTTATGCATTGTTCAGCCTCAGGCTTAAAATTCTGGTACAAGCAAGAAGACAAGCAAGTTTCAGCTTCTCTTTTAATATCAGAGAGCAAGATTAGCAAAGGTGCCCTCAAATAATGAGCGGTTTTATTTTCTCCATGACTGTCCAAGTGTTTTGGTGACACACTAACAGCAATGACACCAGAAATCCATAATTTCTCTGTGGTATACGTAAAGATGTCTAATCCAAACACATTTGCTGGTCTCAGCTATCTCTTTTTCAAAGGAACCTTTAAATTACCGGTGTTTGCTTGGTTTATAAAGGTCTCAGAGCCAGCAATTTCTTGACTTAATGTTGGCCTCTGACACTGACCTCAAGTAACTCAMCCACTTCTTACATCAGGGCCATTACCTGAGCAGCACAGAAACACACTTCCCAAGGATGCTGTTTGTGCTCAGAAAATGATGTTACACTGACCCATGCAGGCTTTTCCCTCACACACAGGAGCAGCCACCTCAGCAAAGGGCAGAAGCACTTGATCAAGCCAAGATGTCCCAAGTACATAGCGTCTTTTTTCCTAGTAAACTGTTGCAGCCCACGTAACGGAGGAGTAACACCCATGAGAATAGGCAGTGTCCACTGCAGACAAAAAAAAARTGGAGCTAAAGAAAATGCTGTTATCTAGCATAATATGCTGGCATTGGCCAGCACTTCAGTCTAGTTTTGTCAGGAAAGGCATCCCATGTTGGAGAATCTCTCACCTTATCAACAAAGGACAACAATCTCCACACAGAGCTGAAAGTCGTCAAGTAACCAGCCAGGCTGGGAATAATTTAGAGAGATGAGAGCTAATAGGTTCAAGGTAAACCAAGAAGGGATCCGATTAGCTAGAGTACTAAAAGCCAATTAATCCTAGAGCACAGCTAAGTCACTTTATGAAGCTAAGAAAGGATGGCACCTGAGAGCACTTCCAACACACCAAACCTTAATTGTTAAACCAATTACTTCAACCYGCCCTTGCCCAGAAAACAGTTCTGGAGATAGTGCAGGAGTTTGGGAGGGCTTCAGAGGATTGTGTTTTTTTTAAGAAATAATTTCTACAAAGACTTGCCAGATACAGGCTTTACTGTGGGATAAAGTGMATCACCGTGAAGCAGGATTTGGGGACAACTGTTGTCAGTAGCAAGCTGATCTTCCCTGCAGTCAAGTTGACCTCTCTGTGGATGGGGCTTGCTCCCAGGCCATCCAGACGCCTTGGGATTGGCACCTGTCCAGCCATCTTGACAGCTGCCACCTTCTTCTCCAACAGCAAGGACCTGTCACACACAGAGCTAAGAAACTGGTGCTTTTTYTTCCCATGGGTTGCACACTGAAAACATCTGAGAACTCTGCTTGTGGTCCTGAACCGTATCTGAAACATCAAGAAAGGTGTTTCTGGACATTCAAAGTGATTACATCCCATAGCTTACATAGCATTCATGTGAGAATGGAGGGCCCTTGAAGGCAGGCAAAGCCAAGGCTGCAAGCAAAATGATCCATCGTGATCTGCCTCTGTCGCTGCTTGCACTGCAGTCCAGCTGGACCTGCCTGTGCCTTGCTGCTCAGCAYGTTGTGCATGAAAATCAACAGAAATCCTCACGACTCGAGCATCCGTATGAATTCCTTTCTGCAACGCAACCCCGCGGAATAGGACAGATAGAGCAGGAGAGGATGTTCGACTAAATGTGTATCAAATTTTGTCCAAGCCAAAAAACAGCCGCAGAAGAGGTGGGATGTAATTTCAGAAGCGGTGAAATGACACCCTGTGAGCACATCAGCTCAGCCACTTAGAGCCTCACCGTAAATATTCCGTGGAAGTTGCCAGGCCAGGAGCTGGTGCTCTGCCTGAATGTGAATTGCATCCCCAGCAAGGAGGGAATTGGCTGTTGTTTAATTCATGAGAGTAGCCACACGGGGTCACCCCAAAGGCTCGCGTAGCTCAGCATCCTATCTCCAAGTGCAGACAGTGAAAGATGTGTAGGGAAAACCAGCAGGAAACAGGGCAAGCGTAGCCTGCACCTTCCCCGCTGCACCCTCCATGTGCCAGCCRCAGACGTAGGGATTGCTGGAGGGGCTCCATGGCCCATGAGAGACCTTTCTTCCACCACTCAGCCTAATTGCTTCTCCAGCCCAGGTTTACTTGAGATATCCAAAGCATCCTGTGGGCAAGGAGTTGCACAGTTTTATTGTGCGGATGGATGTTCTGCCTTTCATTTGCTGGGATTAATAATATTCGGCCATGTCCACTAATTGCTGTGCTGTAGGAAGGAGTCAATAATCCTTCCACGCTCCCCTTTGCAATTTTAACTTGCTCTTGCGCATTGCTCTGTATTATTTGGAGAAAATTAAATTTGTCTCAAATATTAAGGTGAAAAGAGATCACATGCATTTGTTAACTCCCAGCCATATCCTTAGAGCAGGCTTGTTCTGCATTCCAGGTGCAAGCGATGATCTCTGTTCGGTGTTCAGACTTTGAATACAAATTACAGCGTGAACCCGCCTCCACCATTATTATCCATTGTGTTACTGGGATTTAGAAACTCTTTGTATCTCCTCTGGTTACTATGGCCGTTCCCAAACTCTGCTATTTCTATACTTTGTAAGAGATCTGAAAATATAAGGCAGTCCTTGGATTCACTTCAAAGGTCTATGGCAATCCAACGAAAATCTCTTAATGTTCAGATATGGGAGAGGGAGGTGCTAGCAAGCTCCTAAAGTGAACACAACAAAAAGAACAAAGAAAAAAATAAATACAACGGAAAAAAAAATAATCAGGTCATCATTTTCTCCTTGTCTCCACAAGTAACCTTCTGGAAAATGTTACTGTAAAACTCCTCTTCCTCTGCAGTTGATCCAGCTCTTCCCCAGTTTCTCTATTTCCTGCTTGACCAAAGTCTCTCCCATGTTTCCAGTCTCATTTTACCATATCTCTTGGTAATGCCCCAGATGCATCCTTCTTTCTCGAGGGGAAGCCTGGTTTATGGATCAGCTCTACCCTCATGCCAGAGACAAGCTCTTGTTCCTTGCTTTCCCAGTTCCCCTCCACACTGGCTGCCTCCCTGGGGTCCCAGCTCCCCACTGCAGCGGCACGACTGGGGTCTTGCATGCAGCACACAGCAGCCACACGGGGACAGCGACCCGGGGCTGCAAACAACTCCGTGTGCCCCGGCAGCACATCCAGGGCAGCGCCGGGCTCAGCAGGGGAGAGGGAGCTGGTGCTGCTCCCCAGGGCTGGCCCTTTGTAAGCTCTCATTTTAAATGCCATTTCTGCAGACAGAACATGGCAAACAGAGCATTGAGCTGAGTTATTCTGTGCAAACTGAATGAGATTTTCCTGCTGCAGCTCTGTGCAATCAACAGGRGCTAGAGCATCCGAGGAGGGAGAAGCATGAGCCCATTTCTCCTGGTCAGCAGCATTTCCAGCCCCACTACGAGCACAGCCTCCACTTTTCTTCCCAAACACAACCCCAAGCTCAGAGTACCTGCTCATATCCAAGGCTGCTAATGAAATGCTGGTGCACTTGGCTCCAGCCCGGGTTCTTTTTAAGCCTCTCCAAGCATGTGASTGCCAACACCACAGCAGGCATCTGACAAGCCGCGTCGGCTCTGTCCTCATTAGCCTAAACAAGAGCGCAGTAGCAGCAGATGCTGGCAGGGCTGGTCCTTCCCAGCGACACCAGCTTAATTTGAGCTTGGATGAAGCAAGCCTTGGCCTGGCAGCCAGCCCTGTGTACTGATGGGCACCGCAGGGCAGCGGCGCGTGAGCCCTCAGGCACCTTACGTTGTGTATTGCTGCAGTGTCCTTAGATATACAGCTTTGGAACACCCCAAAAAGCCAAGAGCAGCTGGACCAGAAGTTCTAGGTCAGGCCTATATTGAACAATGCAGCCATTTATAATCGCAGTTCAGTTTGTGTGGGGGAGCACTTTTAGTGAAGGTGTGTTTACAGGGACCCCRTGATCATGGTGTCCCTCCAGTGCATGCCTTGCTGTACCACCCCTTGAAGACGAGCAGAGCTGCAAGAGGAGACCCGGCCACTCAGTCAGGGTCTGAGTAGGCTGCCATGGCAAAGTGGCTAAGCAGGGACAGTATGAAAAATGCAGGTCCTATCTAAACTGGAGGGACTGCAACAACACTGGAGTTGCAGCTATTCATCCCAAGTCTAAAACTAATTGCCACGTCACAATTATTTGCATTATCCCTTCTTTTTATTCTTAATACAGGCAATGGTGCAGCTTGAAAACAGAATTACTCTGTCTTGAAGCACTGTGAAGCCCTTTCAGCTATGCTACACTAYTGCTATTTTCCTTGGGGATTCTCAGCTTCAAATTATTATTCCTTCCACTTTCTTCTCTCTTTCCCTYTCTCAATTTGACAGCCCACGTGTCCCACTCCACCCACCTCTGAGCAGCCAGTGGGTCTCCCTTGAATTATGCTCCCAGAGTCAAATCCATTGAGGTTTAGGAACAGCTTCTGCCTGTATCTAGCCACAACTGCCTCTGTCTACTACAAGAAAATCCAAATAGTGCCTAGATACAAGCCACATGACTGAAACAGCTTCTTTTATTTGGAAATAGCCAAGGATAGTATGGCAAAAAATTCACCTGCGAAAGGAAAAAAGAACCTGAAAATGAAGTGGCCCAGAGAGAAGAAGAATGAGAAAGCACCTCAGTAGAGTTGCAAGGAAGATTAGTGCCCCTCTGTAAAAGGGCTGATTAAAATCCTATGATTTAAATTAGTCCATTGGCAAAGGTATAAGCCTTGTTTCAGTTCTGAACAGGACGCAAAGCATCCATCCGGACCCTGTAGTTCCTTGACACGCTCTGTAAAACAGCCATTTGGCAAATGTCCCTAAACACACACTTAGTAAATAGASAGGGAGGCGTTGGAGTGGAGGGCCACAGTAGCTCTGTGTTTCGAGCCTGTGGGACGACCTGAACTTCAATACAAGCTGGAGCAGCTCCTAGCACTGTTTAGTTTGGGCTGTCCATGCCTCCAAGGAACTTATATCAGGGTGATACTCATGTAGAGAGCTTATCGATTGACTGAGCGACTTGCATAACTTCAAAGGCTTTGGTAAGAGCATATTACCTTGAAAATCATTCCTTACACCATAGCAGTAAAATAGTCATTATTATAGTCCGTGGGCTTAGTCAACCATGCAATGTCTCTGTGTATCTTAACTAAGATAATACATGGAGGTGAAATGAGGAAAACGTGAAGTAGCCTTGCCTGAAGGGAGCATATCTTCCTTAAATATATATATATATATATAAATATTACCCTGAATATCATGTATATCTCTATTATGTCTGTGTAAGAGCTAGAGGTTTCAGATTTGGTCTAGGCAATAAAGATAGCAATTTAATATCGACAGTAAATGACCAGTTTCCTTCCTGTAAGGGGTCTTTGCTCTCCTCAGCTCTAACACTTGCCAAGCTCACATTAATCATAACCGATTTCCTTCTGGGGAGTTGCTGAAACCTATTTCCTTTGACTAGAGACTTGAGTTCATAATTCACCTCTGTTACTGCTAGCCTTGAATTCACAACATACTTTTCCAGAACAGCTAATATCAATTGCTAGTTAGATCATTGGTCTCACTTAGCTTAAATAGATGTAAATTTTACTGGGGAAATAAATAAATAAATAAACAGGGGTTGAAAGAGGAGATCTCTTACACTGCAAATGATAAAATATTGCTAGTTGGGCAATAAATTGCTTTTTTATAGAGGGAAAATATCACTGCTGAGAAGACACAAATCCTTGAGAATTTGAGGGYCACTCCACTTCTCCTTCATGACTATTATGTGTCTGTGCCCCCTCGCCCCATTACTTAGAAGAAAAACATTTTCTCACCCTGACACCTTGCAACCTTGTGCGAGGGCTCTCATGGTGGCTCCTCTTCTTCCCCAGAAACAGGAGCTTCTGTGTCATGCACCTCCCTTCCATCTCTCCACCCATAAACTGACAAAAAAATGGAGCRTGAATTCTCCTGCACACCTAATAGTCCCAGATTCCTCCCCTAAGCATCACTCCCCACTACTTGCTGCACTTTCATTTCCTCCTCTTTCCTGCTGCCCTGATTTGAATTACATGACCCAAGAACGTTCTTGTTGAAGCTTTAGCTAATGGCTTCAACAAGAGCAGGACRAGGCTCATTCCTGTTCTCTCCTTTAGAGAACCTTGCTATTTAGAAACCACCACAGGTTGTTGTGGTTTAGGGACATACATGACATTAAAAGCAGTGGGGCACTGAGGGTGTGCAGGAAATGCTCAAAACACTCCCTGTCCCTTTCCTCTTCCTCATCCTGGGTGCCTGCGAGGAGCAAGGATGGAGGAATACACAGATATCCCCAAAGGGCTGAGAAGATCCCTGGAGAGAAGATTCAGCCASGCAGCTCCAAGATAAAAATTCATGCCCAGCTGGTAGCATGCTATGGCCACAGGGAATCCTTTACTGTCCCAGGAGTATTCCCATTGTTTCCAATATTCCCCCAATCTTCCTTTATTCTAAATCAAAAGTCAAAATCAGTTTTTTTTTTTTTCCTTGAAAAAGACATTCTAACCACATCAATATAAAAGTCTTATTTTTCATTATTTTTTCTATAAATTAAAATTCTATTGAAAAAAGAATCAAAACGTAGAAATTCCCATCCTTCTTCAGCTCTGCATGTACTGAAAACGGAGCAGAACTGATTTGTTTCAACACAAAAGGCATTTTCTCACACACACACACACACACACACACACACACACCAAAACAAAACAAACAAAAAAAGGAAACATTTCTCAAACAGCTGATGGGGAGTCAGGCTGAGAACTTTCTAAGTTCCCCTTCCGCTCTCCCTGCTCCTTGCCCAGGCATCCGGCCCTCCATTCTGGACCTGAGCAGTGCCGTCCTCATCACGAGCCCATCACCTAACGGGGCTGTGGACACTGAGCTTATGGAAGCGGTCGAGGGAGCTGCTTTGGACCTTACCTACGTACAGGAGGGCTGATTTGCCAAGCCCTGGCCTTGCGTTTGGACTGCAGTCCTTCACGCCTGGAGATAAGCGGCTGAGGAGACTTTAACAACCTAAATGGGAGCTCTGCACATAGTTGCATCCTGCAGAAAAGTTGTCTGCTCTTCCCTACCCAGGGAATCTTGCTCAGTGGGTGTCAGGAGGTGAGGGAGGTATAAATGGGCTCATGAAGCCCTCCTCCTTTCCCGATGCTAGGGAGCATCCACTGGTCTACAAGCACATGCAGCATTATCCATAAAACTGGCGTATTCAACTCCAGCAAAAGAATCAAAAAATGAGGAGTCAACCAGAKCTGGTTATCAGGATGTGATATAATTAATTTAGAATTATTTTATTTAGTGAAATTGTAATGATCAGTGTTACATTATCTCTCCAGATGACAGGGCTATTAGTTCCGGGCTGCCTGAGGCCAAGAAGCAGGGAAGAGGAGCAGTTAAACAGCAGGCATGCAGATGCCACATGTAACGTGTTAACTGCCTCTCCCTGTTTGCTCTCCTCTGTGGCCCTGGCTCCCTCAGGCTTTCGCTTGTTTGACCTCTGGCAAGTATTAAAAAACTTCTGGCAGCCAGAGGCCACCGCACTCACTTATTCCTGACCGTGACCAAGAGTAACCAGAATTTAATTTCTGCTGCTGCAACGTAGTGTGAAATACAAGYACTTTCTCCAAACACTTCTCACTTTTCTCTCTCCCACCCTCCCAGATTTAATTAACGTTGCCAAACTGAACTTTATCTTGTGCTGTTTAGGTCAGTTACACTCAATGTTTATCAACTAAGCAAAAAAAATGAAAATGGACTAAGAAGTGAAGATCCTAAAGATGTAAGAAGAAGCCTTAGGGTGCTGCAATGGCAGAGGTAAGGATTCTAATTAGTGGTATACACAAGACACATGTACACACATCTCCATTTTATTCAAATTCAGTTATCATAAGTTTTACATCATTACCAGAAAAAAATGCCTAGCAATTTTAATATGTCTCATTGACATTCGTCTTGCTTTTTATTGATCCATAATATTCTTTGAAAGACTGGAATTTAGCTCTAATTTGAAGTTCAATGTCAACTGAATRTCTAGTAAAATTGCAATCTGTCCAGCGTTGCTTATAAACAGCAAAACATTGCTTATACTCTCACATTTAAGATAGAAATGGACATAATAAATTGCACATGTGCAAAATAAATGGAGATAACCAGCCCAAATGGGAACCTTTCAGCAAGGACRGCTCAGACCGAGCCCTGGGAGGCTGGGTGTTCACAGCAGCCCAAAGCTATTCATGGCTCTTCAGCTCATCCTGGCCACAGGTCTCCAGCAGGCACCTCAGCACAGACCTGTATGAGGTGAAGAGGACCTGTCCATGCAGGTCTCTCACCTTGGTTCTCCTCTGGCATTCTCAGCTTGCTCCAGACTCCAAGTCAGCCCTTGTTTCCCATTCCTCTGAGCAGCCCTAGCTCCGTATTCAATTGCCACACTTCGCACAAGTCCTTGATCTCTGCAATTAAGGAGCTGTAAACTTAGTCCTAAAATTCCTTAGAGAATAAGCAATCCCTACTCTTCCATGCAAGCATGAGCTAGTGCTCTGCCCAAGCAGCAAGTCACAGTCACTCAACCCATGCCCAGCACTTGCTTTCAGAGGTAGCTGTGGGCTCGGCCACAGGTGAACATATTCACCATAATCTCAGGATTAAAGCACCCTCCAAGTCTGAGCTGGGGAAAAAAAAAAGATAAAGCAAAGAACAGTTTTATTAGCTGATCTGACCTTTGCATGTGTATGAGTCAGACTTGTAACTTCAGTGTTAATTTAGTTTTTACTGCTTTTAATTCCTGTTACTCCTATAAACTCTGAAAAGAGCAGCTCCAATTTTATTTCCCCTCTGTATGGCTAGGGAAATAATTTACTGAGTTCCCAAATATTTATATCTGTGCAAGTTCACTTGAGTCAAAGATGCCATGTAGAGTCCAAGCCGAAAAAATACCAGTGCCTGTTTTTCCTGGGGAATATGTATTTGTGATGACGGTCTGGGATATGTGCCCAGGTTGAGAGGTGTCACTGAGAAAGAAAAGGTCTCACTGTGCTAGTGCAAGGATGAGACTGATCTTGTGCAGCTCAAGTAAGTAGGAGAGGCAAGCTGCCAAAGAAGGAAAGCATATATGGGGAACGGAGACCCAAAGAGAGATAAAGCTTTCTCAAAACCRCTGGAGTAAATTGTGAGGTAGCCAAGAGCAGAGTCCAAACCTCCCAAGCCCCAGTCTAAGGGCAGCCTCATGGCCACCCTTTGCACTAGCCGCCTTTCCCCACGTGTGCTGCTAGGAAGTGCTGGGGTAGTAAAGCCACTACAAGCACAGGCTGTAAAGCACCACAGACAGTAAATGTCACAGAGCTCGCTGCTCCTTCACAGGAGCTCTAATGAGGCTGAGCTTAAAGGCAGGCTTTGGGCTTCGCTGTTTGCTCAGTGTTCGTGGAGGCGGCACCTGCTCCGCGTCAGACCCGGTCTGAAAGCAGCTCTGCCTCCCAGATCCTGGTTGCTGCAACAGATGACACAGAGAAAAGCTGAGGCTGAAGCCATGTGTTGCTGTGATTGTGTACAAAGAACAAGATGAAAAGGAGGCATCRGATCTGGTGTAAGCATCAGCATTARTAAGCATGTTTGCAGCCAAAAATATGTGTTCCTTTGGGTACCCAGATGCTTCCCCTTTTGGGCCTGACCTCTCTTGGGGCTGCTGTTTATAATTCATTAAATAAAAGAGGACTTTTATTTAATGCCACAAGTCGTTTTCTAGAGCAGCTGATGTATCCATCTCTGAAAAGAGACACACTCGAGGTGGTAAGAGGGAAGGGAATAAATAAAGGGACTCATTGAGGTGATCCAGCYACCGCAGCCACCGCTATCCGGAGCCCAGGGAATGACAGCGGAGCCTCTGTCTGTGCTGAGCTCTCCCACACAGCTCCAAGGACACAGCCTGAGGTCCAGAGAGGTTTTTTTATGGTWGTCATAGACTGAGGACATGTAAAGCATTTTTAAGATATGTCTTAATGTCCTCAATCCCACACACCGTATTTTATTTTTATTTTATAAAAACACACTTTTCATTTACACTTCTCCGTGTTCCCCTTGCTTGACCAGAATTGCTATTAGCTGAGCACATTTCAATCAATTCAGTAATTGATCAAGTGGCCAGAATGCTGTTTTCAGAGTATCACTGCTTTTTATGTCTATAGACAAAGAATAAATTTATAATTTGCCAGTTTCCTGGCACTTATTTAGGATGCACGATGCATGTTTAGGTTCCTAAACACTTATTTAGGATGCAGCAAATGAAGGAAGAGCAGAAGTGAGGCCTCCAAGAGGGCCCAGTTCATTCCCAGCAGCAGCTCAGCTCCTCCCTGCTCATCCAGACAGCAGCTCCCTGTTGCAGACCATGGGCTCCCAGCAATGCAGCAGGGAATCTGCAAACCACGAGTGGTAGCTGCACTTGTGGTAGGTAAAGTCTGCATGGTAGATCATGAAAAAAGCACCAGCGTCCTGGGAGTGCCCTGTGGCCCATCCAGTCTCAGATGGTTCCATCTCAGAGTGTCCAAGCCCAGGCGTTTCAGAAGGACTGCAAGGTTGTAGGGATATTCCAAACCTTGCAACAGGTCTCCTCTCAATCTCTAATGTTAGAGGTCAGCTCAGAGCCTAAAACTATGAGATTCCATAATTTCCTAAAAGATGCATTAGTCGTAACTATTAAAACACTGAGTATAGTTCCTAACCACACAGGCTTCTAATCCTATTTCTCATCTTGCCAACTGCTAAAGACTAATAATAAGCAACAATAAGCTGTGCAGCTGTTACACATTCTTCAAAATACATTTTTTTTACTAGCTTACATTTATTACTTTGTTATTATATTGAACATCCTCTTCTCCTGGAGTAAAATGGGTRTATGTAAGAGAGGACCTGGTAAACCCATTGACTGAAAAGCCAGGACTTACAAAATTTGAAAATAAAGGAGARGAACGCTTACAAAATCTACTAATACTTGGATGAGATTTCATTTTGCCTTCAGTAAAACATGGAGAAGAGGCAAGAAGAATCTGGAGTTTTCTCAACTTCCCAGCAGTGGTGGAAACCCCAAAGCACCGATGCGGTACAAAAGCTGCTGGATTGTAATTACTCTTGTATTCTCCCYTCATTCACCAACCTGTACTGTGCCATATACCAGGCTGCAGAGCTCCTGGGGGTACAGGGTGGCTCGTTTCTGTCAGCATGGGGTGGAAATGACTAGATTGGGGGCACACTGTGCTCCCTGTGTGCCATCTGCTGATAAGGCCCCCTTTACTTCCTAAATTAGACGGCTCTCAAGATCACATAGCTTAGCTCCTGGGTATTCTAGGACTAATAAAGCTGTGGATGTGCTCTGGAACTGGCTTCCTCTGGCTGTTGTTTACAGGAGCTCTTAACAAAACCCTTATATCAAGCAGTAAGTGTCTCTGCAGTCGTCCCATTGATTCCAATGACACCACTAAAGTAGTAACTCAGTGTGAACGAGAGTATCCATCTGGTCCTCGGAGATGTAGCTGCATCAGTTGAAGGATCCGTCAAGCATTTCCCAAGCAGTCTGTGCTCGCAGACGTAGAGGCCAGCACAAAGTTAGGCCRGGGTGGATGCGGATAGAGCGTCAACCTGAATAATCTGAGCGATAGATAAAGACCTTGCTGCAATTCAGGAGTGGTTCCCCAGTGTAATTAGGAAGTACACTGTTATGCAATTAAGAAAATTAATTAAAAGTAAATGTTTAGAGAATCTGGGTGGAAGGCGTGCTGCAGCACARTTTTGTCTAATTCTGTGGTGCTTTTAAGGTCTTCTGGTGGTTTAAYTGGTTTTATAATGCCTGAATGATCTGTATTCCCAGATGTCTCTATTGACCACTCCACTGGCGTGTGCCATAGTTTACCTCTTCTGTCAGAATACTCCATCCTACCAAAATGAACATCAACCAAATGTGCTGTCCAGCTCTTGCTCAATGCAGCAAACCCCTGCTGCCTGATCAGGTTCATTCCCATTCCAGCTAAACATATCCTCAAAACATGTTTCTGTTCTGCTTTAGTCTCCTCCATCCATCCACACAATGCTGCTGAGCTCAGGGATGGAAACATTATCACTGTATTGCCAACTACTTGGAGACTTTAATGTACTTCAGACACAAGTGGTGCCACCGCAGTGCTTGGAAAGGAGAGGGTAAGCTCTAGGTGTGCTCTAAGGTGCCTCTAGGACTGGGTGCCTTGGAGGACTTTTGGCTGGAGAAACACTCAGTACCTGGAGTCTAGGTGGGCTTGAGACTGAGCAAAGCGCCAAAGTCTGTCAAAAGTTCCAAAACCTCCAGCTCAGGGCATGAGGCAGTGAACAGGGGCACGTCTGAGCGCTGCCGCTCGGGGCCAGGTCTTAAACTGCTGCAGCAGCAGTTCACGGGTCTTCCCCAGTGATACCAGGAAGCCACTGGCCAAGGGAGAACGGAGCTCAGGTTCCTAATGACGAAGGTCTGAAGTGCAAATATTACCAGTCTACATAAAAACAGGCAAAAAAAAAGAAAAAAAAATCTTACCCCAAACCAAAGATGTGTTCAAATTAAACTACCATGAAGAAGGCTGGTGCTCCACTGGAAGTAACTTCATCTCTCTAATTATTAAGCTGACAACTGCTGCTTCAGATAGCTCCTTCTCATAGGATTTTGACTGAGGTGTTTTACAAATTAGGGGTCAGACTGGTACTTTATCATTTTCTCATTTTCTTTTAATCTCCTTTCTTCTGTTTAATTAATTCTATGCTGATTCTTTCCAAAAAAAGGAACGCATTTTCCAAGCCTCCTGTTACAGTTACCATTTCCCTAGCAAGGTTTTCCCAGTGCAGCATCCCCAGCGCACAAGGAGCCCTGGGGCACAACCTGGACACCAAAATGACACCCTGAGGATAAATCCCCAGCGAAGGAAGAGCTCCTGCTGCCCTCTAGTGAGCTAGGTCAAGCTAATACATTTAAACTAGCCCATGGAAACTCAGATTGTCAAATTGCTTGAGGACTGTATAGAGATACATGCCAACGAGATTGAACTTAAAGCATCACCGAGGTTTTGTTTTCTTTTTTTTTTTTTTTTTTTTTTGGTCTTTTTAATGTACAAATAGGGTACTGAGTTAGAGAAAATACCTGAATCAGCCCCTGAGCTAACAACGTGGTTCAATGGTTCGTTATTCATATAGAAGTGAATGGACAGACAAACAAAAACCAGCCTTTTCACGGAGTTTTCCAAATAAGAAAGAGCTGTGGGAATGCCGTTTGTTTCTGAGTCAGCCCCGTGCATTATGAAGGAAGTGCAGGTACCTTCTTCCCAGCAAGCAGCAAGAAGAAACAGTTTTCTCCAGCTCCTGAGGCCGTTCAGCTCCCACACTGCTGATTCACTCAGCTTCCTCCTGGCTGCTATCCCGGCCTTTGCTCAGGTGTCCCTTTAGTCCGTCACCCAGAGCTGATCCCACAGATTATTTTTGGCTTCACAATCTGTCTCTTGCAGATATCCCAGCCCCAAGCGCCAGGGCCAGCAGGGACCTTCTGCTCATGCAGGCAGGTGACTTGGCTCTGATGAGGGCAACCTTTTGGGCGAGAGATGCATCAAAAAAACCCAAAGGCTGAGGAAGGAGCTACTGAGCGACCAATAGCAAACTGAAGTAATTTGCCATATTAAAGAAAGAGGATTTTATGCTGTGCGTGCCAGTTATGCAGGGAGAGAGACAGGCACCATGGCAACAAGCCTGTCAGGCAGCAGCAGGGCACTACTTTAAGATTAAATATCACCAGGGACATCATTAGTGGAGGAGAAACGTCACAACCTTTGGAATTCAGGTTTGTTTCCTTCCCAGAATCTCACTGGCTTTCCAAACTTTATTTGAATCTCCAGTTGGTTGGTAAGTTTAGCCTGGGATAACAACAGCAGACTGGGAATCTGGATGCATCCCAAAGAGGACAGAAAGGAAAAATGTGCTCACATATCTCGGCAGTTCTAGGCGGGTCAGGTTGTCGAATACATATGGAAAAGACCCAAGATCCAGAGTCGAATCAGGTTCAGCAGGACCAGGTGGATGAAAAGGATGAAATGAAGTTTGTAAATGACTGTTCCTTCTATGCTTACCARGAATGTGCTCATTACCCTGCGGGGATGAGGAAGACAAGGCCCCCATGTAAATCCCCCGTTCTGGGAGGATGAGCAGCTGACACATAATTGCACGTACCAGGTTTGACTCTTTTTATACTCTGAGCTCTTAGGCAGAATCCCAAATCACAGCGATTGTCTTGTACCCCATGCAGACGTTCCCCCTGGTGCGAAGCTGTGGCAGATGCTGATGTGGTAGGATTTATACCCCCGGGAGGTTCCTGTACAAGGAGCTGCAAGGCAATTAGGCCACCAGAAGGCTGGAAGTTTGAATCTGGACTAATACAAATCACATTTTATAGAAGCAACATGCAGATTTGAGATCTTCAGCGAACCTGACTGCAGTGCAAACACAAGYATTTCTCCGGTGAGGGAAAGAAGAGAAGGAGAAGGCTTCAAGAACCTGCACAGAGCTTCCAAGGAGGCCTCTTTGGCCCCACCTTACTTGCAAAGTGGTGGAAGTGCCACGTGGCCAGGTTTTTTCAGTAATGATGAACACATCAGAAATTCATGAGCCCTTGTGCCTTGCCTGCATTGTGGTTCCCCATGACTCAGCTTCTCCAAGAGGAGCAAGCAGCACTTGGCAGCTCTAAAAACAAAGCATGATGAAGCAGTATGAGGGCACAGGGAGCCCKGACACCAAGTGCTCGCCTGGCTCACCATGCCACGCTGCTGTTGTAGGAGCTGCTGCAAACATCTAAGTCAACAGCCCGCTGGGCTAACCAGAAAACTGATGGGCATGGACATTTGTTTCAGCCTGTAGCATAAGGAAGGAGAATAAGGAGACCCTAATTGTCTTTTTGCAGATGCATTGCGCGAAAAGAAGGCATGCATTCAGTCCCATGAAAAGGCTCATTCTTCAGCAGTTCCTGGAGACCTGAGAGCCAAGTGCTGTGCTCGAGGAACAAGCATGAGAGGAAGCAGCTTCTCTGGAGCTGCCTGCTTCCCAAAGATAAAGCAAGAARGAATGCAGCTCTGCCCAGCCTGAACAGTAGGTTGAGAGTCATCGAGATAGCTATGAAGCACGTTGTAATGGGAGTATCTCACTTAATGCAAGGGGACCAGGAGCTGGGACATGCAATGGATTCCTGTGTATATTTGTTTCTTCCCAATCCTGTTAAGAGAGGCCTCTCTGTGACCATAATTGGAATCAACTGATGAGCACGTGAGCAGAAAGCAAATCCAAAGCTGCAGGCACTCAGCTCCCCTCGCCGCATGGTTAGCAAGGAGATGTGGTGCATACTCAAGATCCAGGTCAGAGAAGGACACGTTCCTCTTACTGAACAGGCAGAGCTAGAAAAGCACAACATTTCCTGAGACCCAAACTTTTCCCAAGTAATGCTCTCTTCCACACCTGTGGAGGTGTGAAGATCTCTGTTGTTGGTTGGCAGGCTAATATCTACTGTGAGATACAGRTGGTAACATAAGACACCACATACCTGATGCCCGCACAGAGATGGCAAGGGAGAGCTTGCAGTTCCTCTCACCAGTTGCTTTTACCCTGCAACCTGAACCAAAGGATATTTATTTCTCTTTTACTGGAAGAGGATTTCTAAATGATGTAGTGATTACCATCCATTAGAAAGGCAGTGTAAAGCACTGAAACAGGACACAGATCCCTTTTACTCAGACAGCTCTATCCAGCATCAATAAGAAATGCTAGGAGATGCCAAACAAACTTGGAGACTGTCATGGGCATTCTGTACTCAGAGACGAGGCAGCATTTTCCTGCCTGCTTAGGAAAAAAGACAGGGAGGAAGAAAGGCTTCTCTTGAACATAGCTCTGAGCAGACAGGGAGGTAGAGCCGTGGCCCCACTCTTCAAGGGTACAGCGCTTTGTCTGCGCTCCTTTGGCTCCCACGTAGAAATGTCAGAGATGTCACCTCCCCACGTCATGACAGTGCTGCAAGATACAGAAAGGTTTCCTAAACACTAAAGAGGCTGCTAGATTATGTAGCCTGAGATGAATATAGTTATTCTTTATAATACTATATAATTAAAAGCAAAGAGAGGTTTTTAAAGGACAAAGGCTTTACAAGATATTAGAGAAGGACAGTACTGTTAGCCGGTGATTATTGGCTTTGGTTTTTCTTAAATCACAGTCCACCTTAGCACATCCATCACACACAAATTCCGAGACTTCTGCAAGTGCACTTTATATTCCTGCCCTTTGYGGTCTTCGGGAACTTCAATCCCTTATCTCCTCAAAGTCCAGATCTGATCCCGTCTTTGGGCATTCAAAAATGCACATGACAGGTATTCAAGGGAGAACATCTCAGCTGAAAGAGGAGCAGGACTATGGCCACGGCCTCCCATCCCCGTTCCCCTGCCTGGAAGAGAGAGCCAAGCCTGACGGGCAGGTGCCTGCCTGGTTGCCTGCCTCCCTGTCCAGCCTTGGGGCCATGTCCGTGCCTGATTCCTGCATCGCTCAGGGCTCCTTCACCCCAGCTTCTGCCTACACCTGGCAGAGCCCAAGCTGGTGAGGAAGGGAGGTAGCCAGAATAGCAAAATAGAAGCTAGATTTGGGTTTGCTGGTTTTATTTCTGCATTTTTTTTCATTCAAGGTTCTATGCATCTTCTAATCGCCAAGAGATCATTTTCTTTTCATTTTATGAAATAACTTGCCAGTAATTAAAAAAGATTTCTCTCTGTGCTCTGTGTCAGGGAGAAGCCAGAGAAGTCATTCCATGGTTGTAGGAGCTGCAGAGGTCTCTGCTGAATTCATCTACAGTGGTTCAAACCAGTGTGCAGCACAGCCACTATGGGAGAAAGAGAACAAGCATTCAGATCATCTGGAAGGTCCATGGCATGGAGACACTATCGTGGCTTTCTATAATGGGCTCTGAGAGGAAAGGCTGTGAAAGACTGAAACTTTATTTTTACGCTTTGTGTCCATATGCTTATTCTTATCTATCCACACCGAAATTATGGGGAAATTCATTGCTGGGGGKGCGCGGTTCAGACATCACACATGGAATTTCTCCCAAGGAAGGGCAAAGCTCTCCAGGGCAAGTTGCATGTTCTTTTAAAATTCTAGGGCCGGATTATGCAAAGTACACAAATGTAATTGGATTCAAATAACTCTGACTGAAGGCCATAGGGCTTCCTAGCCATCCTCCGCTCTTTAGAACCAGGCTTTAGCTTAGAGGGCTAATTAGATGGATCTCTTGGGGCCTCTTCCAGCTCTGTTTCCTGTGGAGTATTCTGCAAAGGGAAGATTGAAGCTGATTGCATTTATTACAGCTTCAGCAGGAGAAATTTGCATTAAGAACAATTTAAAAAAAAAAAAAAAAAAAAAAGAGCTGACATCTTAAAAGGTATCTTGAGACAGGAACAGTTCCACAGTTTTCTACTGTCTGTTTTCTAATGTCATGACCACTGCCCTCTGAAAGTAGACAGCAAAACACTTTGTGAAATCRTTTCCTTCAACAATTTCAGATTCTTTGAGCATAGCTTTACTCTTTTTGCCCATATAAAGCAAGTGTTTGGTCTACTAATTTGGACAAGTCTTGTGAGCAGATGAGCTTTTTGCATAAGTAAATTTTCCCTTTGATTCAGTATTTAATGATCACAATAGTTATTTTAAAATAAATGGATTTTAGTGGTGTCTTTTGTTACAGCTTAACCACGTGGTCTCTTAATTTGACTGGTCTCACCTCAGGCAAAGAGAGCTGGATGACTCCACTCTTGTCTTTGTCTAGGAGCTGGAACACTTCTGTGAAGCAAAAGAGGGGAAAAAGGATGTAAACCACAGGATTTGGCATGTAAAGAATCATTGTCTGACAAAAGGTAGAAGTCTGGCCTTTTGCCATAACCTACCGCAAACCTACTGAGAACATTACAGCTGTTCTCCTTTCCTCTCGCATGTACTTTCTAAGCCACTGACAGGGCTGAATAGTTAGATCTACAGCAGCAAACTGGGAGCTGGCAGGAGGACAACTACAAAATCTAACACGCTCCTATCTGACATGATCTGCGGGGCRCATGTGAATCAGGTCCAAGTCAACACTGTAGATGATAAATGGTACCATCTAGAGGAGATGGGACAACCAGGGACCAGCACACTGAACATAAACCTGGTAGATTATGAAAACACACCACCCCCAGCTCCATGGCCATGCAGATAGACTGGCACTTGCCGTTTTCCTGCTGCTTCTTGAAAAAGGTACATTTTTGCTGGCTCCCTCACATTGCCATGCTCTTTGCTACAGGCAGAGTTTAAGACATCAAATACTTAATAAAAAGACAAAGTTATTGGGAGTCCTCCTTGGTGGTGGAGGCAGGCACGTACTGAACAGGGTCTCCAGGCGGATCATGCAGGCCACAAAGCCATCGAAATCAATGGTGAGCTTGCTGCAGGCGTAGCGCAGGGCGATGCTCTGCTGCACTCGGTCGCTGACAGTGAAACCTGGAGGCAAGGGAAGCACATAAATCACTGCCACAGCAGGGCAATATGCTGCCTTTGATGTGACTCATCTGTGGACTCCTGCAGCTGCAGGCAGACCTGGATGAAGGATGGTGTCCGTTCACCCCAGAGGGTCCGCAGGGGCCCTTCAAAGCCCGTGGGAAGGCTGGTGGGAAGCTCTGCCAYAGCGTTCTGTCAAGCTGCATGTTCAGCGCTGGTTCAGAGCATCACCATCCTTCTGTTGCCCAAATAGACCCTGAATTAGTGAGTCTGTGGCACCCAGCTGGATAGCAACGATGGTGGCAGAGCAGGCTGGGYTTTATTCAGGCCCATCTTGGTGCTATTTGTGCCCCTGGATTGTTCACTTAGGACTCCACTGGGCACAAAAAAAAAAAGCAGTGCTTTTCTAGATACTCCTGAGCTGGCAAGCACTGCTGCAAAAGTGAGCAGCACAGCTGAGAGAGGACACAGCTAGGACGTGTCCTGCCCAACACCATCTCTAGTGCGGAGGAAGGTGACGGAAGGAAATGAAGGGAGAGGAGGCTTTGGGCATAGCATCGAGGGAGGATTAGGAGATAATGAGGCTCAAACCACAGCAAGTTTTAATCAGATGGACAAGCAAAGGTCCCAGTAGGGATAAAAAATCTTAGTGGCTGCAGAGGCGAGGATGGGGTTCGATACATTTAACAGCCAAAGGAGGTGGCGGCATGTCAGGAAGGCAGAGTGATACTGGCAACCCTGTGACCCAGGAGAAAGACACAGAGCAGTCRGCGAGCTCCTCTGGCCTCCCGGGGCTCATTTTCAGTGGGGGCCCTCAATGACCAGAAAGTCTCCCCAAGACGCGTACCCACCTGCCTCGACGAGGGCCTTGCGCATCTCGTGGGAGTCCATGGTCCCCGAGTAGTCACTGTCCACCTTCTTGTAGATGGCCTGTGGCAGAGGGGCGAGAGAGCACGGGGGCTGCTTTCAAAGGCGAGCATGGGTCATGCGAACCCAGGCGGGCAGCCTTGGGCAACCACAGCCCTGAGACATGATAACATGGACCAGTAACCACAGGGAAAAATCAGGGCCCTCATGGTCTAGCCTTGCTCTGCTKGTCCACCCTGTCACCCATGCCCTGCCATAGCCCCTGCTCCTATAGCTGGACCCAGTCTGGATGGATCATGCCTGCCCCTAAACCACTGCTTTTTATAGACACAGGCCCTGCTTTCCRATGAGCTGGGCTAGATTCTGCCCCTCTCAGCTGAAGCTTCTACCCTTTGAAATGTTAATAAGAAGGGAAACATTTCAAGCAGCTGCTGGCAAGCAAGGCGGGCAGGGAAGTGTCTTCCCAGGGCTGGCAGCCCGCTGGCCTCCACGGTACGTGGTGGCAGACAGAGCACCGAGGAAAACGCCCTCTCGTTTGCAAATGACACTACAGACAAAGTCCATTTTTGCTTAATRTGTCAGACATGATGACAGATGTTTTCTACTGTAAGCAGGTTCATTAACCAGCACTGGAATATATGTAGGCCTAGTGCTCAGGCTGGAGTCAGCATTCAGGCTTGCTCTGCTGACATAAGACTCCCTTTAGACTGCTCAGTTCTGGGTGGACTTCTTGGGATATTAAATCCTTCAACAGAGAAATAATTGTAGCATTTATACAAGATTTTACAAACACAAGGCCAAACCTTTGGTAGATCCTAAAAATATATGGTTCTTGTGCTTCCTTCAGCAGCCAACTAGCAAACTTTAGTACCAGAGCATGTCCCAGGGACCCTATTGCTCAGAAGCGATTGCAAATTACAGAGCATAGTGGTGAAACAGTGGAGTATGGAGGTSAAAGAGGCTCTGCTTCTGTCCTTTCAAATGCAAGGCTTTGCTGAGCCCTGGCTCAACCTCCAGCTGCGAGAAGGGAGGCTCCCGTGTGAGTTTCAGAGCTGAGAGGGAAGGGGAGACAGTCAGAAATCCTGCATTACCAAATACTTCTGAATCTTCATCCAAAGTGTCTTGAATTCCACGAGTCCCAAGGAGCCCGTCCCGTTCGTCTGGCATTGTTAAGTCAGGGCTCGAAAATCAGGAGCCCGCTCTCCTTATCAAACCCAGAGGGCTGCTAGTTCCAGCAACAACAAATCACTCATCGCAGTGTAATCTTTATGTCATATTAGCTCTCCTTGGTAATGTATCTCCATCTCCCGCAGACAGGCCATATTTTTATAAATTTCTCATGGAAAGGCCTGCCAAAAAGCTCGGGACTATCTGCGCTCTCAAGGAATGATTTATGGGATGGCTAAATASCCCAGTCTGATTAGATCTGCTCACGCTTTCTACAGTAAGGARGGCACTGAAGTCCTTCAGGGAACTGGCCCCTCTCTGCCCCTTTGAGCCCTGCACTGTGTGAGGAGAAACCTGTTTGAGAGGTGGGAGCTGAAGCTGTGCTTAAAACCAGGCTTTGCCAAGGACGCTGATGGATCCCTGAGCTGATGGAGCTCGCCCGGCTCGATTTTACACCTTCAGGCAACAAAGAGGTGTGCATTGAGGCCATGAAAACGCAAAGCCAGCCTTATCTTATCAGAAAGGCATCCAGTTCAGAAACTGCCACAGTGACAAGCTGACATTTAAAGGATACGTCTAAAAGGCTGATCATCTCCCTGCAAGTGTTAATGTTGAATCCATCGCTTTTAACGTCCCTTCCTGCACACAAAGGAAGCAAAAAATCCCAGTCAGAAGTGCTTCTAGACCAGTGTTCCTCTGCACACTGCCCCAGAGGTGCCACCACGGCCACATCTCACTAGCCTGGTAAATGCTCTCYAGCTTCCTGCACTGCTTCCTCCAGGCTGCGTCTCTTGGTTTATTAACAAGAGGACACTAAAGGGGCTTTTTRAGTGCAGGGCCAGGGTTGCTCACAATTTAGGGGTGGCAAGTTTCTATCTGCCCACAGAAATCTTGCAGCAGTGCAATAGGCCCCCTTTTTTTCCTGGTGAAGGGGCTGGATTTGGCAGGGAAGGTGCCTGGGGGTTTCTTTCCCTCCACATAAGGGGTCCAGCCCGGCCCAGCCGGCAGCGCGGCGCGACTCACGCTTTGCCAAGACCCGGTTCAGGATGGTTTGAAGCTCATTCGCAGTCACCTCGCAGTCCTGGGCAGAAAACACAGCACATTAATGGGACAAGTGGTTGAAGCAAATTGTGTCCGTCTGTCAGACCTCTAGAGACTATTTCACCTCCAGCCCTCTTCTAAATCCTTATTTTTTTCTCTAACACTTCTCATTTTCCAGCAGATATCCCATGGACGAGATCCTCAGAAATCTTGAGTACTTCCTAGCCTTTTGAGAAGGAAATAAGCTGTCTGTTAGCTGCCCTGGTGAAGTGATCCAGCAAATGTTAACTTTACTACCAGGATTGCCTGGATTCATTCAGTGTCTCCGTTTTTTTCACAGCTAAAGGATCACATTCAAGCTCTTCCAGGCTTACAGAAACTACAAACAAACAGTATGGAAATTCTCTCATGAGATAGAGAAGTCTTTCTAACTATAAAGCTGTTTTCTTTCTTCAGTGCCTGTGGCCACCTGTTTGTGAGGAGCAAACGTCATATGAGAGCTGCAGGCTCTGAGAGATACCAACCTCTGTCAGATACAACAAATAAAGAGAAATTTTACCCAACAGTTTTCTAATTCCACAAAGGAAGGAATTGCCCAAATAGCCAATTGTCAGAATTAAGCACTAACTCCACAGGTAATTTATATTTCACAGTCAGAAGATCAGATAGTAAAAAAGGGTTGGTAGGGCAAATATTTGCATCATTATAACAGCTCTTATATATTTATATAGTATTGGTATCATCATAAAGCTCTTTCACAGCTTTTTCTATCATTTTAATTCACTCACCTCTCCTGAAAGCTTGTGAAACAGAGTCTTGAACTCGTCGTCTATATCTTTGTCATTGACATGAGGCTGGAGGAAAGAGGTGATCAAGAACGTGATTTATGACATGGTACTAGCAAAGAGATATGGGTGCCATAAAGCAACTTTACAGGGGACTATTTACAGCCATGGAGAATATCCACTTGCACTGCAGCAATGGCAACACAGAAGTGCTCCTTAAATCAAGACCTGACAGGGAGGTGTCTTCATTTGTACCTAACTGGTTCTCAGGATGGAAAGTTTTCTTACATTATCAAATAGTCTTATAACTACAGAGCAAATGTTGCTGCAGTTGGATAGTGGTAAGACAGGGAACCTTAGTTCTCTGGTTCCTGGGAAGGAATCACCTTTTGTGATTTCTCTCCAGGAAGATTGTTTGTATGTGTGAGTAACACCAAACTGTCCCGTCACCCCCTTTCCTACCTATTTTACACAAAGGTACAGTTTAATGTGTTCCTACTCAGCCTAGCAGGGTGCAGCTTTTGCGACTCCTGAGCACTTACATGAAAATACACTAAAACTAAGCCAGGGAGATGTGTAAACAACCTCTGCAGCCAAAAGAGGGGGTTTTGTTTCTTTTTTTCCTGAACCCAAACATACATTGGCATGAAGTAGCACAGTGCTCAAGAGAACAGTGAAAATCTTACATCATTTGCACCACATTTTGAAAGAAAGGTGTATTAGAAAAATACAGTCAGCACAGATAAGTTACCTCGTATGGGTTTGCAGCCACCACATCACCAATCACCCTAAGAAAAACAAATAAAACACAATGGCAAATAGTGACTACCATTGGCTTATAACATAATTAAGAACACAACAGTACAAAACCTTGCCAAATGCACAAAACGAGCCTCTAGTTTCTCTGTTTTCTATGCTCCCTATGTCACTATAACCCTTTCTGTACCACCTCATTTTAAGATATTTTCTTTGGGAAATCCAGTCTTATTGTTCTTGTCAATATACAGCTTTTTCATTCACTGGCCACTGCTGATGAAACACTCCATTTTAAAGTTCTCTCTCCATCAGTGCGAGGAAGTACTGCCAACTCTTTCCCCACGCTCTTCAATTGGGGCAAGTTCTACTTTGTAGCCCTGGGAGGTTCTGGTTGGGACACTGCTGCTGCCAGAGGCCATCTGATGAGCCAGGACTGGGTGTTATGGAGGTGTTTTATTACACACTGTGTAATAAAATAGATTATAGAATTGAGTCTGTCTGATTAATTGCTGGTTAGGAACTGCGTAGAGCCCAGGACATGAGTCTCTGGCAAAGAGTTTTCCTTCCTTCATTTTCCTTTCATTTTACTTCGTGTCTCACCAGTGGAAGAGGAGATTTTAGAGAAGCTACTTACTGAGTTTTAGCTCGTTTCTCAGAAAAGACTCGAAGGCAGAACTCCCCGTTTTTGTAAGGCTCAAAGGTGGAGGGCACGATGAGGTACTCGCCCCGGGGCAGCTTCATGCGGCCGGACACTTCACGTAGGTTGATGTAGGTGCCAGACCGGGCTACTGGCTGGTTCCTTGCAAAAAAATCCCGGTTCAGATGAATATCCGTGTTATTTGCCAGCTGTGGATAATATATTTTTTGTTAGAAATAGTTTGACAATTGGGTAGGTAAGTCAGACATCCTACTTCAATTTCATTTTCAAGTTCAACTTGATTTTTATAGTTCTTGCTATAGGTCTTGCTCTATAAAGATTATCTCTTCACAGACCTCTTCACAGCCTGTGGTATAAAAATAATTTAAAATATCGTAATGTGCATTCAATTTTGGTCAAATTAGGACTTGCTATGCAAGTTGTCCCATTTGTGAGCATTTTTCCCTTTCATAGTGTGTTCATGAAAAAAAAATTACAAATACATTTCTTTGGAGCAATTTATGGTCTCTGATAGAACTCCTAATTGCAGAGGAATGATGCTGTCTGATTTCTTAAAACATATAGAAAAGAATAACAAACAGAAGGGTGGGATTTTTCAGGCCAGATTAGAGGATTTAGCCAACTTCTATTAATATTAAATATATGTATATAGCCCTTTGGATTATAAGGTAAATAGTACTCAACTTTCCCGTAATAACTATATATCATTAAATAAGTGATACACTGTGTAGCTTGTAAAGCCCTGGTGTAACAAGGAGCAGTACTGTAAGAACAACACCTCTGCTTTTGAACCTCACATTGCTGACTTTTGCTCCACAGGGATGTCTTTCAGAAAGTGTAATTCAATGATCCACAAAAAGAGTTGTCTGTTTGACACAGGCTGTGGWACATGACGTACTGATAAAGCTTCTGCCTGCCTAAGATCAGAGAGTACAAAGGTGTTATCAAACATTCTATGCTAATTCAGTGTGTTTCTCATAAACTGAAAAAAAAAAAGTTTATCTTCTTTCTTTTTCTTGTTTTGAAGACAAGATTGGATTTGGGATTTATTCAACACCACCACCACTTCTCTCCACTCAAGTTTCAGCTAAGTGGGGCTGCAAAGATTAAGTCGTCAGATCGCACATCTCTCTCAATGCATAAAGCTCATTTTCCCTTTGCATCTGCAAGGCTGTTAAAGGAGTAAAATTAATTGGCTCGTGACCACACATTCATTTACTGAGGGAGAAGGAGATCAGGAAAAAATTGGCAGCACAGAATGCCAGGCTTAAGTAAACGAGTAAAGGCGATTTCTACTGCCAGCCAGCCCTGGGGTCTCTTTCTTTAGGAGTGAGAAGTCTCTTTACCTTGATATTGACATCTCTGAGGATTAGGGAAGGTTGAGCTGGGTTTGTTCATTAACTGCAGCCCAAGTTCAGAGCAATAAAAGGAATGGATCCCCAGAGTTCAGTATTTCTTCTTAAAAAAAACATATATCTACATTTTCTCGTTTTTAGAGTGCATAGACTATGTTCTGCCTTTGTCTTTAATAAACAGGCAATTTCTGACCTCCACTATACAAAATCAAATTTTAACAAGTGTAAATGAGATCAAGATTGGCACTCGGATCTCTGTAATAAAACCCTGTGCCCCAATCCCTTGGAAATAGTTATTGAGAACTTGTGACTTTCGTGTGGTGATAAGGAACAAAGCTCCCCAGAAGAAGTGCCACCAGCAAGGACCAAGTCCTGCTGGCAGTTTAAATCTCCAGCACTACTGGAGGTGTCCCCTGGATGCTGGAAGTTCTCAGCAGAGGTCACGTACCTCGGGAGGAACCTGAAAGGAAGAGGAAGAGGTGACGTTAAAGAGCTGCCACACACAATCTGCAGGCACTGGAGAAAAGCATCAGGCAAAGCCTCATTCAGACACTTATTTTTAACTCCCCTTTACAACCACATCTTGTAGTGTACTGCTCCACATGAAGTTCTAGCTTGTGCTAGAGTTGTTCCAAAACAAAACCAGGATCTTCAGCCAGAGGAGGTTGTCTGACCCTTAAACTGCATTCTCCAGATATGATGGCTTGAATGATATTGTTGTTTGGAATATTTGGATGAGCCTTAGTATGAGACTCAAGGACCATTTAGCCCCACGTTGCAAAACTGACCTCAGAATTTTTTCAGGGCAGAAAAAATACCTGAATGCAGAAGACCCTGCATGTCTACTGTTACTGGAAATGCTGATAAAAATATAAGGATCCTGTCATTGGCCATCAGTATGAGAATGAACAGACTGTTTTAAGGTGAATATAATGAGTAATAAACTTCAAGATTTAGTCCTAGCTAAATCCTCTAGATTTGGTACCTCCAAATGAAGGGTGGCTTTTTGAACCACAGTCATCTTGGGAGTACAAATACCAGTGAGAGCAGGAGGGATCGTGCTCCCAAGTCACCAAAGAGCTTCTGGAAATGTCACTCGTACAACACCTCTGGACCACCTCAGATGGCCCTGGCCTTGTTCTTTATATCCAGAAGGCACCTCAGGCCTTGTTCTTTATATCTAGAAGGCCAGAAGTCAGGAGCCTGCTTTTACTTTCTCTTATATAGAGGTCTGCTTTAGATCACCGTCTGTGTTGTCCTAACCAGACCTCCTCCGTCACAGCATGAACTGCAATGATGTAAATCTGCATGGAGTGGGCCTAAGAACTTGGACCATGGCTGAATGTCCATGTTGGGTGGCTTCGCATCCCCTTCTTTCAGAAGGAAGCATTTGCCTTGTTGAGAATCATTAAATCTCACTAGTAAGGGAAAGATCACAGAGGAGGCAGAGGAGATGAATTACACGTGAAGCAGAAAGGCTGCAGTGCTACTGAGTGACAGGAGCCGCGGGCCGTCTTTCATGTGCAAATTCCTGGATGCAAACGGGTCAGAGTGCCTGACACCACGCAGAAGAACGTGTGTGGAAAACCTCCCTGTGAAGCTTTGGCACTAGGRAAAACACTGGTTCTGGACCATCCCACACAAGATATATTAACAAAAGTCAGCCGTTGCCATCTGCTCCCATCTGTGCCGGTTAATGATCTCCATCCAGAGGAATCTACACAGCATTTAATTGCTTTTTTTTCCAGGTATGATGCAGTCAGCATCAAAAAAAAAAAATGTTTGGAAATTCTCATATTTGATTCTCTCCTCTCACATCACAGAAGTTAGAGATGTCTCTGTGTAATTTTTCCCTACATTATATTTATAAAGAAGCAACACTAGCAAAAAAAAAAAAAAAGAGAGAGAAAAAAAACCCTCCTGTCTCCTGGACCAGAACAATAGCATGGCAGACAATGAATCAAAGYGATTTTCAAATGCAGAGAAAAAATAAAATGCAAGCAACTAGTGAGCACTAGCGATAGGCTGTAATCARAACCGCTTATCTGGAACTGCCAGGCACCCTGAGCCTGCCCCCACTCACACACTGAAAGAGGAGGCTCTCAATAAGAGTGCAACAAAATAATTGCCCTTGGTTTTACACCTCTCTCTTGCTAATGTGCGACAAAAAATGAACTTAAATTTGTTTCAAGCTTCCCAAATTATGTGGATCAGAATAAACAACCAAGAGACAGATTTGAATCATCTTGTAAAATCCTGTTCTTGAAGGGCAGTGGTGAATATGAAGATATTACCATTAATTTCTTTTCAGGGGAACAGGCAGTGAACAAAACCTTTAAGGAGGAACAAGCTATACCTGATAGAGCGAGTAGCCAATACTGAGCAGAGCTTCCCCCATTTTCCTCTGTCTCCTGCGGTTCTTCTGCATCAAGCCCACCAGCACAGTGCAGCAGGGCTCGGTCAAGCTCCCGTCGTGGTCATCATCTGGCTCGTCCAAACGGATTTTAAACTGAGGATTGGTCCAGTATGTTGCTAGAAATCCCCAAGGCAAAAGAAAAAGGAAGAGATTTTGCTCTCGTTGAAGCCAAGACTTTGCCACTCATATCACAGAGAATATATCTTTGGAAGAACCTGGAGTTTGCCCATATGCTTCCATTTTTAATTACATTATGTTACATGTCTCGATGTTTCCACAGCTATGCTGCATATCAAGTGGAGCCAGAGCAAGTCAAAGCACCCAGATATTTTCCAGGCGGTGATAACAAACAGGCAGGAGCTGATGCCATTAATTAATTCCATTAATTATCCCCTTGGCTGCTTCTGGTGCAGGAGGAGTTAATTTGTTCATTTTCTTTGCTATTTCACCCAGTGCCCACTTAGCTGAGTCTCTACCTGGGTAGTTTTGGCAGCCCCCAGCAGTGGAGCCCCGTCTCCACTCTCCATTAAAGAGGGTCAGCTCCCACTTGTGGGCTGTGTCTCTGGCCAGGGTGTCAGGAGTCAGGTTGCAGATCTCGAGCCGGGTGAACTGCCGTTGGAAATCTGAAAACGCCATCCTGGCACACAAAAACACCCGGTGAGTTCCCGAGCCCRCCACAGGCACAGCAAATGGATCAGGGCAGTGGATCTGAGCATCACGTCACTGCCCAACGGCCCTCCTAAAGGAACGYCAAAATTCAGAAACAGCTTTTGGGAAATCCTGTTTCCCACAGCCCAAAAGGGCTCTGGAAATAAATACATTAATAAATTAAAATCCTCATTTTGCTGKTTTTTTTTTCCTCTAAATGCTCTAATAAATAGTTGATGTTTGTTTTTCCCAGCCCTGGTGCATCTGCACTGGCAGGGTGCTGTGAGCACGAGCTGCCTGCTCAGCTCTGCACTGCCTCACGTGCCCTGCAGTCACTCACACTGAAGGAGGGCGGGTGCTTATCCTTTAATCCAGTCTAGGACAGAGTTTAACATGGGCTCAAGWATTGATCTGTGTGATCAGCTACAGGGGATGGGCTTTCCATTAGCTCTGGGTAAACAGACTCTTCCCAAGCGGATAATCTAGACTTTTTCATTAGCACACAGCATAGCATTTAGGCACTGAAAAAAAAAAAAAGAAGCCTCAAAATATGGAGCATCTGAGGTTCATTCTTGCCACCTCATTAGTTTTATTGCCATCTGGTCTCTATATTTTGGATAAGCACTAAGTTATGCAAGCTCTAATGAAGGGTAATATTTGAATGGGGAGGGAGATAAACAAGAGGCTAACAACTCACACACGTCACGGGCACATTGTAACCCCTTTGGTACTGGGAGATTGTCCCCACCCAAATGAAAGGGCTGCTGAAAGAGCATATGTGCACACAAAACATCCAAAACATTGAAGCATTCTCACCAAAACTCCCCATCATCTACTTGCTTATCCAGAGCCTGCTTTTGCTGGCGATCAACGTAATTCCATTCAGGAGCACTGCAGACAAAAGGCAAAAGCAACTTGTTCAGTTGTAGCATTTAATTTCACAATAAGAGCAAAGTTTTAGGGTCTCTCTTGGGTTATGACTGACAAACGCATATGTATTTCTGCAAAAAAAATTGACATTCTGCCCTGCAGTGGCAGTGCACCCAGTGACCGGACTGTGCCCAGCCGGGATCACACTTCACTGGAGCATTTACAACAAATAAGCCTTAAACTGGATCATCCCGGTAAGTACCAGAATGCAAAAATACCACAGAACTGGCTGGCTTAGGCCATACACAGGCAGCAGGTCCTGCAGAGCTTCTCAACAGCGAGACCTGCTGGAAAGCCTGGTGTTCTCCCTGGGGAATTCACACAGGCTCCACCGCTTGTGTCACCCAAGAGCAAGGGAAAAGGTGGAATCAGAAAATAGGCTGCCAGAAACAGAATTGCTTCTCTGCGTTCTGGTGTGACAGGCTGGATTCCTATTTGATCTGCTCCCATGTAGCTGGAAAACYCTGCACCTGCTCCTGCAGGGCTGTCCCCTGCTGAAGCAGGTGCACTGAGATGGGGAAATCTCACTGTACGTGTGCCTGAGCACGCTATTTCTGGGGATGAGCAAAGCAGCTCTTTTTTACTCAAGATAAGAATAATCCTTTTTTATTATTATTATTTTCCCATATTTTCTATCTTTGAGTATTACACATCAGCAATGTAGTTAATTGGAACGGGAAACAGATCTTAAAACACTGCCTGAAAAAAATATATCCATGCCACTCTAAACAAAAAATAATAGAGATGCTTTCCCTGGCATTCTCATGAGAYTCCAAGTCAATTTAAGATGAGACAGTTCCAGACGGATATTCAAATTTGGGGATCTTTAGCTGATTCGACCTTTAGCAGAATCGACCTTTTCAAGATTCTCCAGCAGAAATCAGAAGGAGGCCTGATGTAGAGGCCAGCAACCTCCAAAGAGCTGTGAAAGAGGCAAAATGGGTTTGATCTGCTCTGTTATCTCCCAGGTATCCCAGATAACGTATCTCCCAGATATCTCTCTGCACATGCTGCTGAGGTCTGGGCAACGTCACCTTGCAAAATGGCCTGGGTATGCCCTGCATGGTGGTGTTACCATTAAAATTAAGACTGTTTTCTCTCAGTGGAAAGCTCCACCTGCAGCAGGGAAGAACGTCCGCTGGGCAAAACAGATCGATATTTGGCCTTGCTAATGAAGTAATAGAGCTTTATTCGAGGTGATTTACTATCTTTCCTGAATGCACTCTGTGATGTGATTAACTGCATACTCTGAATTTAATTTTTAAAATATAGTGAAATACAGTGAACAAAAAGAGAGAGAGAGGCAGGTGGGAAGGTAGGTAGGTAGATAGGTAGGTAGGTATATAATAACCTACTTATCACTCCAAGCTCCAGTCCATTCCACTTTACCCCAGGGGTTTCTAATCCTGACTAGTTTCTCTGGCCGTCCTYGGTAATTTACCTAAAGGAGCCACAACAAACAGAGCCTGAGCACTTCCATTTTTCCAGTCACCACGTGGCATTGCTTTACAAGCACATTAAATGTGATTTGTACTTGAGTGATGCAGCCCATTATAACTTGTAAAAGTTAAGACACCTACAGGTCCTCCAGCCTTATTTTACATTCTCCTGTGCCACTGAGTGAGCTGTTAGCTGCATCACTCACGATTTCATATAATGAGAGCAACCTGCAAGGGAAAACGGCAGCTACAAAATAGCAGAGCATCTACATCCTGCAAAGCAGGAGGCACCTCACAGCATGGCAAGATTGGGAAGAGGTTATTTGGGCATGAGCATCTGAAACTATTCCAGTTTCGGAGAGACAGGAATATTGTAGATGGGAGATTAGTAACAAGGCTTGGGTACCTTTCCCATTGATACCAGCTGGCAAAGTTCATGCTCTTGCCTCCCCTGCTCCACAGTTTTGTGGGGGAGCAGCTGCCCCTTTCCTGCTCCTCCTTCCCCTCCCTGCAGCTCAACAACAGGGAGGGCCATGGTCCCTTCGTGCAACACAGGTTAGAGACTGCACACTGTACTCCACAGCACTACCGAAAGTGTCCTGAGCCTTCAGCCTGGCCAAGAGTTAGGGTCTCTTTTATTTATTTACTTCTCTAATGGCCATTCATACTTGAGCAATATTTTCATTTGATCAGCCCCACACAGACGCTGGGAAGGTAAAGACACCACAGTGCCAAGCTGGTTTGTATGAGGACTAGTGTAAAAGCTTCAACCCAGGCTGGAGGAGCTGGATATGAACAGGCTGGCAGAGCCTRGCTTACCTCTTCTGCTCCAGTGACGGAGTAAGCATGTCCCTTCACCAGCTTCAGGCTCGTGATGGCTTCTATCTCAGCTGCACTAGATATCTGAGGCAATAAAAGTATGCACATTTATTGCTGTGCAATGTACATAAGCAAACAGCTTGCAGGTACCAGTTAGTACAGGTGAAGATACTCCAAGTGGTATCCACAGTGAGTATCAGTATTCCTGATGCCAAGAATATTAAAAAGAAGTGAAAAATTCACCCATGAAGTTTTATACCCCCATACATGCAACCCCAAGCACAGCCAAGATTCAAGAAAGTGCTATGAAATCTATATCTAAACCCAGACCCTCATTGCAGGTTACAGACCCAGTCATCTGCAAAGACATGTCCATTTGAACTCAGCTACAGCCTGCCTTGGTTTGCACTTTGGTTTGCATTCAGTATGTCCAAGCATGAACTGTGCTAACCCTCCATGCCATGAACCAGGATTTGAAAAGGGATTATGGAACAGGATGTGGAAGGTGTGGAGTTCTCAAAGCATGTACAAATATATTCTGTAACTCGAGAGACTTTGCATTACAGGTGTATTTAAATTTTAGGATTAAAAAGTAAAGCTAGAATCAATCTACAGGCTACCAGGAAGTATCTCAGAGCATTTGCCCCTGGCAGTGTCTGCAGGAACAGAGCTGAGGAAGACCAGTCCCCACTTCATGGCTTTAAGTGCTATCATGGACTCTGTTCAGGTACAACAAGGGTAAGTTATCAACCCAGTCCAAATGTTTTTTCACAAAATCAATAAAAGCCTCTCACTGATTGCAGTTCGCTCTTAGTTCAGACCTTACAAGCAATGCCTAATGCTAATTTGAGCTTTCATTACAATATGGACCAGGGCTCTGAGGAGTGCGAATAGAAGAGYGGCAGCTCTTACATCGATGGAGCAGCCCAGCAGTGACCCGGCTCGCAGAGCCTTCTGGATGATTTGGTACAGGTTTGGAGGAGCCTTCCTCAGCTCGTAGGACTCGGCGATGCCTCCTGTGAAATCCTCAAACGCTTCCATGGTAGAACCTCCCGCGAGGGCTTCGTAAGAGCCGTTCAACCTGTGGAAGAGACAGCAGAGCAATATAAAGGGTAATCTCCTTTATACCTATATAAAGGCTAGTTTGTACCGCAGGAAGAAGGGTTTGCAGTTCAGTATCTCTTGGGCCTTCTGTTCAGCATGACTTGGGGCACTAGAAGTAAAGAAGCTTGGAAGGGAAGGTTGGTAGTGCCCGTTACGGGCCCAGGATAAGCTAAGGATGGGTGGAAGACAGTCTGTGTTTGGGTGAAGTGCATCGTGCCTCACGTTGCAGCTGCTCGAGCACTCAGGTGTCTCCCAACAGSAGCGCTGCCCCTCAGGAAGCCGCTTACTTGGCATAGGCCTTCTCCAGCAGGGCGCTCCAGAACTCGCTGCCCTCCTCCGAGTGCACGAAGAGCAGCTCGCCGTTCCTGGTGGGCAGCCGGTCGTCCACCACAACGTCCACCCACTCCCCGTACTGCCAGAACTGGTGGAAAGCAGAGAGAAGTCCCTGATCAGGGCTGGCGTGTGGATAATGGCTCAATACCATCTCCTTCCTATCCTTGTGAGACAGATAGTGACAGATAGCGAGATAGATCTCCTTCCTATCCTTGTGAGACACAGAGGGGCTAAAGACCAAAAAGCTGCTTTCAGCTAAACATGGGGGTATTCTCTTCTATTCACAACCTGCTGACCATACAGGTACCTGGAAATGAAAGATGCCAGCGTAGTCCTTCTGGAAGCTCTGTGCCTGGGGAACGACGCGGTACAGAACATCTGGGCTCAGCGTGAGAGACGCAATGGCAGCGAGCAGCCAGCAGTCACCTGAAACACACAAGGTCCAAAACAGAAAGGTTCGTTAATGGGGTTTTGCCAAGCTGATGGTTATCTTACACCCTAGATTAAAATGCCAATGCTAAGTGCTCTGCAAGGTCCTGCCAATGCAGTATTGGTCTGGCACTTCAATGTTCTTGTGTTGTCTCTTTTGCTCATTTCCAACCACTCAGAGCTCACGGATACTCGGGAGTCTCTAGAGCTGGGAATGGCAATACACTTTATAGTTTAATTTGGTACTCCTTCCAAAGCTTTACTGTTTTGTTTTCTTTTCTCAACGAAGCTGTGAAAGCAGGATCCTCTCCTATATGCTGTGCAAGCAGGATCTTTGCATACTTTGTAATGCCTCCAGGGAAAAAGAAAGAGCATAGCCAGAGAGRGGGGATTTGAGGTGCCTTGGGTTGCAAACCCTGGTTGGACAGTACTGAGCTAATGACTTGTGGTTTCTTAACCAGCCCTGAGCTGCCACAACCAGGAGAGGTTGGCGTTTGGGGGATGTTCAGCAAAGGACAAGAGACCTGAGTTTCCAGCAAGGTGAGGGAATTTTTATTTCTAGCTTCTGAAGAGGGTTTGGATGATAGCAGGAAGATTTGGGTGGGTAGTGCATTCTTTGAAGGTCTGAGTTTGGGTCAGTGCTTGCAGCTAATACTACGGATTTCCCTCGGAGCCTGGTGGAAGCTGAGGTCCACTGGGAAGTCTGAAAGCAGATGAGTCTCTTCTCTGGTCTGCAGGTTATTCTGGAAAGTATGGGCATGCATGGCTCTAGCTAGAGGCTGAGCTCCCTGTCTGGTGACACTGAGTACATGGTCCTTTTGCACCCTAAGTTAGTGCCCAGTGAAACTCAATAATTCCTGGCTTTTTACAGTATCTCAATATTTGCATGCTGCAAGCACTAGGAAGGAGCTGCTTCTGTGCTTCCATGGTTCTGTGATGCTTTCTTAGGTGTGCAGAAAGTCCAGGAAAACAGAACCACTCTGAAGGTCCTAACACTTTCTTGGTTCTGTGCCCAGGTTTAGCTTCTCTGTGCAGGTGCCACGTTCTGCAGAGTGACTCAGCAAAGCAACTCTTCCCTGGGTGGAAATAAGCTAACGGAGAAAGCAATGAAACAGTTCAAGCTGTAGCACAGCTCAGTATCTCAGAGCAAGACTTATCGCTTTATATTAATTTAGGCTTACAGTTGCAATGCTCCAGTGAATACAATTTGTAGTGCTAGGGATTCGTTTATATTCCCAGGGATCTTACCCAGTGCTATGTGCTTTCTCCTCTGGGTACCTCTCCTGTTGGGAGATACTCAGATGCCTTGTAAGAGCTGAACCAGAAACAGCTGTTCCCAGTTGGAAGAGATCTAAGGAAGACCTGGAAAGTAGAGCCCTGAGCTTGATGGTCTGTAACTCTTGTGTGTTGGGGCTCCTAGCCTTGGAAGAGCACCTGAGGAGACAGTCCCATGCGTGCAAATCACTCGAGGTGGCTGTCGGGATGTGGCTGGGACAGCGTGACCTGATGTGGGAGTGAGACCTGCTCAGCCAAGCGATGCCAATGGGGAAGGAATGCAGGGCACTGCCTTGGGAAGCACTGCCAAGGCTCCCAGGGCTGCCAAGGATCCCACGAGATCGCTCTGCCCCTCTGCGGTGGCTRCGTTTGGGAACTCGCACTAGAAGGGGGTGGAAAACGGCTGGGTTATCTGCTTCTCTCACCATTTGTGTTTCTTCTGAGATGAGATTAGAAACGCTCATCTCGTCCTATACACATGAAGCTTGAAGAGAAAGTGTGAGGTGGGTCAAATGCTGCTTGGGAGAGAAGCTGCTTGAGCGGAGGGCTCTTATGTGAGAGCTGAGGAGGAAATAAATTGAGATAAATGGCTCATTAAAAGTTCCAACTGGAAATAGAGAAAGTTGCTGCTGTGCACCTATCTATAGAAGAGGGACCAGAGGCCTAAGCCTCTGGAACAAATAGAAAAACCTTCTCAAGCTCACCTTCATCTTAATTAAGTTACAAAGTGCTCACACTCACAGGCAGAGGGCTGTGTAAAATAAGCAAAATGGGGAGAGTACGTGGGGGTCAAAATGTTTTAAGCACCTCCTCTCCCAACAAAAKGTACCTGCAGGAAAATGCAATACTGAGAGTCCTGAGACCTGCTTTGTGGGCCTTTCTCCGCAGCTTTCCTCAGTGTGTACACGTGCCCTGCATCATTAGCACTGCTGTTCCCTCCTGGAGAGGCAGAAACAGTGGGGCTAGGTCTGGGGAGGAGCTCTCCGGAGGAGGCAGATGAAGAATCTCACAAAGTCAGAAATGAAACCCCTATTTCTGCAGCTATCTCCTGCTTTCTGGCCATCCTGGCTTTTCCTGGCCTGCCAGGAGACACAGAAGGCTGTTTCAAGCCGATGCCAGAGCAGGGCTCCTGGTGTCCTGGCTGTGTCCCTCTGTGCCCTGGGGAGGCTGGAGGATGTCTACGGGAGTGACAAAGACCTGCACAAGGTGACGCATCTGAAGGGCTCCCCCTCCTCAGCTCAGGACCAGCATTTACAGCCAGTGAAAGGAAAGGTGTATTTGCTGCACAGCTGCACCTTAAATATATTATTCATTTCCCTGACTCGAAATAAAAGCATTTCTGACTCTCATCCCCATAGGATGCCAAATGCAGTGTGAAATCCTTTGCAAGTGTCTACAGCATCAGTGAGCTTTTTAACAAGCTCATTTAACAAGATCTGGGTGAACAACAACATTGCTGCGGACGCTTCTGCCTCCCACAAACATCCAATGCAACTTAACCTTCTGTGGACGCATCCAGGGCAAGTCTGCTTGGAGCATTCCTGGAAAGAACTCTTTTGAAAGAACYGCAATGCTGAATTTTGCCTTAGAAACTGTTGTGTCTTCCTTGAGCACTGCAAAGTCTCATCTCTTAATCCTTGCTTGGAAGTGTGGTATCTTTGAGCTTTTGGCTGAACAAGTATTAACCAGGTCTTCAGAAATGAACGAGTTAGGAAGTGGCTGTTGTGCATTAATGAGGATGCAGGAATTTATCCAAGGAGCTTTCAGGACGAGGTCCGAGTTACACTGCCTGCCTCTTGCCTTGTACCCTGCACTGGGATGTTAGGCTATAAGGAGGGCTTTTCTTCACCCTACTAGAGTAATAAACAGCTAGTTTAAAATAAAAAAAAAAAAAAGAAAAAGAAAAAGAAAAAGGGCAAGCTGACAGTGCACATCCATTTCCTTCAAAGCAGCTTTCAGAGTTTTGCATGTTTGTGTGGGTCTATGGGGCAGCAGCGTGTGCTCCCTRTCCCTGGTAAGGCAGCCTATGTAGGACCACTAAAACTTGCCATAATACAGCTGCAAGTTGCAAGCTACTTTTCCTTATGGGAAGAAACTGTTAGATTTCCTTCCTAAAAATTGCATGTAGAATTTTTGGAGCAGGGGAAAATGACTTTATTTTTAAAACTTAAAGAACTTAAGCACACAGAAGTGCTTTTTGTTGCTGCCATTTTGTTTTTTCTATAAATGTGTTGGAAATATATTCAAAATAAATATTTAAGTCATTAAAAGTCATTTAAGCATTAAGTCATAATGCTGGGAGAAGTCTTCCCAGCATTAGCCCTGATAAGCTATATCACCTATGCACATAAGCTGCGTTCTACTGTGTCTCATGTTTCATCAACAGAAGTTGGAGATCAGYGCCAATCACAACATTTGCTGCTGAATGTGCTAACAAGGAGCCAGCTTGATTCTTGGACCCAARGTCCAAGATAATATAATAGAATATAGTGCTCGTAAGATCCCTTTTTTTAATTATTACTATTTTTTAATTGGAATGAAAAATTCTGACCTTGGGTTTGTGATGGAAACATGAGCCACACTGTGCATAYATATGTTTTAAGAATTACTCTGACTATTTGGATGCTGCAAACRAACTCTCTGCCCACTCGCAGGGAGCTGCGCCGCTCGGGCTGGCACTGGGACCTTTATCCCAGCGCTCTGCTCACACGGAGACCCTCAGATTAATGGGGAGTGTCCCGGAGCTGCTAACAGCTTAGGGTTGCTTTCCAACCTCCGCGATGTTCTTGTGGCTCTCCCCAAAGTGAGACCTTCATCCTGCACGAGGATCCCCCGCTCCAGCCAACCCCGGCTTCCCCCTGGCCACCTGGGACCTTCTGTCCATCCCAAGGAAAGTGCTTCACATGCAGCTGGGGTGCATCAGGAAAGCTGCACTACACTGGGAAAGTTTGGGTGTACATTTTCTATTCCTTCAAATTCAAAGCCTGCCACTTGCTGCTTAAGACCTGCAAGTAACTCTGGGGTTAACTTACTGCTCTAGCCGTGAGGAAACTTCATAAGTCACCTTTAATAACTAAGAAAGACTACGTGGCTGGGTTTCAAGCTGTTACTAGACTATCAAAAAGATATGGTTCAAAGAGTGTTTAAAATATTTCAGGTCTTTCAAGCTCCCATCAAACTTCCCAAGCTGATACTCATCTGGCTTGTGCTGTTGTCAAAGAAATAAGTTTAATGGAGTGAGACCAACTCTGGGTTTTCTTGTTCCTTTTGTTCATGTAAACCCAGACCTGCAGTGTTATTCTTAAAAGAAAAGAAACATGTCAGAAAAGACTATTAAAAATAGATTTTTATTTCCCTAAAGGACTTGCTAATAGGTCACATACGTGGCTTGTGTAAATATGTAACCAGGGTCTGTTCAATAGAAGTGTTTTACATGAGGGCTTTAATAACAAGTACTTTGATGCTCGAGGTATTGGATCAAATACCAAAAAGCATAGTGCACCTCAGTGATGTTGAGCAAATACCTGAAGAGTGAAAGGTTAGTCCCTTGCCCATATCCTGGAGTTTGTTTGTGTAAAGGGCCGACGTGCACAGAAGAGGTTGTAAACAGCCTTGCAGAAACAAATGTGCTCTCTTTGCTCTCTTATTCTTTGCCCTCCCAGGAATCTGATGTTTTTCCCTCCTTGCTTGCAGACAACAGCCAGCTCTTCACAAAAGCAGAATCAGAATTTGGGGGCCTTCCCTGTGAGTTTGGGGGTAGTTTTTTGGAGCAGCATGTGGGGGTTTCATCCCACCCAGGATGCGGAGCCGGGAAGCCCCTGGAGCCGGCACTGTCCGGCGCTCACGGGAGGTGCTTGGACCCAGTCCTGCTCCTACCCTCAGTGATGGATTTGGGTGCTGCTCAATACTGAGAGCCTGTTGAGCCCCACAAAGGACAGGAGTCCTCAGAGACGTTCAAGAGGTGACAGAAATAAAAAGGAGCTCGGGGTGTTTGCAATTCGTTTCTAGGTTTCTATGTGAAGCACCAACCTCTTCCAATCCAAGACAGGTATTCCTCAGTCCTTTAGCTTGCAAGCTCTTGTGGAAAATGAGGCTTTACTGTAGGATTCTTTATTTTTTCAATGCTGTTATAATACTTCTTAAATTGGAGGTGACAAGATATATTGCTTTTATTACTTGTCAGAACAATTGTAAAACACAGTAAGTGATTCCCCATACTCTGCTCTAGCATCAACTGGATAAATATCCTCAAGCCAAGTGTATGCTTGGGCATCTTATATTTTTGGCAATAGGAGCATAAGCACATACACTGTTTTTCTGTTTTCGTTTTTTGATTGCTTTAGCAGTGCTGTGTTTACAGGATCAGCACTGACAGCTGCGACACGAGGACAGCAATGTCAGGAGGGCTGCAGGCAGTAGCATGCCAGCAGGAAGGGCTGTTTTCTCTGCATTTCATCTCTCAAACTCTCATCACCCGTGTCTCGGGGCTCCTGCCTTGGAGTGCAGCTGGGTTTGATCAGCGGGGCAGCCAGGACAGGCTGCCGTCCCAGGCTCAAAGCCCTTAGCCTGCCTATAGGGGAGCCGAGAGGATGTGGCACASGAGGGATTTTGAATTTAGCTTTGGATTTTTCCCAATAAAGTTCAGAACTTGTGTACTCACCCAGGGCTCCTTGGCAGATGTCTGTGCGAGTCGCTCCCCCAACGATAAACTGCGGGTTGGCGCATAGCTCCTGAAAAGCACGTTTGGAAAATACAGGTCACCCTTTCRGGTATGAAAAAAACTTGTTCGTTGTTTCAGTGTGAAGTACAAAAAATAGCAAATATTTCCAATATTTCTTACAAATGCGTATTTCCTCCTTTCTCTGATTACAAAGTGGCATCACTAAAGGGAAAACAGTGCTTCCCGAGGGGCGGTCAGCCAAATCTGGGAGCACTTTGTATCTGGGACAAGGGAGAAYGAAGCAGGGTGCCTGGGGAAACCAGGAGAGCGCGGAGGGCCCCGGGCTCCCGAAGSGGGAATGAAGCATGGCCAAAAGCCAGGGTCTTGGAAATGAAAGACCAGAGAGACAACGAGGCCTGTCTTTTACAGAAGAACCTCAGCATCTGTTCCTTTCTGATGAAAACAGCTATTTTAAGGGGGTGGCAATGTATAGGATATATGCATTTGGGTCCGGACAGATGCCCTTTGGTTGCTAGAGGCAGCCTGAAGCGATACGAGGGGTTTCTCAAAGCACAGGCCGGGTTTCCCGGGATGCGCTCGCTTGGCAGGGACACGGTGTGAGGACGGGGCTGTGTTTGACCACCGGGGAGCCGCGTCCGGACACCCTTGGGGTTTTGCACATAGCCGCTCCGGATGCAGCTCTTGAGCACYGTGGAGCCGGGCTGGAAGCTTGGGAGAGCGAGAAGGGCAGCGGCTCCTCACGGAGCAACAGGGAGGCCGAGCAGGAAGCAAGGAGAGCAGGCGGGAGCTGCAGCCGCTGGGACAGGGGGTGCTCGTGGCGGACGGGCTCTTACCGGGGGCCTCCTCCACGTGATGCCCTGCGTGTTGGCGGAGCAGGGCCCCAGCTCGGCGTAGCCCAGCGCCGAGGGGCACGCGGGGAACTCGTCGTCCTTGAAGAGCTCGCCGTCGCGCAGGCACCGCCGCCGCAGGGCCTCGTAGTCCTGGCGCCGGTAGCGCGCGGCGTTGGCGCGCGAGCCCAGCCCGCCCGCGGCCGCCCGCTCCCGGCACAGCCGGGCCGCCGCGCCGGACATGCCGCCCTCGCCGCCGCCGGCGCCTTGTGGCGGCGCCCACACGGGCRGGCGGGATAAGGGACCGGGAGGAGGCGGCTGCTGTTTGCTCAGAGGCCTGCGCGCTCCTGCCCCTTGGCAAACACCGGGTGCGGGGGCGCCGGGACGGGCCGCGCTGCCGCCGCTCCTGTTTGCGCAGCGACGCCCAGCCCCTGCCCAGCGAGCGGGGCCCGCGGGGCAGCCCGCGCCTCCCGCCATGGCCCGSCACTGCAGGGACGGAGAGGGGCCAAGGCCAAGGTGGACGAGCCACGGGCTGCTGGCTTAAATGGTCTTTAAAATACACGTGTCTTTGGAACAGCGCGGGTCACTCTGCATCCTCACCTGGGAGGAGGCTGCTGGCCACCGTGTGCAGCATCACCCGTGGCAAAAACCACGTCGCTCCTGCCATCTATAAGGACAGGCTCTTATCTCAGGCGGTGGAAATTCACCCGTGGTGTCCGGGGGCTGTTGGTGGTGCTCCCTACATGTACAATGTTGACAGAAGGGAAAAAGAGAGACCTTGGGTGCAGCAATCTTTTGGGACCCCAAAGCGCACGGATCCCGCTCTTGTGATTCACTTTATCCATACATGTAGGTAGAGATTCCCAACAAAGTGGCTGTGGGCAGCGTGGGAGCCACAGCTTCCATGGAGGCGGAGGGATTCCCTGGGGAAGCGGAGGGTTTCCTGGGAAGGCCCCCGTGCACCCGCACTCTGTGCTGCGGGAGCGAGCGGCAGCGCTGCCCCTGCRAGCTCGAGCTCGGCGCGCTCAGGCCGGAGCTGTGCGGAGCGGGGAGAGCAGCGGGAAGGAAACTCCCTGAGATAAGGAGGTCAAACAGAGGCTCGCCGGCCCGCCTGCCTGCAAATATTTGGAGAGCGCAAATAGGAAAGTGGGATCTGCTCCGGCACAGGGAGGGGGTTGCTGCAGTGCTGCCCGTCCCACGTCTCCTGGCGCTTGGGAAGCGCCTGAGGGTGCTCTGCTGGAGAGGGGGACGTGGAGGCTCCTCCAGCTCCAGCTCCGAGGCCCGGCGAGGCAGAGGATGATGCACAGGCCCCATCTAGAGGCTGCAGAGCAGAGGGAGCGATGGCGGCTGTGGGGCCGAGGGCAACAACCGCTCGGGTGGTGGCGGCGGGAAGCAGGGCTGCGGTTTTCCCAGACTCTGTCTCATCCTGATGCAAAACCACTGCTGGAAGTGGCTCCAGMGTCCAGGGAAAAGCCACCGGGAAAGCTCCCCAAATGGCCCGGATTTGCTCTGCTTCAGAGAACAGCATGGTTTTGTGCATCTCTTCCAATTTTCCTTCTCCTGCCTCCCGTGCCCGAAGATGAGGAGGGGAGGGAGGAAGGGGGAAGCGCAGAACACGGATGTCACCTGCGTGGTTATTCTTGCTCAGGGTTTTCCACCCGGTTTTCCAGCTGGATGCAGGGCAGGGCGGGTGCCGCGGGTGCTGCACGCTGGTGGAGCGCCCCGGGGGCACCCACGCGACGGGTGCAGGTCACACCATGGGTCGCTTTCCACCCCACGCACCCCATGCACTGGCTCTCATCCAGGAGCTACCGGGATACCAGGGCATCCATCCATGTTCCTGCACAGTCTCGCCTGCTTCCCCCCATTTGGGAAATCCTACTTGGAAAGCCTGGAGTGTAATGCAATAAGCGAGACGGCAGGCTGCTGTCCTCTGCTGCGGGCAGTGCAGCCACCCAGGCGGGGACTTGGCTGCCTGTGGCCCCTGCGATCATCATTATCATTATCATTATCATTATCATTATCATTATCATTATCATTAATGTTATTAGTGGGACAGGGGACTCTCGGCGCAGAGAATGAGGCCGTGCCGGGCTAGGTGCCCGAAGGCCGCCCGGCCGGTGCAGCTGAGCACGCACAGCACTCGCGACACCTCGGGGGGCGCGGTGATGGGGAGAGGGGCGGGGCCTGGGCGGAGAGGGGCGGGGCCACAGTGACATGGGCGGTGCTGTGCGGAGAGGGGCGTGGTCGTGGCTATCGAGGCGGGGCCTGGGCGGCGAGGGGCGGGGGCACAGCGGTCGGGGCG
>NW_020455766.1:279993-280492 GCF_003342845.1 Nothoprocta perdicaria
GCGTCGTGTGGCGCCGGCCCACGGTGCGGCGCCCGGCGCGCTCGGGGCGTCTTGCTGCGGCGCGGCGCGTCGCGTCGTTCCACGGCGGCTCTCGTCGCGGCGTTGGGTGGGCGCCCTGCACCGCGCCGTGTCGCTGCGGGCAGCCTCGCGGGGCGGCGGGATGCGCCCCTTCGCAGGCGGCTCCGCTCGCACAACGGGCGCCGTCGTGTCGTGCCGCTCACCGGGCGCCGTTGTGTCGCGTCGCGCAGCGGGCGCCGTCGCGTTGTGCCCATTAGTGGCTGTCGTCGGGTCGCCTCCTGCCGTGCTGCTTAACGGGCCGCTCGCGTTGCCCCGTGTCGTGCCGTCTAACAGGTCGTGTCGCGTGTCACCGCGCGGCGTCCCGCTCTCACAGGGGCTGTGTGGCGCCGCACGCTGTCGCTGTGACGGGTGTCGTGTGTTGTCACCGTGCTGTCCCGCTCTAACGGCTCTCGCATGTCACCACACACCGTGGCGCTGTGTC
>NW_020455766.1:280927-283849 GCF_003342845.1 Nothoprocta perdicaria
CGCGTGGCGCCGCGCGCTGTGGCGCCGTCTCACGCGCCCTGCCGTGTCGCCCGCAGGAGCTGTGCGCCCAGCCGCAGTTCGTGGCCGGCGGAGCCACTCGCACCGACATCTGCCAGGGCGCGCTGGGTAAGCACGGGCACGGGCATGGGTCCCAACGGGGGGCACCCCGGGGTGCGCGCGATCCCGGGGCCAGCGCTCCGGAGCAGCCGGGGACACTGCTCCGGATGAGGGCGGCGAGAAGGGCCTGGCTGCCGCGGTTCTGCTCCCTGGGCACTCCCTGCTTCCCGCAGCCCCGGTGCCTCCGTGCTCCTTTCCTCCCGTGCCAGCAGAGGCTGGCAGGGAGGAGCCGTGCGGATGCGCGGGAGGAAAGAAGCTGGGGCCGAGGCAGCCACGCGGGCGGCTGTTCCGTGACCATGAGCAGAGAGAGCTGCCAGGACCGTAGCTCAGCCTGACAGGGCAACACGGGGAAGCTCCTCAGCCGCTGAGCAGGGAAACATGACTAACAGGCTGGGGTTTTTCCACTGTTGTGCTTTCTCAGTGGAATTGGCAAAAATCCGTGGATCTCTCTGCTTTCTGTCGGTGCAATAGCAGTGATTTTGCTGCTTATTAGTTTCTAGTCCTGCTTCCGCTAGTTGCGTTTTATTGTACAAAAATAAAGCAGGCAGGAAAGCTCATTTCAGAAGTTTTGTGCTTATAACAGTTCTCTCAGGAGACTTCCTGGCTGGTACCTCGATAATGACGATGACAATTGGTGTAAAAAGCACCTTGAAACTCAGAATACTGTAGGCAGCCTTCCTGGTGCTCCAGTGTGATCTGTGCTGCGGGGCGGGCTCTGTCGTGCACATTGTGAAGTCCTGGGCACGTTTCCAAAGGGAGGATGCAGGCAGAGGAGCTGAGTTGCTCCCGGCCGGGTCAGCCTCCTCCCCTGCTCTCTCGGCCCAGCATCTCGTCTGCACCGACAGGCGCTTTGGCAGAGCGCGGGCTGCAGCGCTTGCTGCTTGTGCTCGATACCTTTCCTCTTGTTTTCGTTGCGCAACTCTGCAGCTGAGGAGTTGCTCAGCTTGAAACTGCGCTCTGCTGTAATCTCGGTCACTTGAAGAGCCAGCACTTTGCAGAGACGCGGGTTTCTGCGGGCACTTAGGTGCCTGCTGCCTTCACGAGGCTTCCGGCTTCTCTGTGCACACTGTGGCTCAAGGTTTGCAGCTCCACGTGCAAGCTCTGGAGCTGATGTTGCTCACGCCAAACTTAGTCTTGAACTGTGGAAATCATGTCTTTTCTGACAKGCGTTTGGACACGCCCGAGAGGCAGTGTGCCTGTGAAACGATTCCACCAAAGGATACGGATTAGCCCCCTGCTTGTTTTCTTTCCACCTCCAGAAACAATGTTWGGATAGGAAGCTGTTAGTGCTTTCCTCTGCTTCCCTGTTGCCGATACAGCCAGCTGTGCCCGGGACTGGCCACACTACCTTCCTGTGTGGAAGGGCAGGGTTGTGCTGCTCTGTGCCAGTTCAACTGGTGATTAAAATTAGGTGCCGTTGATCTTTTACCCCGTGGGTGCCAAGTGCCCGTATTGAACCTGTCCCTTTTCACCAAGTGGACCCTGCTGAGCAGAKGCAGTTTGTCGCTGCTGCTTAGCCTGGCCCCAGCATTAGAACTGAGGCGTTTGTTTAAGCTTTATTTGCTTGAACTTTGGGTGCAGACACCAGTGTCCTGTAACCTCTTGGGGGGTGGCACTGCAAGATGTCGGGTGCTCTTGGAAGGCTTGACTTCTCTTTGTGTTGCCTTTGTCCACAGAAAACGTTTAGAGCCTCCTTGCTATAACATTTATAACCTCCTTGCAGCTTTGATCAACAGGCTGGTGTCCCYGTGGAGTTTAGTGGCTTTTGCTAGGCCAATAAAAGCATCCACAGGGACAGGCATCCCGATATTCCTGTGGTGGGAGAGGACAAAGGTCTCAGCGTGGCACGTACCACTGGGCAGCTTTACCCGTCAGTGAGTCCAAATCTTTTTAGCTTCAGATCTTTGGCTTTTGGGCCAGATGCAGCCCAGCTGTGATGCCTGAGAGGCCCTGTGCTTATCAGCATGGGATAGCAGTTCATTAGGTCCTGCAGACTCCAAATTCCTCCCTCTGGGCTTGGAATAGCATATAATTCTGGTTTTGTTTGCTTTATAGAAGAGCCTTAAAAGCCAATATTTGGCGGTGTGTTTGCAGTATCAGACCTGGAGCTAATTATGGTGTATGGGTGGCTGCAGAGAGGAGGGGTGACTCACTGCRGCAGCAGAGGGGCCGGCGCCGCTGCGGGCAGGAAACTCGCTCACCCTTCCCATCTCGTCCCTCGAGGGCAGGTCTCCATGGCACCACAACACGGGCGTACACAGCGCCTGCTCCCATCTGCTGTCCACGCACYGCTGGCTCCTCCCTAAACAGAGATGTGGGGGAAAAACAGTAGATTTGAGCAGCGTGGATGTAGAAAATTAGATATGTGCTTTTCCCCATGCAGGTGGGCTGCTGCAGCCTCATGTTTCTAACCAGGTAACCCGGGGTTCTGAGTTATTATATCCATACATGAATAACTGCTACTGTTATGCAGTTATTCATCTATAGCAGTGTTTTAAATACTGATGTGCCTTCTGATTGATTGAAGGTAATTATATTTTTTCTCTTTGAACTTGCACTCTGACCAGAGGAGCAGCCTGGCAGTTRCTTTGTGGGGAATCTCTGCCTGCCTTGGCTCTCCAAGGATGGTCAGTTTTAAGCCAAACTCTTCATGACTATTTATGCATGCCTTGCAATTACTTTTTTTTTAAATTGTTTTGATATTCTCAGCTGGAAACTAAGTAAATTCACCAATGGTGGATGTATATAATAAGATAGCAGCACCCAGGAAGCATAATAGGGGGAAAAAAAAAAGAAAGAAGGAAA
>NW_020455766.1:283894-313215 GCF_003342845.1 Nothoprocta perdicaria
GAAAAAGAAAAAGAAAAAGAAAAAGAAAAAGAAAAAGAAAAAGAAAAAGAAAAAGAAAAAGAAAAAGAAAAAGAAAAAGAACTCTACTTTCTATTAATATAAATAAGTAGCCAGATGTAAGGCTGAAGGGAGGGCTTTGTGTTCATTTCTTCCCCTCTAGGTTATGGAATAGTAAAAGCACCTTGGGTATGAAAAATTCTTGTGAGATTCCAGATCTCCTGCCTTTCTAGAGGTGTGCAAAGGGCCACGGCACAAACGTCACCCCATGGGCTGCAAAAGGGATGGGGAACCTGGAGGGAGCTGCAAGTTGCTAACGTTCTGCCCAGCGCCGACCGTGGGGAGCACGCCAGGCTCAAACCCAGTGCCACGAGAGCAGCGCTTGAGCTCGTGCTCCCCGAGACCTTCTTAGAGCCTCCCCTTGAAGCCAAACTTTTCCTTTGCGAGATTTTCCCCTTTCCCCCTAGGGAGGCAGCGGTGATAGAGGGCCCATGGATTTGCTGGCCTCTGGCTCATGTTCCTTGAAACACRCCCTGCAGGATTATTCCGAGCATCAGCCCCCTGCGAGAAAGGAAAAGGCTGACATATAAATTCCTGCCTTTACAGGGCAAGGCTGTTGGTGACAAGGAGCCTCGACACACAGTGTCTTGCTATGGGGTGTGGGAGGCTGGGGATCAGCTCTAATCTCTAGTCGCCTTATGTGTCACAGGAGGTACGTGTCTGAGCAGAAAGCTAATCATRCTGCTAAAATAACATCAGTTTCTTTTAATAATTACCAAAAACACAGGTAATGTTTGTRTAGCTGCAGTCTCCTTTCCCTGTGCTTTGTAACAGACGATGTGGAAAAATACAAGCCAGGCAGCTCGTCCTGAGGTGTTGAGACACACAGACTTGCATGTGGGCTGAGCCCCACCAAGGCAGCAGAGGTGTGTGGGGCTGGGGAACAGAGCCTGCCTTCAGGCCTCTCCTCGTGCCGGGCCAGTGCCACAGACTGGATGTTTGACTAGCTCAGGAGGCCCCTGGCTGGTGCCTTCGGAGAAACAGAATCAAAGGAGCTCTTATTTGGTAGGAGTTTTGCRAGAAAACTTTGAGAGCTGGTCCCTAGGACAACCTCTGCACTGCAAGTCAGTAAGCACTTATGAAACATGGAGAAAGGAAAACACTCTGTGYGTGTCAAAATATTGGTGCTGTGAGAGGAAACTGCACATCTGGAGTTCCTGCATGTGTCCATAGGTCCTGCTCTTTGCCTTTTCCCCCCATGCTGTTTCCTAACCTGTAGGTACTTAATTCAATATTAATTTTTCTTTCAGATAGTGGAAGCATGGGTGATAACTGTACTGACTGGTCATAGAAAGCCCATTTCCCCCTCCCCTTTTGGWCAAATAGTTGTGCACATGCACCTGATCTGCCTTAGAAGGGACACTGATGAGAGGGATCATCTTCTGAAATAGCTGAGATGATGCATTTCTGAGAAGTGAGCACTCACCTTAGAAGTTTTGACCATCAATATACAAGTAATAATGCATAATCCCTATGGTCTCCAAAACCATTAGTGTTTTCTGGTGCACATCTTTTCTACAGGAGACTGTTGGCTCTTAGCAGCGATCGCATCTCTCACCCTCAATGAAGAAATTCTTGCCCGCGTCGTTCCCAAAGATCAGAGCTTCCAGGAAAATTATGCCGGCATCTTCCACTTCCAGGTATGTGGAGGAGTGGCTCTTGCCTTTCCCCTGAGTGTTGTTAGCCCGGGATCTACRTCTGGCAAGTCAGACCTACATGGGTGGCATGTTTTGAGGGGAAACAAAGAGCCAGGTGGCATAAAATGGAGTAGTACAAGAAGGGGAATGGGGGTGGAAGGAAAAGCACCTGCTAAGAGAAATGCCAGGAGCAGAGGCTTTCTTTGTGATCCTTCCTCCATCGGCAGATCCGACTGACAACAGGGATTTCCGTACAGTGCAGGCTAAGCTGCAGCTCGCAGCTTGTCCCCGTGAGCTGGGCACATGCCAAGGGTCTGTCCTGAGGCGTTCCCGCTCTCCTTGCAGTTCTGGCAGTACGGGGAGTGGGTGGACGTTGTGGTGGACGACCGGCTGCCCACCAAGAACGGCGAGCTGCTCTTCGTGCACTCGGCRGAGGGCAGCGAGTTCTGGAGCGCCCTGCTGGAGAAGGCCTATGCCAAGTAAGCCTGGGAGAGGGCTGCCTTCTTCCCTGCCCGTCTCCTCGTGCCTGTGCTTCCCACAGCATCTGCAGCCAGAGGAGAGGGCATGAGGGAAACTGATGGCTCTGTGTGTGTGTGTGTCCCCTTTTGTGCAGGCTGAATGGCTCCTATGAGGCCCTTTCTGGGGGCACCACCACTGAAGGCTTTGAGGACTTCACTGGCGGGATTGCAGAATGGTATGAGCTGCAGAAGGCACCACCCAACCTCTTCAGAATCATTCAGAAGGCTCTCCAGAAAGGCTCTCTCCTCGGCTGCTCTATTGACGTGAGTTAGTCCGGCCTGTTGCTGGATACTGTGACCTTGATGTCAGGTACCCCCAGGCAGGGAGAGCGACCTGGTGCTTTGCTCSGGTGCTTTGCAGCACACAGGATTTTCCCCCATCTGCTTTTGTCTTGTGAAGATCAGGTCTCTGCTCTGCCTCCTGAGTGGAAATTTTGACCCAAGAGAGTAACAGAGGCATGTGCTCCTTTGGGGGCTATGTCCAAGAAGAGGCTGAATCCCCAACTTCAGCAGTTGACGTGTAAACACCCAATGCCTTTTTTTCTTATTTGTTTTGCCTTCCTCAAAACCTGAATTTTTTGCTGTTTCATAAGTGATAAAAAACTTCAAGGAATTCACTAGGGATCCTGATTTACATCTTTGCTCTAAGTGCAGCCTGAAGCTTGGCAGTAAGGTGGCACAGGCTATACGTTTTTTGGAAAGCAAGCTGCCACTAATGGCTTTTGCTGTGATACTCCCTGTACTCCCAGCAGAGATTAGATCTTAGCTACACTCAAAGGGAAAGTAAATTCTGAGACATTTTTACGAGAATTCCATTCAAAATACACACCCAAATATTTCCTCCCACCTTTAAAGTCAAATCAGGGTTAGAAGAGAAGGAAGCTTCACATGGGGAAAAGCATTTTGAGGAGGGTGGAATATGTTTGAGCTCATGACTTGGTGGCGTTTCCTAGGCCGGTCTCTCCCCTCGGGATGCCTTGGGCGCCCTCGGCAGCCGCGTGGGGAGCCCCGCGAGGCGCCCGGGCTCGCGGCGGCCGCTCRCGCTGAGGCCTCTCTCGGCACTTCCAGATTTCCAGCGCGGCCGAGACGGAGGCCGTCACTTCCCAGAAGCTGGTCAAGGGACACGCGTACTCGGTGACAGGCGCGGAAGAGGTGAGCGCTGCGCTGCGGGGCACACGCAGCAGGCCCGGCCGGGGGGACGGCCGCGCGGCGCCCTCCGAGCCGCCCTCTGCTCCCCAGCCCGCTCTTTCTCAAAGAATCCCCTTTTCTGTCCCCTCCTCCTGGGGGCAGTGATTTAGCGTGTGGGTCTCAGCCCTGGGCGAACACACGTGTCACTTGTGCCCTCTGCTGGCGTCGAGGCCCTGGAGGGGCCTGCGCGTTCGGTCCGCACAGCCCTCGAGCGTGTCTGGGCGGCGGGTTCTGCCTTTTCGGAGGTTGTTCCTCACGGGCTGTTGGAAGGGTTGGGTGCCTTGGTGGGGCTTTGCATGGGGGGGGTGTGGGGCAACGGGGTCGGCCTCTCTGCGCTGGGGCCTTCACAGCGGCCTCTGCGTCTGGTCTTGAGGTGCGGGCGCTGCTCGTGCCCCACGGACGCCTCCTGAGGGGTTGTTTTTGGGTGGTATTTTTGCCAGGGGGCTTCCTTGCATTTTCTATTGTGCATGGATTTTTTGCAGGGGTGTGGCATGAAAAGGCATGGGAGCCTGGCCTGTCTCTAGGTTTTCTTTCCTCGTTTTGGCCCAGATGAGCGAGCGGGGGTTTGTGTTTGTATACGGAGCCCCTGGGTAACTCACACCCCCTTCTCACCCATCAGGTGAACTTCAGAGGCAGCCTGCAAAAGCTCATCCGAATCCGCAATCCTTGGGGGGAAGTGGAGTGGACTGGGAAGTGGAACGACAAGTGAGTCGATGGTTTGCGTGTGGCCAGCAGGTACATTCCACGAGGTGCGGGTGGGTTCCTGCCGTGCTCCATGTGCTCCTGGCCTCAAATTCCTGTTCAGGTCGCATCTGGGTGTGTTCTGTGCACACTGCTCGTGTGGTGGTGCTCGGAGCTGTTCAAGTCACACCAGCACCACCATCTCCTGTGTAGGCTTCACAGTGTCCCTCACACAGAAACCTGCCCTTGTGTCGGGTGCGGTGATTCAGCTGGTGGTCACTACCAGGCCTTCCTTTTTCCAAAACAAAAAGACTCTCCTTCTGATGCTGATCTTGGGTATTTGAAATACAAAGCATTGAATATCCCACCTCCCTCCATCTTAATGATGCTTTGGTGGTTCGAAGACTGTGGAGCTGCTACCAGCTAGGTGTTGTGGAACACTGCAGTCACGTACAACAGCCAGAAGACGAAATCCCGGTGCCAGAACAGCTCCATCAGGATTCACCTTCTGCTGTTATGTGGCTAATGTGGGTTTGTGTTTCAGCTGCCCCAACTGGAATGGCGTTGACCCTGCGGTGCGGGAGCAGCTGACCAGGAGACATGAAGATGGGGAATTTTGGTAAGAAGCCCTGGGTTTCCACCTGATCTGAAGGAACTGGCCTCTCCTTCTCTTTTTTTTTTTTTCACATGAAGTACCTTCTCCCATCAGACTCTTAAAGATGAAAGATCTGATTTCAAAAAAAAAAAAAAAACCTTTAAACCCACACAGTTAGAGAAGGAAGAGAGAAAAGATGGTTTTATAAAGGAACCGTAAGTGGATGTTTTCTGTGGCACTGCTTCCCACAGGATGGCTTTCAATGACTTTCTGAGACATTACTCCCGCCTGGAGATCTGCAATTTGACTCCAGACACCCTGACAAGTGACAAGTACAAGAAGTGGAGTCTGATGAAGCTGGATGGGAACTGGAGGCGAGGAGCCACTGCAGGGGGTTGCAGGAATTATCCAGGTAAGAACATGCTGCTGCTACAGTCCGTGTGGAAATCCTTATTCCAACTGCGTTACCTTAGAAACGTGGGGTTGCACACCTGCACCCAGAATCTCTTGGGTCAGAATTGCCTGACTTTGGGAGCCCTGTCCCTTCCACAGTATCAGCACAAACTTGGTATCTTTGCACTCACTTATTTGGAGTGCCCTATCCAGGAGGATATTCACCTGGGATATCTGGGACTGATGTCCAGAAATACAAGTGCTTTGTAAATGTTGCTCCCYGATAGAGGGTTTAGGTGTAGTTGGTAAGATGGAGGCTGGACATGGTGATAGTTTTCCCTTCTCATACATCAGTTTGGAAGTCAGAGCTGCAGCTGTCCTAGCTGGTGGATTCACGTCAGGGATGTGGTTTGCTCTCAAAGGCGGCTCTGAACAATTTGTGCAAATCCACTTCTCTCCCCAGACACTTTCTGGATGAATCCGCAGTACTTAATCAAGCTGGAGGAAGAAGACGGGGATCCTGATGATCCTGAGAAGGGCTGCACGTTCCTTATCGGCCTCATTCAGAAGCACCGCAGGAAGCAGAGGAAGATGGGAGAGGACATGCACACTATTGGCTTTGCGATCTATGAGGCAAGTAGGGCAGTACGTGTACCCAAGGGGGAAAGGGAAGGAAAGGAGAGCCCACCCTGCAAAGGGGGCGGTGCAGTTCCTAGCTGCTTCCCTGCTCTGCAGCCTAGCAGGAGAAGAAGCCTGGAGGCCTGGACAGAGGTATCCCTGTGGTGCTCTGCACAGTCCTCTGCAAGAGCAGACTTTCCACTAAAACTCAGCAGAGTTGAGCTGGCCACACACTGCAGCAAGGAGAATTCCACTTAGATGTTTAGAAAAATGTCCTCCACCAAGATAGGCAAGCACAGGAACGGGTGCCCAGGGAGGGGAGGGAATGTTGTTCTTGGAGATACTCAAAGCCAGGCTGGGGAAGGTCTGGAGCAATCTCATCTGGCTCTGATACTGGCCTTCATATTAACCAGTATGTGGAAGGAGCCTCTAAAAAGAGCAGTGAGAAGAAATAGCCCTAGGACAACTAACAAGTAACTATCCCTTTTTCCTTGCAGGTGCCGCCTGAGGTATGTGGTGTGGATTGGTGTTGGAGGTGCAGAGTTGGGGATGGAGGGCTTGGGGGAAGAAGCTGTTGAGAGGATGCTGCTTCACTCACTGCACAAACTGACTGCACAGAGTCCAAAGTTARAGGCTGCTTCTATCTGGAAGTGGCTCTGGGCTCCTGATTGATTTTCATGGTAAGAGCTGTCTGTAGTGCAGGAATTTGCCAAAGCTGCTCTGTCGCTGCTGCTCTCCCAGCCCAGACCTGTACCTCCTCCCACAGAGCACGGCTGCCTTTCTTTCAGGCTTGCATGAAGTTTGTGTTTGCCATACAACTATATTCCACATAGGGGTTTATTTTCATTTCCTTGCGCGTTTYTTCTCTTGCCATAGTGATTCAGAAAGCTGGTTGATATAAAAAAGAAAATCAAATACAGTCCTTTGACATTTTTCCACTAAAAGTGGAATTCTTTATTGCACTGTTGCAATAGGCCTGACAAGTTTTGCATTCTTCAAAGCTTGGGAAGGCTACAAGGGGAGGTTTCTAGGCAGAGCATGTTGCTTCTAGAGCTGAGATGTCTGACCTTGACAAACCCCATGGAAGATGTTACACTCCAAATACACTTTTATGAAGTGTAATGCTTGTTTTATCCTTAGAGGACTGCAGAACTGAACTCACTCCCTCAAGGCACTCYGCTTTCATAGGCATGGGATGCCAGAGATGCCCTGGTGCCACCAGCTCTTGAGAGTACAGAAATATTGTAAACATTGCAAAACTTTAGYTTTAAAGCTAAAGGAGTTTTTAAAGAAAGATGGTTGGTGATAAGTTTGCCAAATGCCTTCACAAACTGATGATCTGTAAAGCTACTGTGACGTGACAGACCTTGTTCTGTTTTTCCTTTTGAAACAAACGTCTTTCTTTCCAGACTTTAACTAGTGATAATTCCTATTACATTCACCATTCCTCAATGCAAATACATGCAAATTGTGGGGATCTTTTGTTTCTCTGCTTTCCATAAGTTTTCCGGGCAGACGAACGTTCATCTGAGCAAAAACTTCTTCCTGACCAACAAAGCGAGAGAGAAGTCGAACACCTTCATCAACCTCCGGGAAGTGCTGAACCGGTTCAAGCTCCCCCCGGGCCAGTACATCATTGTGCCCTCTACCTTTGAGCCCCACAAGAACGGGGACTTCTGTCTGCGAGTCTTCTCCGAAAAAAACGCAGATTCCAAGTAGGTGCCTGTTCTGTAGCTGCAGAGCTGCATGTGGGCACTCTATATGCAGCCTGTATGGTGTGATTTGGTTGGCAGCCAGCAGTGCAACGGGGGCCACCAGTGTGTTCACTGATGGGATCACTTTGATCCCAGGTCTGGACTCTGCTGCCCTCGGATGGCTGGAGAGGGTCGTGTCCTCCTGGCATGGGGATGAACACTAGGACCAGAGGGACCTCTCTGCAAGCGCAGTCTGAACCCGTGGGCTCCTCAAGGGAAGGGGTTTTGTCACTTCKGGTTTGTCCCCAGACAGTCTGGCTTTACTGTGTCCTGCCTCAGTGTTAAACACACTTGGAATTGCCGGCAGCCTGACAGAAGGCCACAGGATCTGTCCAAAGGGGAGAAGTGTCCTTCGCTCCAGTGACTGTGCATTCAAGGAAYAGAGGGATTGAGAGTTTGTGAGGGTATTTTATGGCTAATGCCACTTGCTTGCCTCAGTGTCAGCCTGGAAATGGAAGCAATAGAAAAACTGTTTCTCTGTGTGCAACAGAGGGAAGTTGGGGTGAGCACAGCAAGAAGGAATGTTTTATTGTGCTCTCCTCSCTGGCTGGGCAGGCATTGCTAGCAGGATTCACAGCACAGCACAGGAAGCCCCAGAGGATGGCAGTAGAGGAGATGCTCAATGTGTTTTCTGATGTCTGTGAACACATTAATCAGACAAATGATCTCACTCTTTTGGAATAATGCTGGAAAAATTCAAGGTTCTTGTTCAGCTAAATGGTATCTTTGATAAAATCAGAAAGGGTTTTAGTGGAACTGGATGAAAACATGCTGCTGGCCATGAAGCCATAAGGGAAGTTCAGATGTGTTGCAGCTTAATGAGGCAGGCTGGGCTCTTGGGAAGAGGTTTTCCCCTTGGATCTGCCAAATCCATATCAGCAAGCAAAAGCCCTTCTGCTCCGCAGTCATCTTTCCTAACACATTTTCTTTAATTTTAGAAAAAGGGGTCGGCGGTTGCATGAAGGCTCATTGAGTTCTTGCTGAGGGCATCCCCAGCTCCCCGGGAAGGTGCCAGCTCCTCCCCTCCATGGGGTGTGTGCCCAGGGACACGGGAGCTGCGCCGGGTGTCCGTGTGCGTCCCCGAGCGCAGCGTGCCAGGGCCTGCAAAGGCGGCGGCCGGCGCGGTGCCCTTCCCGCCTGTGCTGCCTCCTCCAGCAGCTCCTGCCTTTGAACGCTCTCCTACCACTACCACTGCTACCAGAGTTTGAGGTGTTCCTCTTTAACTTTAAGCAAGGGCATCAGAAAAGTGACTTTTTCTGTGTTTTTAATATCAGTCTTTTCATTTTTTTTCCCCTAGGGTTATAGATGATGAAATTGAAGCCACTTTTGAAGAGGTATATCTTAAGTTAAATATTGTAAAATGAGATTAATTTTGTTGTTGATAGGTAGGGTTGGATTATCCTGTGCCATGCACAAGCAGAGTGGGGTAGTATTGTTTCTATAAACATTATCAAGAACTTTTGGAAACAGATCTTTGGATATCCACACTTGAATGTGCAGCAAGGACCGTGGAGACACGGCAGGCAGAATTGCTGCGAGTGACCTTAGGCTTTTCAGGTACGAGGTCGGTCACTGGCTGCAGAATAACTGAAGCCAAAGGAAATTCCCTTTGCTCCTCGGCCCGAGATCCCAGCAGCCTGTGGCCTCAGGATTCCTGTAGCTGGGTGTGTTTTGCAGTGTTGTCTCCACGAGTTAAGTGGTGACTCCCCGTGTTTTCAGTCTTGTCAAAGTTGAGAATCTCACCTCCTAGTGCAGCGTGTTACACGTCTATCACTTTGTGTGGTATTTGCAAGGTGAGAACTTACATTTTGCTCATTTTTCTGAGTGCAGGCAGCTGGTTCAGCAGCAGTAGCAGCAGTGAAGTTCTAGGTTCAGTTGGTTTTTTTTAGGGGGGGATAAAATACCTAATTTGATATTTAATTTTTCTTTTTTTTCTTTAAAGTAAAAGCCATTAGGAAAAAAAAACTAATTTCTTGCAGTGTTTGTAACATCAGCATTTTTAGGAGCCCTGAAAATAAAGTTGGTTATAATCAAAGCAAAATTACTGTGTACCTTCAACATTGCAGTTTAAATTGCATTGCTTTAGTAGAGCAAGGATATGCAGTAAATACATCTCTGACAGGAAAATTCCAGCTTTCAGTCTCCTGCATTTCTCTTTTGCAGACGGAGATCAGTGAAGACGACATTGAGCCCAGCTTTAAGAAACTCTTTGGGCAGCTAGCAGGAACTGTGAGTACTTTTTGTTCTATCWTGTTGGTAGAGGGGATGTGAGATGGGATAAGGGGCTCCCTTTCGCAGTGCCCGCTTCGATTCCTGGGCCGAATCACGCACGTGTAGGTGACAGTGCAGGCAGCAGCTCTGCCCTKACCCGCCTGCTCCTAGCGTGGACTTCTCGGTGCCCTGGGCAGCAACCTGCAGCCTCGCYGGACTGCGGAGCTGGCTGCGGCCGCCGCAGGGCGTCCCGGAGGCAGCGGGGTCGGAGTGCGCTCGCGGAGCCCGCACACAGCGGCCTCCCTTCCCTCGCTTTCTGAGGCTGGTCCCATCCAGACTGTGCAGCTGGGTCCYCCGGGAGGCCTGGCAGACAGTGCAGGACCTGCACCCTGTGCTGTGTGACACTGCATTGGCAGGAGCTCCCAGTGGATCGCACTCCCTGCACTTGGCAAACTCACCCCAAGGCATCCAGAGGCTGCTCAGGAGATGCTGTCTGCATCCCCACTTACCAACTTTGCTTTTGTTTTCCCCTTTTCCCCAGGATGCAGAGATCTCCGCCTTCGAACTGCGCAGTATCTTGAATAAAATCATGGCCAAACGTAAGTCCCTGCCCAGCTGTGCCTGGGTTGGCTGTGGCGAGTTACAGCGGGGAACAGCGTGCCGGCCTCTGCTGCAGACCTGCAGCTCAGCCTCTCTGCTGCAGACCTGCAGCTCAGCCTCTCTGCTGCAGACCTGAAGCTTGGCCTCTGTGGGGCCTCTGCCCCACTTGTCAGGGGCTGCAGAAACCCGGGGCCCTGCCTGAGCTGAAGGGGGGTCTTCCAGGATGTCCCTCTCGTGCAAAACAAGAACCATCTCACAACCATTTGCAGGGAGCCCTGCGGGTTTTGCTCGTGTCCTCCCAGCTGAAGCTCTGTTCGCCCTTGTTAGGGGTAACCACTGCCTGTGCTCGGCCAGTTGGGAAGGACCAGGGGTTGTCTCTTGCCTCAGCAGGGGCCACTGTGCAATGCAGAGTTGTTTCTTCTCTGGCAATTGAGGGAAATTGTAGGATTTTCTACCTGCAGTTGTACGTGTGCCCATCCCCATGGTGCGCAGGTCTCCTGCATGAGGTACTTGCTGGCTCGCAAAGGCTTTAGGTGACACGAGCAATTCCTGTCCCCTGCTGCTTACTGCACTGTGACAGAGGAGCAGCACAAGGCCTGTTCTCAAAGGAAGATTCCACCTAGACACTGAATAGTTGAGTGAATAGCAGGGATATTGCAAACAAGCTTTTACCTTATATAATAGCAAAAAACACTCCGAGAAGAAATTATTTCACTTGCTGTAAAGTCACTGCAGATGTAGAAACAAATGAGGGCTGCCACGTGCGCGCTGCGCTTGCAGAGTTCCCGTGCTCCGGCACCCAGCAGCAATCCTGCCTGTGCTCTTCCTTCACAGGCCAGGATATTAAGTCGGACGGCTTCAGCATTGAGACGTGCAAAATAATGGTGGATCTCCTGGAYGTATCCTTCACGGCTGCTCCGAGGCAACGTCCTCCTGCGGTGCTGAAGCGGCCGAGCTGCGGCCTTTGGGCAGGTCCCCGCCGCGGGGGTGACTCCCGGGCCTCCCCGGTGCACCCAGGGCAGCTCTCGCTGTTGCTGCTGCCCGGGGCAGCCGCAAGGGTCTGTCCTCAGGGGGCATCAACTGCTCTGGAGTCTCCCTTGCTGCTCCACTTCTGGTTTAGCTGGTGACAGTGACGACGGTGCTGGGGAAGGGCAGCAGACGGCCCTGGCACAGGGACTTCGAACACGCACATCTGGGTGCTCCCGCCCGCTCTGCTTTTATCTTTTCTTTTTCCTCCTGTTCTGCAATGATTAGTTTTAAAGCTGTGAGGACTTTGAAAATACGGCAGCCAGGCAGCAGGAGGCCAGGCAGCGCGCTGGGGCCTTGGAGCTGCTGCTCTGCAGAAGAAGGGCGAAAGCGTGGGACGAGCGATGCGAGTCTAAGAATAGTTGTGCTCAGTTGGTCCGGGAAGTGGGGGTGGAATTGCACAGTCAGAAAGGGGAGAAACTACCAAAACAARATGAACCTCTGCTGTAATTTGCTGTAAAAGGTGGCAGGGCCCCCACAGCAGTTCTGGGGAGAGAGGAAATGACAGGGTTCTTGTGTTGCTTCAAAAACTTGGAAGTGGGTAGTTAAATAGCAGGCCTGCTGGTGGTTCAGGCCTGCTTAGCCCGTGCTCCTCAAGCTGCCCTGAGCCACCTCTGCAGCACAGAATGGCATTGTCTCTGCTCTTGTGTGTGCGTGGTAAAGGGGTAAAGCCACAGAGAAGCAGAAAACTTGGAGAAATGGTGTTTAAATGAACCAGCCAGCTGTATCCTGTAGAACAGCTGCGTGCCCAACAGGCTTTGCTGATGACTTGCATCCCATATCCAATACTGCATCCAATACTGCCTGTCTATCCAAACCTAGCAGCGGAGGTAGGAGGGGAAACACTCTTCCTTCCTTGAGTTTGCCTTGACTCCACCAAGAACGATGGGAGCGGGAAGCTGGGGCTGAAGGAATTCCACACACTCTGGACAAAGATTCAGAAATACCAGGTGAGGCATAACCTCTTCAAGAGAAAATTGACCTTAAAGCTGGTTGTGGACTGATCTGCTTCATACAATATACAGCTGCTGGAGGGTAGAGGTGTCAGTGTCTATATGCAGCACCTTTGTATACACTGCATTTTATTCAGCATGGGAAGGCTCAATAAGGATCTCTTTTATGCTGAGAGARAAAGGGGCCTGTATCCAACCTGGCTGCTTCATTAAAAGATTTGAGTGTTTCTAAACCTGCTTTTAGATATTGGGGATCTGAATTTTAGATGTCAGGCATGCATGTGTACAGGCCTCCTGCCAAGTATTTTGRGCACTAAGCAAAGCTCTGGCTGTGATTTAAAATATTGGATTTCTGACTGAAGCAAAAACTCAGCTGAAGCTGGCTGRGGCTCGGCGTTATTGACCCCTTTGATTTGATTTTTGTGTTGTGCAGAAAATTTACAGAGAAATTGATGTGGATCGATCTGGTACCATGAACTCATATGAGATGAGGAGAGCACTGGAAACAGCAGGTTTTTATCTTGTTCTCTTTTTATAATTTTATCAGTTCCAGACTGACAGATTTAGGGATTTTTTTGGTGTCTTCTATGTATTTGTTTGCCTCCGTGGTGTTTTCTTTTAGGGTTCAAGCTGAGCTGCCAGTTGCATCAAGTGATCGTGGCTCGCTTTGCGGACGAGGAGCTCATCATCGACTTCGATAACTTTGTCCGGTGCCTCATTCGGCTCGAAACGTTGTTCAGTGAGTACCCGCTGCAGCCGGGCGCCCGCTGGGGCTGCTCCTTGGCAAATCCAGGCTCGTTTGAGTGGGAAACTCTGTCCTGGCACCAACATCGGTGCAGCCTGTCTGCACCCTGCTCCGCAAATCGGCCTCTGATGGCTGCAGCACAGCCAGATTCTTTCATGCCAAAACTGTTGAGTTAAAAAAAACTATATATTTTTTCTCCTAATGGTTTGAGAAATATTTTAGTATTGCAGATGGGCCCGTTGAAGAACACAAACTCCCTTTGTACAAGTAGTACAATGTACAAGTAGTTCTTGTACATTAGCACAGTTAAAATGCTTCTCTTATATGTGGAGATATATATATATATATATATATATATATATATTTCCCCCCAATGTTTCCAGTTGTTCCATTCTGGCTTGGGTTGTAGACCATTTTCATAAACTTAGAATCTGGGAGCAAACTCTTTCTTTGATCTGAAGCACAGGAGCCTGTCTCTCTAGTTGGTTCCTGCATTCAGCTACATCTGTGTTTTGTCTCCTACCACAGAAATGTTCAGAAAACTGGATACGGAGAAAACTGGAGAAATAGAGTTGAACCTTGTCACTGTAAGTGGATTTAGAGCTAAATCTCTGTTCTCTGAGGGTGGTGGGGCAACAACAGGGACTGTCCYCCTGCAGTCTTAGGGATGGCTGTGTGTGAGTTCACACAGGGTAGGGCTTTAGCTACCTTGTGTACTACATGCAGCTTGAAGGTCACCCTTTTTGAAAAAACAAAACACACAACAAAAACTACATCACACAGTACTCTCTAGCAAGCTCAGTAAGTTACTTTAACCAGAAATCTCTCATCATTTGCTGGTTGAATCCTGTGTAGGCCAGGCCTCTTCCCCACTTTTGGGCAAGGGCAGAAGATAAAATTTAAGGGAGAARTGTCTACTCAGTATTGACTCAGAAGGCCACCAAGTGTGCCCTCTGGAAACACCTATGCTAAAAGGGAACTAATAACCTATATGTGCTTTTTCTTTTTTTTTTTTCTCCTCCCTACTTCACCTGTTACATAAATGTAAGTTATTTCCTTCAGGACATAATGGAGGAACAGGCAGCTCATTCCAAAGTTCACAAAGTGCATTTGTGGCCTCAACTTAAATGACACATATGGTTAAATAGTTCAGGAAATATCACTCAAAATTACTTTTTCTAAGAATACTTAAGACTTTCCTCCATGCTAGAAATAGGCATGTACATAGTTGCAACAGGTATTTTTGCTAAACTTAACCTTGACTCATTTTTTTCTTTTTCCTGTGTCTTTCTGTCATATATAGTGGCTGTGCTTTACTGTCATTTGAAGCCCTGACAGCAGCTGAGGACATCTCAGAAAGATCAAGATCATGTAGGGATAATCATGCCATATATATATCAGGAAAAAAAAATAGCGCATGTGCCTTAAATTATGAATGGGAACTTCTCACAGTTAAGGAAGCAGAGTTCCAGTTCAGCAATGGAAGCTGCTGCAGCCTCATTTCACACTTAGGACAGTCTTTATCTACTATTATAGATCATCTGTCCAAAAGCTTTAATAACTTAGTAACTTTTGAAATGTAACTCRGTAACTTTTGAAAATACTGCTTTGCTAATACCTTCATATTTATTATATGTTACTTGACTTCTGGAAAAAAATACTTTTAAACTGACAGAGTGGGTCAGTAAGTGCTTTGTGAATAACAGCGCCGTTGCCTGTTCTGCTTGTGCATCTGTCACCAGAGGAGGGATGTCCTGGGGCACTACAGGAGTTTAGGTCAGATGTGCAGCTCTTATGTTTGCAGTCAAGCCCTAACTCAGCTCAAATATTCCTGGAAATATTTGAGTAGAAAATACTGGTGTGACTGAAATGAAGTCTTTTTCTCCTGCCCCTCTTTGCGGGCCATACAGCAGGAGCCTGGTGGCATCCTGTGCTCTCCAGCACATTCTTAAGTTCCTGCACCCTTTTTATGTTCCTTTGAAATGTAAGTTATTACTTCCACTGTTGTGTTCTCATATATTACAAACTTTCCCAAGTTTGTAAGGTCATAACTCCTACCTCCTTTGAGGTAGATTCTTGCAGCATTTATGCAGAACTGCAGTTTCCAGTAACAGCGAAAACTTCTTTATAAGGAGAAAACAGCATTCTGGATCCAAAATCCTGAAGCAGTGGCAGACACTCTGCCTGCACATTGTTCAGTGAAGTGGTAGCAGCCTGATACTTCCAAGGCTAAAGGCAGAGACAGTGAATCTCTCCAAGAATACTGATCAAAAGTGTAGACCCTATATTGCACGTATTGAAATGAGGACGAGGCTGTTAAGAGTGGCAGGCCCCTGCTTCAGAGATTCCTCACTCCAGCTCAGTCTTGGCCACTTCAGCAACTGCATCCTCTTTCCTACTCAGTTTCCTGTATTTAGGGGTGTGTTTTCAGAAAGCAGGAACCAGGAGCCTGAAGGTGAAGCGGTTTATGAAAATTCCCTCAAGGAAAGATTTGACCGTGTAAGTAATGCTCCTGGGCCAGTGATTACTCCTGAGCCGATGGATACAAAGGATAGGTCTAGAAGAAAGGTTTTATTTCAAAAATACTTGTACCAAGGTCTGTCTTCTTACACGTGTCCCCCAGCTTCTAAGGTTAACAAAAGATACATGCAGCTTACAGGTAAGGGCTAAGTTTTAATGCAGAGAGTCAAGCCCAGGCTGGAATCACTCCTCCACCTCCAGTACAGCAAGGAGCTGTTACCCTAGCAGGGCTAGACCTGTGTTGATAACACTGTCAGGTGCTGTAGCATTAAAAAGCTTGGCAGCACCCAGGAGTTAAGGCTTAAGAGAGGAAAAAGAGTTTAATGGTATCACAGTCAATAGAAAGAAGGACTAAAGAGTTTCTACACTTAGTTTTCAAAGTACAAAAAGACAATAAATACAGAAGGCTTTTTGTAAAAAGAGGAGTCTAAAACTACATTGTCTGGAATATAGCACATTTTGAATACATGAAATTCCTAAGATGCTACAACATTTTAAAAGTTATTGCTCAATGCACTGGTCACCTGGTTCTTACTGCTTAGATGCACTTCAGTGTGGCTACTTCAACCAATGTTCTGCTCACAGCACAAGCATTTGGGTGCTGCGCACGTACGTTAGATGACTTCAGTTTCTCCCATCTGGAAAAACCCTCAGGAAAAATGTGGACAAAGCCAGTCATCTGTTTCATGCTGCCTCCTCCACTGAGGAATTGAAAGGGTCCTTGTATTTATTGTGCAAAAATGTGATTTTTTTCCCCAGCATGGCAGAAAGATCAGAGTGGGAACTTGAACATTAGTCTTGCTTAGACCAAATGGAGCAGTTTCAGTTGCTTGTAGCCACTATTTCATCTTGGAAAATGCCCTTTTCCATTTGCTAATGCATCAATCCTTCATTTGTTTTCAAAGCACATTCTTCATAGCTTTCAAATTACATTGTCATTGAAATAAGTCTCATGATACTGGAACCAAGACAATTTTTTTTCTTTAAGTCATTCATGATTAGTACTTCAAGAGTCTGGCTTCTGTGCTAGATCAGGCCAAGCTTCTTTGTCTAGGTTTAATCCTTGGATACAGCTGAGGGTAAAACAGAAGAGAATTCAAAATTTTAGTGCCTCAGAGCACTAACAGGAGTAGATATAGCATTCTTCAGGCGAGCTTAGAAGGTACRGAGCGTGCAAGTATGAAAGCACAATTATGCAAAAGGAAGGCACTGAAAAGCAAGCAACAGAGAAACTGCAGCGTGAGCCAGGAGGGTGGGCTAGGGAAGACAGGTGGTTTCMTAAGTCAAGAGCCTGTGTTCAGTGAACTTCTCCCCCCACTTATGAGAGGAAATAGGGAGGTGCTGAGCTCTATTTTGCTTTCTGTAATGCTTACCAGCCACTATCTAGCYACAGCTTCGGACAGGCTGGGAACACTGGGCTGCCCAAGGACCCTGATGCTCCAGGGGCCGTGCCGTAGTGAGGGAAGGGCTGCGAATTCACATAGGTAGCTCAGGGACCTTAAGGCCATTCTGTATTCAAAGAGGCACTAGACTCCTTCCTAGGCTTCCTGCTGCTCAGCTGCTGAGCAGGAGCAGAGGGGGGGACTTCGCCCCGGGGCCCAGCACAGCCTGCAGCACCTGCAGCAGGGATGGGCTCARCCTGCCTGTGCTTCCCTGGGTGCCAGGAGCTCCTGTTGGGGCATTTGCTTCCAGAACTCCTGCACGGCCCAGGAAGCTGCTGACTGTGAGACTGGCAGAGAGMGATCATGTTATTCCCTCAGTTTTACTCAGTGCACCTAACTGCAGAAGACTGGAGCAGCTGTGACAAACACAGCTCTACGCAAGWCCACATGAAGCTACCGAGGATTCTTCTCCGGGCTGCACATCCTGGCCTGGATTTCAGCTGCTCCATTCAAAGTCCAGTCATTACTTTCAGGAACCACTCCCGAGTGCTCAGGCAGCGGTGCTGGGCATGGGAACCTCCCCGGCGGCCCTGGGGTGGGTGTGTGGGCTGGGCAGGAAGGGTCGCTCCCGCTGGGGGAACAACRGGGCTCCCACTGGGAACGACGCGGGTGCAGAGCAGATGTGAAAACTTGTCCTGCATTAGAGGTGGCTGCTCTGGAAGCCTGACCAGTCAGGAATAAGGATTATCGGTATGAGGAGAAGATTCGGCCTCTTTCAAGCATCATTCCTCATTCAGCTGGAACTSAAGGGAGTTCTGAAGTTCTGCCAGTTCTAAGGGCTATCTCCTGCAGGAGGGTTACTGCATAGGTAGCAAAAAGCTTAATGGAGCTCTTACACATGTCCATCTGCTTGAGTTTTCTAGCAACTCGGTCATAAGGAGAAACATGGGGAAGTAATTGAAAATATCTCCCATTATCCAGACACATCTGTGTTTTATTTTGCTTTTAAATAAAAGGGTAATACAAAGAGGGGAAGYGAATTAGATGTCACTAACTTACTACTGAAAGAGCACAGGACAAACAGGAGCATTGTAAAATTTCCATGAGATCTGGCAATTTGAGCTCTTTTCCATACTAGAAAGAGGAGTGTGGAATTTTGCAGTGTTCGTGGCTTAAATTCCTAYGTGAACCTGTCTCAGTGCATAAAGTGCACTACATCCCCCCTAAACAGAGGCAGGGAGGGACTATTAACACAGCCTGCACCAAGGATCCCAATGGAGGCTGTCAGTCTCTCTGCCGAAGCCCGCAACTCCCTGCCTGGATAAACAGAGGGCTTCAACTCCGAGGGCTGGACTTTGGAAGCAGCCTCTAGCCCAGATGCACGAGGCGAATCCTGTCAACCCTGCAGCCAGTGTCCCCGTGACCGCCGAGCGAGCACTTACSCCGAGCAGGTTGCGGGGCACGTAGCCTTCCTTGTCGTTGAGCCGTGCCCACCACCACTCGATTTCGTCGCCGTCCTCGCGGCGCAGGACSGTCATGCAGTCTCCCTCCTTCATGGAGAGCTCGTCGTCATTCTGGGCCTCGTAATCCCACAGGCAGTAGATGACTCCTTTGTTCATTATGCCCATTTTCTCCTGGACTCCTGCAACGTTGGGGGGAAAAAAAAAAAAAAAAAAAGATCACTTAAAACCTACTTGTTGTTAGAATCTGAATAAACAGCTGTAGCTAAAGATGAAATATTCTCTCACTACATATTTCTCAGCACATCAAAAAGGGTATTTCAAACAACTGCTATACAAACTTTCTCATAGTTAATTATGCTGTTTTAGATTAGTGAGCCTTACTGGTTTTTGCTTGCTATATTTTCATATCTTCAGGAGGAAAGGTATGTTGCACATCACACCACAAAACCTGTCAATTCCCTCTCCATCTTCCAGCTATTACAGCTAAGGATCCTATATGAGAGTCTATGTCTGCCAGGGAAGGTTTTCATTTCTACCTTGCAGCTCCTCTAAACCCAAGTTACTTTCACAGCGTGCTTTAATTCCTAAGGAAGCTTTCCTCCCCTCCTCGCCTCCCATTTGGTATAACCAAAAGTTTAGCAGAGGCTGGAGCTCTGCACACACGTAAGGGCAGAGCTGGCACTGAGTATCAACACTGAGGGAAAGAGAGCTGCACAACAGGTGAACAATAAAGAAGTTTTGATCCAGGGTAATGTCTTTAAGAGCCTGGTTATACCATGAAGGTCATTAATCCCTGAAAGGTGTAAGATGATGTGGCTGCAACATCAGAGCAGGATTCCAGTGTTAGGCGACTAATGGAGTACTTGAAACACTTGCATTTGTTGCTGCTTTTCAGTATTGTTCATTCTCCACAGCAAAGAGGAATTAGGCAAATCAGTGAATACTCATTTCAGATACTTCCCAGGCTGCACACCCAGGTTTTTCATCTCACAGGCAACAGGCCAGGTTTTAATGCAACATCTGCTCTAAACAGGGACACCCACACCCCAGACTTCCCTTGCAGCAGGAAGGCTCCACAGTGAGTGAATTTCTCACCATAACTGTAGAGAGCCCCAGCAATAGCATTCAGCACAATATGAGAATTCAGCAGCCAGGCAGCCCAAATATCAAGAGGTTTCAATAAAGATGACAACAAGCCAGAGCCTTACAATCCTTTGGAGACCTACTAGAAAGTATCTCATAATTTTTACAGGTAATAATCATATCTCTATATAAATATATAAATGTATTTCTATATTGAAAAGGAACATTTGACAATTCAGTGAGTGAGATTAAAAAAAATCCACAGACAAACAGAACATGTTTCTTCAGACTGTGCCTAGGTAAGTCATGGGCCTCCTTCCCACAGGAGGTTGCTTATATGAATTTAAGAATTTGACAGATTTCTAGAAAAAAAAAATCCCAGCACTCATTAAACACAGGTCCCAGCTCTGACTCATGCTTAAAAACAAACAAAAAGATAACTGATTAAACACTACTATTTTTAATTACTCTTGTTAATGTAGTCCTATAATCCACCTTGGATGTTTGCTGTTGGCAGCCACCATACCACGGGAGCCTGGATGCAAAACCGACTGGAACTTCACTTGCCTCCAGGCTGGGCTGCTAGCCAGGGAGGCTCCCTCCTTTCCTAAGGGCTCCTCCTTCCTTTCCTAAGGAAGGCAGTGCACTGGCACCGGGACATCCTGCTTCCTGAGGGCAGCTGGGCAGGCTGCTCTGAAACACGTGCGCTTAGCAGCTCACCAGAGCTCACGCTGCTCAGAGCTCCCACCAACCCAGATAGGCTGCATTTTCCCTCTTACTCCTCCAGCCTCTCATAGGGGAATGAAAGTCCAGTTGATAGGTGCCTATGCAGCAAGGGCTACCTACAAACCACAGAAAAATAATCTAATATCATCTCTGATTTAATTCCTACTGTACCCTGGAAGGAATTCAGGGTATTAAAAAAAGGATATTCCTTGTAGCCTTACTATAGGAAGGAATTAAATTAAATGGGGGATTTATTTATAAAWCATAGAAAATAAAAACAGCAGAGTCCAGTTCAGTGTTTACAAACCTCTGTTAAGGCAGAAACTTGGAAATACCTTCCCAGGTTCTAAAAATTCATCTTAGGAAGTRCTCCCCATTTGAAGACATTAGGTTGTGTGTGTGAGAGAGAACGGCCTGCTGAGCAATCCCCAGCACGTTGGTGCATGAAGTAACACTCACCTGGGAAGATCTACCCTATCATATTCTCAAGCCACTGCATTCCCTCATGCAATGTTCAGTTCATTCAAGGGTTTTAATGCACATGGAAACTGCATCACCCAAATCACCTCTACAGACTCAGCAGATACAAAAGCTTGCTCCAGATGGACCTCACAGTAAGCCRGCTTAGGCCCTCTCTCCCCAACAGGAACTTGGGGCACAGGCAAAAGGCCGTGCAAGTACCCACTCTTCACCCAAAACCACACCGAAAAGCCCCACGTGAGGGAGGGAGGGACTGGTCACGCACCGTAGAGGAACTGGGAGCACTGCGTGTAGCCCTCCTCCATCTCTTCGCACTTGTCGGCGGCCGTCTGCATGTCGCTGTAGGTCATGGCGAACACGGCGGCGCCCGACTCCACCAGGAACTTGCACACCTGCACGTTGTTGCAGGACGCGGCGCAGTGCAGCGGGGTCCTGCGCGCCAAGGGGAAGGGCAGGACAAAAGGCTGATGGCYGGCAGCCCGGCCCGCGGGCTCCCCGGGCTCTCGTGCAGGGCCTCCCGCCTGCAGCGGTTAACCCGGCCGGCCAGGAACAACTGCCTTTCAGAGCAGGGGGTACCTGGAGCTGCCAGAGCCCTGGAGCTGGGTTTCTATATGGACCTCTGGTCATGCTACCGCTTTCTGATCCATTGAAAACTGAAGACCTTTCCCCAGTGCACCTCAGAAACACTCCAAACGCGACATCTCTCGCCACCCAGCGATGGGCTGAGATGTGGCCTGGGAAGGAGCACGGGCAACTACAGCTGTGGGACAACAAGCATCTTTACTCAGAGCCTTGGGCACTTCAGGTGTAGGCAGAAAGGCAGAGCTCTCCCACAGCCCTTCTATCAGAAAGCTCCCCTGGCATCCTTTAGGAATGAGCTGTAACCTCAGCACCACCTCTGGCTTGGGGCTGTGGGTTGGGAAAGCACTCCTCAATTATCTGAGTTCTGGGCATAAAAGCCAAAAAAATTTGCAGAGCTGGAAGCTGTCCAGCGTGTGTGCAGGCTGCACACTAGCACATTTGCAGGGGAGGCACACTGGGAATTCCAGCAGGCAATTCATCATATAGAAATTGCCTTATACTTGCCTAACATCTCAAAGAAACAGATTACCTGACAACCRCATCCAGCCCATCAGGCTGGAAACGCAGTTAGTTTTGTTCTGTTTTGCCCAAATACGAAGCATTTGTGCAGCTCTGCCTATTTCCCCCTCATGACACCCCACCGAGAACTGCTGCTGCACTCCTGTGGAAAAGTGCTCACCAGCCCTGCAGGTGCAAGCACAGCTCTAAAGCTCCTTTTTAAACTTTTTTCTCCCCTACAAAGGCCTCTCGAAGTCAAATCCACCCCCTCAGGAGCCCAGAGCCTCCCAGAGCCTTGTTTTTCCCTTCCATCAGAGGGGACAAGCCGCGGGCTGCGGCTCTCGGGCGGTCGCCCGCCGGTGCCCGCGGGAAGCCCTACCATCCGTCGCTGTCGGCGGCGTTCACGTTCACCCCAAACTGCACCAGGAACTTGACGATCTCCGTGTGCCCGGCGCACACGGCGTTGTGCAGCGCCGTGATGCCCTCGTCGTTGGGCATACTGGGATCCTCCACCTGCGCAACCAACAAAGGACAGACTCTCGTTCTGCTGAAGCTCTCCACAGTTAACATCTCTACGGGTAGGAAAATCAGTTGCCCTGTTCTGWAGTGTTAATTCTGAGCCTTATTTCTATAAAGAACACAAGCAACGGGGAGAAAAATAACAGCAGTAACACAATATCACAAGAAGATTCACATGAGACCCTGCAGTCTCCTTTTAACAGAAAGATGACGGATATTTAGAAAAATATTTATATCGTCTTGGCAATTTAGTACAAGCATTTGTAACATGTCCCAAATACATGTCTTTTGCTTGCAGTGAAATAGGTAAGTGAGCCTTTTCTTGTCAAATACTTTGCTAACATGCTACATAAGAAATGGAAAAGGCACCTTGCAATCTTCCAGTCTCTATGCTAAATGTCCAGCRAGGATGCAACAGCTCAAACGAGCTGCCAGGTGGCCCTTTCTGTTGGGATTTCTTCCCTCCTCACAAACAGATCCAGGCTGGGTGCTCTTCATTTAGTCTCGCATCCCAGCCCTGACCAGCTTAGCTTTGGCTTCCCTCTTGGAAGGGGATGGCTACTCCTCCTCTCCCAAGGTAGGATTTGTACCTCATAAATGATTCTCTGCACGAGGTCAAATTCGCCCTCCAAAGATGAATCCAGMAGCAGTGCGAGGGGGTTGAATTTCACCCTCATCCCATGGGCAATTCTCTCGGAGCCAGTTTTACGCAAGTTTGTCCTCTTCCCCTGCAAAAAGGTAACACAAGTTACAGGTATTTCTGCTGGGAAAACAAGAATATGAAGTTGTTGATATAAAAATAACAGAAATGACCATTCAGGACATACATGAAATTTAAACTATTCACACATTTGCTATCATTCCCAGCCCCCTTCCCAGGATGAATACAGCAAGTTTGGAGCACTAGGAAAGATCTTTGCCTCCATTTTAGGCAGAGGTCAGTGTTCAGCTCAGAAATCACCTCGAGCAAGTACATCAAAATCACGAAACTCCTAAATTTCTAMACAGAAGAAACAAATGCAAACGTTTGTATTCAGACTATTTTAGCATTAATTCTTACAGCTATGACCCAAGCCATGAACCTTAAGACTCCATGCACATCTTTAAGCGCAGATGTTAAGTTCCTAATATTTTGCTAAGTAGAGCAGAGTTATTACCAGGAATAAAACCTGTTACGGAAAAGAGTCTCCGTGCGAATGCAGAACCAAGTACGGAACGACTCGAGAAGCCCCCAGTGATCCCGGGAAGCTCCTCTGGATCGTTTTCACTGGGCTCTTTCTGCAGTGGCCACGCACCCAGCAAGGCAGCGCTCTGCCCAGCTGGCTGGGCAGCAGGAATAAACACTATTCAGAGGGCCATGCAAATTCCTGACAGATGCCCAAGCAGAGAGCAATGGAAATGACTCATGTTCTGCAAGAGCAAACACGTGACGATAAGCTGTAGGGGATGAGATTCCCAGAAAAGCCTCCTTCACCCACTGATTTCTACATCATGCCACAAGTACAGGCTTTTTAAATAAACTGCCTTTTAGTAGAATTCAAGTTTTTAAATACAAATCAAGAAGTTGGGCTGGTTTCTTCTCCTCCCCAGATTACCACAAAACCACGCAGACCTGCGTTCTTGCAGCCTAGGACATCCTAGCTCCCAAGTTTCCTTGAAAAAAGGAGCAAGGAGAAAGGCTTTAAGAGCACAAAGAAGAACATGCAGTGACTATTCCATGCAGAAATTACAAGGTTAAAAAGCAGGCTAAAGTATTTATGTCCTCTGCCCCGAGGTGGACAGGACAAAAAAAGAAAATCACACTTTTGTACATCAGCTTATTAAAATTCTACTCGTGATCAGTTTTACCAGAACTCTTCAAAGAGCTGAAAACATTAAGTATTTCTGCTCTGCAAGTGTGAAATAACACCACAGCACATGAACGGATGCAGACTCCCAAAATAAGCATCAAGACAGTAAAGTGGTGCCTACCCTTAGCCCTAAGGGACGTCACTTCGATGCAGCTTGAGAATTGACTCATGACAAATGAAAGTTTCAGAGAAAAATGTGGAGAAAGCTCCAGTAAAGGAAGCGTAAGCAGTTGGCATCTACAAAGGAGTTGTTAAAGTGGGGACTGGGACAGGTCCTGTTCAACTCTAATTTTCAAACAAGGCACTTCCAAATAGATAAATTTGACTGGGGATTCAGATAATTGGTTTCCAGCTCACATCAACAACRGGACAAATACTCCTGAAATTTGCAGCTGTGCCTCAAAAATCAGTTTTATTTACTCTTAAGAGGTAATAAAATTTGGATGAGGCTTCTATAAGAAATGTATTTTACAGCCCTGAAGAGTTTTACTCTTGGTGTACCAAGCTCCATTCAAAACTTATCATTACTGCCATTCATTTTATGAAACAACAGTCTTTTCATTACTGTCAGTTCCATTTGGAGATAATTGTATCAAACAAACAGAAGTTTCTCTATAGCATCTCTTCTATCCCTGCAACTAACTCTCCACATCCACTCAACGATCTCTACAAGACAACACAGGGAAACTCCTTGTGGAACTTGGACTGACTTATTTGTAGGCTAATACTCACTGGAGGCAGGGAAAACTGTCCTGTAACTTCTGGAGGTCGCATATTGGACACATCCTCTCCCAAACTCTCCGGTTCCCCTGACGGATATGGAGGTGGTGGGTATGGAGGATACTCCTCCATGTACACTTCCAGAGGCAGTGAAGCTTCTAGGCTCGGCTCTTCCATTTTGGGTTGCATGAGCTCCTCGCTGTCCGACGGCCCTTCGGGGACAGTGTCCAAAGCTGCCGAGGGCAGAACCACCTCACTCTGATCCGCTGCTTCCGACTCTGCTTCCTCGGCTATGGCTGGTTCTGGGGCGGAAGCAGCTGTTTCTTTTTCCGACTCTGCACTCAAGTAGGGATTTGGGATCTCCGTGGGGCTTTCGGGGCTGGCAGCTGCCGCGGCCTGCTTGGAGGCATGGGACGGAGCTGAGATAGTCTCCATGGCAGCCAGGGTGGTCCTCTGGTACAGCAGCTTCTGAATATTGGGCCCGTTGGGTCCCTCGGGCTCCGTAATGGAGCTGCGCTTCTTGAGCGGCCGCGGCGCGTTGGAGAGCTTCTTCCGCAGCGCCTCCAGGTCGGCATCGCTCTGGTTGCGGTACGGGTTGGACAGGAAAGGCAGCAGCTTGGTGGGGCTCAGGGGCCGGGGGATCCGCTCCGTCTCGTGGCTCTCCGGAGCGCTGGCGGCAGCTTCGCCCTCGGGCTCGGGGCTGCCCGCCGCGCCGGGGCCGCTCGCGTAGACGTTGTCCGCGGGCGGCTGCGGCGCCGGGGCTCCCGCCATCACGGGCTTGCCGTACACTGAGGGGCAGCGGAAAAGCAGGCGTGAGCGTTTCATCAACAAGCCCACCAAGAACATGCAGCCCGGTTCACTTCGCCAGAGAGGCAGAATCCTGGAATCAACTGAACTGCTCACTGCTAAGGGTTTACCATCATCGTAGACATCTTAGATCTTAGACTAGGACTTAGATATCATGCGCTCTGTCAGAAAAGCRGCACACAAATCTCACCAACCACCCGAGATGCTCCCCGCTCCTGTACCCAACTTATTGCAGCACGAGCCACAGTGCCCACRCAGATCCGGGGGATCGCCCACCCGCGCCCCGACCTCCGGGAGCAGAGCGCTCCCGAGCACACTCACCGCTCGGGAAGTGCGGCGCCCTGCCCTGCGCCCTCGTCAGGGCGCTCTGCACGGCCTGCTGGAAGTTCTTGCCCGGGGTCTGCTGCTGCGTGTACATGCTGTAAATGGAGCTCGCAGCCACCGTCGGAGGCTTGCGGAAGGCCGGCAGCGAGGCCTCCTTGGATGGCTGAGGGGTAAACGGCCTCACGGCTGCTGCTGGAGGACTCTCCTGTTTGGACGACGCTAGAATTTGGTCCTGGCTCAAGGAAGGACCTGCTGGAGGCATGGAGATCCTTTGCTGCATCGGCTGGGAAGCGTGGGAGGGCTGCTGTGCCTTTGGCTTGTTCCCCATCGTTACGACGGCCAACGGCAGCTTCTGCGGGTTTCCCTCCGGCTTCGCCTCGGACGGTGGCAGGTGATGAGCTTGGCCAAAGTAGGGCAAGTTTATCTGCTTTGGTTTAGTGGGGACTGGTGGTGGTACTTTTGTTATGTTTTTATTGGCTGTCTGAAAGACAAAGGAAGAGTTAAATCAAGGTTAAACTGTGAAAGAGGTTGTAGYGACCTGCCGGAGAACCAGAGACCCCCGGGGACCACACAGTAGTGAACAATTTCTGCAACACTGTTTACAATGTCATTTAGTAATCATGGAAAGACTTTTGGAAACATTAAACCAGACTTTCAACCTCTTTCCCTTCACTCCAGCTATGTTTAAACCAAAGGACAGGTGTGTACAGAATTCTCTAAAGGTAACCTAGACTGGAATCTGCAGGTAAGACACTTATTTCCAGCAAAGCACTTGATATCTTTYCAGTTTTCCTGTTCCTTTGTGCCTCTGCCCAAGCAAATCATGCACTTGTGCCAAGATGCAGGTGGAAAGTCTTGCTGCAAGCAAGTATCTSAAGGACACCACTGAATTAAACAAGTGCAACAAGTGTCTACATGATTTTAAAAGCCCCCCATAAGTGCTTCTGTATATATAAATTTTGGAAAAACATGCACACGCACATGCTAGGTCCAAGTAATCCAGCTGTTTGAATGTAATTTATCAAAAGGAAGGTTTTCCCTATAGAGAGTAGAGGGAAGGATTCTAAATGCTCAGGTGACATTAAGAGCCTAGTGTTTTCTTGGGAGAAACCGAGGCATTTTTCCAAGCGTCCACGGAGCGGAGCGGCAGCGCCCGGCCCTGCCCACCTGCGCCTCCCGCAGCAGGTCCTCGCTGCTCTGGTTCTTCCTCAGCGCGCCCAGCCCGGCGGACTGCTCCACGGAATCAAACATAGAGAACGGGCGGACCTTCTTCTCCTTGTCCCGCAGAAAACTCTCGCCTTCAGCTGCTGGCACAGACAGGAAGATTTTTTTAAATGACAACAAAATTGCAAGAATAAGGACCACACTCTGTGCAGTGATAAGGATAACTTGCAGAGAAGGTGCTTTCTGTGCATATCCTTGAAATAAAGCATTTTAAATAGTCCTGCCACCATCCCACCAAAGCCTGTATTGGCCTTTTAATTTACCTAAGGACACAAGAACTTACCTTGTCCTTCACCGATCACAATTCCCTTTGCTGAAGTCAAGGCTTGTCCCTGACTAATGAGATTGTCTGCATTTGAACTGCTCCAGTCCAGGGAGGATGGGGAAGGTTTTGAGCTGGGGACCACCGAGCCTAGGAGACAGCAAGTGGTTCAGGTCAACCTAAAATCATATTTTATTCACTCATTCATCTGTTGCAGGAGAAGGTTTATTTATTTCTCCAGTGGTGGAAGGAATATATAAAAGAAACAAAACTATTCTACAATCTCAGACTATGCTTTTTCCTCAGGGAAGATTCCAGTTTCTCTTATCTGTCAGTGGAAAGGGGAGCCTTTTGCTCCCAAGAAAGTGGGGAGGGATCTTCACACCTCTCCTGCTTCTCCAGACTYTTATTTCCACCGAGTCAAACCGTATCTCATCAGAGAAAGGTACAGAAAGCAGCAGACAAATCCCTGTCAATACCCTAAGCAGGATGGGTCAAGATTCTTGTCCGGGGTTGGACAAGGTCTTTCCACAGCCATTCCCCACCAGTAACACCACTTTTCACACATGCAATTTCCAAATTCCATGACCCAAAAGCCCTGCCACCAGGCTGCTACTAGATGCGTGCTAGACCAGCTGGCTTCTAGGAATTTGAACAAAGTTGTCCAGTGGTTAGAAGTATAAAGCAGGATCACTAATTTACAGAAGAACCCTCCTATGTTCTATTCCTTTCAATTCAAATTACTTGTTAAGAAGATTATATTTAAAACACACTGAATCCCATAACCTCAGGTGTTTAGAAGATACACTCACTGCAAGAGGTGTCAGATCCCAAGACTAACACCCCTAAAAGTATTTTGCTAGAAAGATAATGATAAGTTAGAACAGGCCTGGGGAAGGATTACCAACTGCAAGTTACCTGCAGGAACCTTAGCTTGTGAACTGCTTCCAGCTCTCATGTTGGGAAGAGTTTGTGTTTTCAGGGGGCCATCAGGTATCTGCAGAGCTTGTGTCCCATCTGAAAATGCTGGTTTCACCAAAAGTTCAGGCCTGGAAGTGATACGTGGCATAGTAGAGGACTGGATATAAGGACCTACTGCTGCCACTCGACTTGGAGCAGAAGCCACCGGCTGGGGCAAATTCCCATCTGAAGAAACCTTAAAAAAAATAACAAAACAAAAAATAATATTATGCTACAGCATCCATCTATACAAAGAGTTTGAACCAGAAATCAAGCACAATAAAGCAGCAATAGAAAAAAGTCATATTCCAGTATTAGAAGTGAAGCCTTTTAGACTTTAATGCATACTAACATGTTGTTAAAATAATAATGAAAAAAGCCATAAGAAGAGTCCTTGGCCATAAGCTTGCCCATAAAGTAGATTAACACCAACATGCTGTGAAAAGTACTTCAACAATGCAAGACCACCACATATAGATGAATATGAGAAGCGCAGCTCCTTGAACAGCCTTTCCCACATGCAAACCTCTACTTCCGACCCCAGGGGCCGCAAGGGAAGCGAGAGTTCTGTGGGGTTTTGCTATTAGCAAACGCCCGGCACTTACTGGCACGTTCTCCTTCTGCTGCAGGGCTGCCTTCTTCTTCCAGAGGCGCTCGCGCAGCTCCGTGACGCGCTTGTCCATGACGGCCACCTCCGAGTTGCGCTTGTTGAGGCACTCGCGCTGCTGCTGCAGCTTGGCATTCTGCTCCTGGTTCAGCTTGTTCCGCAGCTGAATCAATTCAGAGCGAGCGGGGGGGCGGGAGGGAGACCGGGGGAAAACAACAACAGATCAACACACACCAACTTTCAGGACGGGACGCAGGAAATGGTGACAGAGAGAAAGCTCTTAAAAGGACTTGTTGCGCTTGCAAACTGGCATTGTTCCTTTTTTTTTTTTTTTTTTT
>NW_020455766.1:313275-324762 GCF_003342845.1 Nothoprocta perdicaria
CCAAGCTCAGATTAGACACATGCTCAGCCCCTCTCTAGCGAAGCCGATTTCCTGGTTGTGATTAGAGACGGTTTACATATTTTTTTTTTTTTTTTTTTTTCTCCCTTCTCTTTCTCTCCCTCCTTTTCTCCCAAGGAAAGGACAATTCATCTCCACATTTGCTAAGGGCAAGGATCCACGGGATGCTCCTTCTGCCCCTCCCTTGCAGGCGGTACAGCTGACGCTCCAGTGGCTCTGGGATGAGCGCATAGCTCKGCCCGGGATAGAGCAGTGGGGTTTCCCTGCAGCAAGGCGGGCGGCACCTCCACCCTCCGTGCCAGCAGGGCCCTGGCTCCCGCGCCAGCTCTCCCGTTACCTGCAGCTCCTTGTACAGGCGGTCGAGCTCGGCTACAGCCGACTGGTTGTCGTGGTAGCCGTCGATCCGGCCGTTCTTCAGCATCTCCAGCTGCCTGGTGAGCTCCTCCACCTTGGACACGGCCAGCACCAGCTCGCGCTGCTTCTGCTGGAACAAGCTGTTCATCTGCTCGATCTCCTCCACTGCAGAGGGCGAGAGAGCCGGCGAGCGGCGCTGAGCGGCGGCCCGAGGCAGCAGGATGAGCCCAAGCAGGTGCCCAGGCTACCAGGGAGCGCGCAGGGACACACACGCATGCTCAGAGCCTGAACACTTCCATGGGTCCTTACCCTCTYGGAAAGTGGCATTTACTTTGTGCAATACAACTCAAACACATCACTCACTYTCCCCAGGGAAAAACGGTTTTGTTTTTATCATAAAGCACCATGCATATCTTCATTTGAGCACTACTGAYATAGAGAGAGGGAAGAGAAATAAACAGAAAGAGAAACAGAAAAAGGAAAAAAACCACACCTGTTTTGACCTAACATCTGAAACATATATTTAATATTGAATAGCCGTCTGGCTGAACGACAGACCCCAAATACTACTGTAGCCAGCTGGACACTAGTCTGGTTTTTGTGATTACAAAGAAAATACACAGCCACTTTGGCCATTAAGGTCGTTCCTTTGGCTGTGAAGGCAGCTCTTGCATAAGAGGCAGCATGGACACCGCGTGCCACTCGGCACACACAGCTTTGCTGCAGGCCAAGAAACGAGCGACACCCTAAACATATGCAGGGCATTAGCACTGAGGATGGAAAAAGATGCTGTGGAGAATAGAGGTATTTAAGGAAAGAACATTTAGGTAAGGAAGCAACCAAAACTGAAGTGCAAGAGCAGATCCAGTAGCCTCAAAACACACTGTGGAAATACATGGGACTCTCCCTAAAGTGTAGAATAGGAAAACATATTTTCCTCCTGCAAGTCATTCAGGACTTCTTTTGGCAAATACAAGGTACAAAAAACACTTTTCAGAATTCTGCAAACAGCCCCACTAAAACATTTAAACAAAAAAGTCCAAAAGCAATGTTTTATTTAAGGCACAAGCTGTTCTCCTCACCTAATTTCCCATTGCTCAGTCTTTTCTGCTCCACGTGGCCTTTCAGTGCTCTGACTTTCTTAAGTTTGGCTTCCTGATTCTCAGCAATTTCCTTCAGCCGCTTCAGCTTCTCCTGCTCAGCAGCCTGCTGCTGCTGCCGCTGATCTTGCTGCTTCAGGAATTTCAGGCGCTGCTCCTGCAGTTAAGAATCTTTTTTAATGGGACTTACAGCAAGGTACTGGCAGATGAAGTCTCAACACTTAAGCGCAGTCATAGCAGCTCCAGCAGTTACTTCAGCCCAAACCCCGACCTCCCAACGTGTCAACAGAAGCCTCTGAGAACAGGACAAGCAGGTACCAGCACTGTCCCAATCCAGCCCCGCAGGCACCACCGCTCTGTAGTGTGAAGACCCTCTGGAACAGACATGGTGCCCATATCTAATGGCCCCTAATTAGTTTTCCTTCCATTAAATTGTTTAAAAGCTTTTTAAGCCAAAAAAAAACCAAAAAAGTCATCTCCAGTTCCACTCAACCACTACTGAGTTCTTGAGTTAGAAGAGCTAACATTTTTTCCTTCTCTTCCTTTTCTGTGCTCCTGGTACTTTACAGATCTCCATCTTATGCCACATTTTATTTCTGTTTTTTCCCCAGCATGATTTAATTCTCTCTACAGAAAGTATTCCCTACACCCCTCGTCATTTTTGTCTTCAGTTTTTCAAGCTTTGCTGTATGCTGCCGAGATGGGGGAATCACTGCACACCACAGTTCTGAGATGTGATCACTCTGGGACAACACTCACTTCCACCACAGCACTGGAGTGCAAAAAACAGGGAATCCTTCCCACCCAGGGTGAAAAGCCTGGGGCTCACGACCAACCGGACTCCATTTATTTACCAGGCAGATCCATACACCATCTCCAAGGATGGAGCAGCATCAGTCTCTACCCAGATCTCTGCAGCCTAGAGAGAAAAGGAGCTACGAGATCACCTGCAGGACCTGCCTTCAAGTCCTCGGCCATTGCACACGGCTTCCAGTTCAGGAGAGGCAGGGGAGCTCCTAAGGCTTTCCCAGGCACTCCAAGATGAGCAGCCAAGACTACCACAGGTTACTAATATTAGAACTGAACATTTCTTCCCAAAATCATCAGTCACATTTGGAAACATGGGCTCTTGTGAACTTGACTGAAAAAGGAAGGGAAAAAAGCAAGCCTGCTTTCTGAGGAAAACCAAGCAGCACCTGCAGTGTATGCATGAGTTTGGAGTCAATCATAGAGTGGAGAATGCCAGAAATAAACATTACAGCCCATGCCTAGAGAGTAAGGGTATTATTTTCTCCTCAGAATCTATTTTTAATATTGCACCTGGTTTCAAAAGGGGGTGGAAGGCCTCTCTTTGGAGCAAACTGTCCTTCCCAGATACCTTTGCAGGGAGGCATCTTAAATGAAACACGTTCTCCTGTAAGACTCAAAGAACATCTCCCTGCTGGGTGAACATCCACACTCGAACGCACCAACTTCCCTCCATTTCCCCTCAAATCTCGTATGGCTCCCTTTACAAAAAGTATATAAAACATTCCTCTTTCTGGTTTTATAGATGATGACTGCAGTGATGCTGCTAATAATTCAGACTTGTAGGTCTGTTATCATCACTTGTAAGCGAATAGCCAAGAGGCTTCTTTAAAAATAGTAATAATAATAATGCCTGGGTAGAATAGGCGTAAACTTTGCTATTAAACTTCAAGTGAATACCCTTATCACTTGCTCAATTCAAAGCTGACTAATTTCTCACACTTACATGTACACTTACATACTTCCATGTTTTTATATCAGTTTTTACCACAGAACAGAAATAAAGATTTCTTGCTATTTTTAACAGACCCCAGAGGGTCACTGCACCACTGTGCTGTTGCCACAACCACTACACAGCCAAGGTCTGAACCGGTTGCTGAGATGTGTTTATGGAAAGCTAAGGCATCAAAGCAGGTGCTAAATAATGAGGAACAATAAGCTTTACAGGAGCCATATGAGATTGGGAAAGGGAAAAAAAATGTGTCCGTTTGGTTTTGAAAAGAGACAGGTGGCCTCACAGAGGGAGAGCAGCAGGACAGGAGCTGCAGAGCAACCTGCTTCCCTTCCCTTTCCCTAGGAAAGGGCTCTCCAAGGGGATGTGGCCATGCAGCCGCCTGCACGCATGTCCCAACACATCGGTGCTTAAAGGTTCTGTCCCAACAGCGACGTTTCCAGTGGTACTTTTAAGAGCAGCATGTAGCGACGAGGCCTAAGTCAAAGCTGAAACCCAAGCTACAAGTTCCACAGCTGCGTTCAGGCTATTTTTTCCCCTCTTCAATGCAGGAGCGCTCCGATTGCTCTCATTACTCTTTCTCTTATTGTTCAGCAGGCATTGTATAGAAGCACTGGGAGAGTGATTTATCACACACACATGCCACCTTTTCCAGATGGCTGTCCCAGACAGCCAGACACACTGAACTCTATCAGGCAAAAGCCAGGTATCATTACAGGGCAGTGTTACACGCAGGGACAAAAGCCCTGCTCAGGGAGGAAAGCGGTGAGTGGCAGGTCACCATGCAGAACACAAACAGGGGTGGCACAGCCACCAGGATGAATTGCAATATTAATGCTAGGAGCTGTAATCTTTTACTAAGCTGTATGGCCACTTATCACCAGCAATATTTTAATGTCCTGCTCCTGGATACTTATATAGGCAGCCAAAGCAAGGGAGAACTGTGTTTATAAGAAAATGCAGCCCCCAGCCTTTCCCCTTCCTCACGTGACTCTTCCGATCTCTGTTCCGAGCTGGGAACAGCCTCATTCCAAGCCCACCTTGTTTGCCAGCATCTGCTGTTGGGCCTCGATTTGTTGCTGCTGGCGTGACGCCATCTCCTGAAGCTCAGCCAGTGTCATATCCATTCTGGGAGCACTGACCTGCCAACAAAAATCCAAAGCATGCTAATTCCAGAATTACTGACTTGGCAAGCTTGCAATTCGACACAGCTACTGTAGGAAAGTACAATTAAAGTATTATTAAACATATACATGTACACACAAAACACTGTATCCATACATATATATACAACTCTAAGTATCTAATAAAATAATTGCAAAGACATAGCATATTTACAAGCTAAAAGAACAAACCCCTGTAAGGCTGTGCACATGCTTGCCCCATGCAGGCGCACACACAAGCACGCACCTCCAAGCACATTAACATTTCAAGTGAAATCCCAGCACTGCTTTTTAAAGGGGCTTTTCAGAACCCATTATAATTAAGCTCAGCACGAATCAGCTTTGCCTGATTAAGCTCAGCACACTGCAGGATGGATCTGTTTGTAGGGATGTCATTGCAATTCAAAGCATTTCAAAATAAGTTGAAGAAAGAGGAGAGTTTAAATATAGAGTAAAAAAAAAAAACATCAAAAGGCAACACTGTCATGAAATTAGCTATCTGTTCACATCTTTCTTAAATCTAGTTTCAGTCTTATATCCATAATTTATTCTTAGGCCAGAAGATACAATGACAACAGATTTGATGCTGAGACACTAACTGGTCTCTATTCAAAATTTGGATGAAAGACAAGTCACTTCCCAAACTGGAAGGCAAAAATAACCAGTAAACTGGAGGAAAAGAGGAGACACTTTCCTCAAGGAAATTTTCCATTCCCAAGGAGGGGGAAAAACATGTCGAATTTACCGCTTGGAGATCACTCAGGAAAACGCGGTACAACCTCGCTCAAGCTGTGTCCACCCAAATAGTTACAATATACACATGAATGTGGCAGCTACTCTCCGGATATCTTAGAGAGACCCCCAAAACTGCAAGCAAGGGCAGAAACGACGCAGCTTTGCGACAAGCCTAGAGCACTCGCTGGGAATCTCTCAATAGGGTCTCGTATTTTCCAGACTGGAGTTTGCCCCAGGATCTCCAAGGAAGTCAAGCCTGTTGGAGCTGCACTGACTGCTTTAACCAAGCACTTACCCCGTTCTCCATTCTTCGATCACCAGGTACCTTCACCCCATTCCTTTTCAAGGCTGGATCCTGAGTCCTTTGCACACTCCCTGGACACAAACAGAGGACAAAGGTGGCAACGTATTTTAGGAATTTTCTTCTCCCCTTAGACATAATATGCAGTAGGAAGGAGAGAGAACACAACCATTTGCTGTTTAGACTCTGAACATCTGCTCTTCCCATGCCATTACCACACAGATTAGCTTAATAGAGAACACAAGATATTTTTATGAAGAGGCTGCTACTCAACAGATTGGGTAATCTTATCTACTGTAGAAGGGATTATAAGATATCCCTTTGCTCTGCTTCTAATCAAGAAAGAAAAAGTCATCAATATTCCTGTAGGAGTCACACTTGCTAAAACAAGACAGCCTGACCAGCATTTCATCCACATGCAGCAAATAACAGAGCTCCCCTTTTACTTCATGATTTTACCCAGTGATGGTGTAGGAAAAGTTAGTTGTTATCACTTCATGAAACAAGTTCAATGACTTACAAACAAGCTTGGATATATAAGTAACTTTGTTGCTACTTTCCGTAAGAAATTTTATCTGAGTGACGTCAATATTTATTTTAGAATATGACTGCTTAAAAAGATTCAAACAGGAAAAGCTTCAAGCAGCAGTAGGTTGTTTCAATGTTTTCCCTTGGTCAACAGGCTCTTGGTAAGTCTACTTTACAGATGCACAATGGCAAAACAATGTTGCCCTCTGCAAGGGACAAAAAGTACCTAGGTAATTCACAGAGAGGCATTCAGACCAAAGACAGTGTCTTAAAACCAGCACCAAGAAGTTCTGATGAACCTTTTCAACTGTCACCCCGAGAATATCAACAACAGAAGTTCAAGGTTAGTCACCTATCATGAAAGATGCATCAGTTAATCCACAGTTGATTATTACACAGCTTGTTCCCTTTACTATGATACTCATTTCAAGAGAATGCTCCTGAAGGACTAAGGAGTAGCACAGAGCTCCTGCCTATTCATTTGSTTCTCCTAAAACAAACTGCTTCATTTTAGGAGGCCAATAAGGTGCCAATAAATCTTCTATTATGAACATGGAGCATCCTGGACTTGAAAAACTACACCTAGACAACTAAACTGCAGGAGAAGATTCCTGGTAGGTAAAAGTGGTACAGCTTTAACTTTTCATAAACTCATTCCCTCACCACTACACAACTGAAATATTTGAGTTGTGCTTGGCCATTTTGTGATAAGCTGGATACAACACTGCTTAACACAAAGGCAATGTTTCCAAGACAGAGGAAGATTACTGAAAACTAAAGTTTAAAAAAAAAAAAAAAAAAGTGGGAGACAAAGAAGAACCCAATAGATTGATTTAAATATCAATAACAGTCTTAAGGATTCTGCTCAAGAGATTAATAGAAATGCACAGGAAATCATTGCAAAGCAAAAACAAAGAAAAAGTTCTTTACAGAATATACAGAATCATGTTCCTTAGATTACCATTTTCAGAGTCAGACTTGAATTCTACTAGTAAAACTAATACAAATGTGTAGAAGGGAGAGAAATAGGGAAGACCTCTATCTTTCACCAGGTACGCTATTTTTCTCACCCCAGGAAGAAACCTGTTTCTCCMGGAGAAACATACTAAGCACAAATAACAACTCACATAACTGGACAGTTTAGTTACTAGAGTTTTTAAAAGAAGAGATGTTATATTCCTTATTAGGAGGCCATCAGAGCTAATACAGCTCTAATGTATTTAGCAGCTGACAGCTTCGGCCACTGTAGTGACGACAAACTCTAGAAAAGCTGCAAAAGTTTCAGAGCTGCAAAACTCTGATTTAATGCTCCCAGGACTGCCAAGTGCAGACAAGCTTCCTATAAAATTAACTATGGTTCAAAGAATATTAGCAATCCTGCTCTTCTGTTAATAGCATTTGCTACTCGTAGGAAAATGAATAGTCAGATCAAAAAAAAGGCTGTGGCATCGTACTGCCTAGCACCATTAATATCTTACATATGCAGTCTGCTTCATTAACCTTTACTTAATGAAATTTAACTTACAGAGACAGACTGATTGATCAGCTGAGACAAACACCCACCTGCTTCCCGGCCGGGAGCACGCTCGTGCCGAAGGAAGAACCGAACCTCACTTCTGTGCATCCCAAAGCGCTGCAGGATATCCAGCATCCGCTCGTTATCAGCCACGGGGCGCTCTGGAAACGGAGAGAAAGGGGCACAAGGTGACTCTCCAGCCAGGCCAAGGGGACTGTTAGACCTGTGGGAAGCCAGGTCACGTACAGAGACAAGCCAGGAGCTGCTGCCTTGCACTGGAACTCCTGCCAGCACCTGGACACAGAATGCTTGCCCAGTCCTTGTCCCCACACAAGGCATTTCTACGTTTCCCTTAGAAGCTGAGGGTGGTGCACAGCGTATCTCTGAGCACAAATGCACATCTTTGAAAAGTAGATACAGCCCTCTCAAAGTCTGGCCCCAAAGACAGACCCTGGGGTACCAGGCAGCCCAGGGTAGCAAACAGGCAGCTCGGGGCTTTTGCCATGGGTGCCTCGGTACCACGTCTGCGAATCACTGGGTCGCTCACTGCTGCGGGAATAAAACGGGTGCTGGCTTCACTCCGTGTCCGTGGCACCTCCCCTGGACAAACCTACCTCCTGGGGGCTCCGTCCCCACCAAGAACTCCTCCATCCTGATTCCTACCAGGAAGCCTTTATTGCCCGTCCCAACGAGAATTAGGGCGAGAGAGATGCAAGAAGCAGCTGTCAGAGAAGAACCTGTCTCTCAGTGCCTGCAGAAGGAGGTGCTCCTCTGCAGCCCTTGCAGCCAGGCTCRCGCAGAAGCACAAACACTCTGAAAAGGCCCCAGGGCAACACCAAGTGCACCCCATCCTCAGCTGCTCTAAGCCAGGACACCCCAGGCRTTCTCCTAGAGATCCCATCAGCTGCACCCACTATCATGGACAGCATCCRATGCATTGAGAGACATCTGAAAGAGTCTCCTAAAGACAAACTGACAGGATACATGGCTCAGAAGAAAGAAAATGCAATAGAAAGTTATTTCAACACGAGCTTGCTATTCTTTTCAGACAGCTAAGATAAACGTTCCTAGAGTTACATGCAGGAATTCCACAGAATTTGTTTCCTGGCACTTGTCCCAAAGTTCAGGATTCAGGGTAACRCCCGTAATTTTTAAGCCTTCCTCACTGCCTTTTGCTATTTCAGAGCCCTAGTAGGAGTCTTCTCCACACACCACCCTCATTTACCAGGACTCCTCCTCCTCTGCGTGACTGTTCCTCCAGTTTTTCCACACTTCATAGCTGGGCATTCATAGACAGGATATAATTAAAATTATTTATGGGCCTTTTAATCTTTACGTAAAAATGTTTCCTTTTGTTATTCCAGATATTTTTACCACACATTTTCATGCCTCTGTTGAAAGTGATGGCAATTAKACAGTCAAGATATTACAGTAAGTCAAGTGAAGTATATGTAGGCAAGACACTGCCGTAATATCTTATGACAGTGTCTCAAACACGTGATCAGGTTCCTGTCCATTTGTGCTGGGTACCAGAGAAACAGAACTTATTCCTGGCCTGGGAAAAAAGATCAGAGCACAAAGAGTGCAATTAAGAGCTACCACTTCTGTATTATTTCCATTTGCCCTGCTAGTTATTCCATTATTTAGACATGAAGAAAAGAAAGAAATCAGAGTACTTCATATTCAAGAGATTCTTTCAAAGCAACTACCTTAATAAGGAATAATCATTTCAGGGAAAAAAGGGTTGGTTTTAAGTATAAATGTTTTTCATTCATAGGAAGAAGAGCCCCTAACATATGGTTTCACATGTGAAAAGCTTTTCCAACATAAAAGAGTTGCTTTAGAAGAAGATGGTGCAGCTGTGCTGAAGCAATCTAGGAAGGAAAATTTCTGGAGTCACTGTCAAAAGAGATTAGCTTTGCAGAATAAGCAAGTAGGTCACTGTTACAGAAAAAGCAGTCTCTCGGCAGTTTCTTGTCTAGACAGCTAAAAAAGCTCTTGATCTGCTAAACCCTAACTCAAAAAAAAAAAAAAAAAAAAAAAAAAAAAAAAAAGGAAAAAACCACCAACAGTAGCACTGTCAAATTTCCATCTTTAAGAAGATGCAGGAGGTTTGTGAGAGATTTCTAGCAGCCTGGCAATGCCTCAGCTGACACTCTCTCATCAAGGGAGATGCCCTTTGCACAAAGATCCTGTCAATACCACTCCCTGACTTCAAAGGAAGGTCACAGAGACTTGCAAACGCCAAACAAAGCTACGCTTGAAAAGCTTCAGAAGAAAAAGCAACTTGCCAGACTTCACCTTTTAGCCCCCTAACTCTGCTGTATGCACAACACACAGCTCGACTGCTTCCTCTGGCCAAGGCAGGCATCTAACAGCAAGATTTCTGGCGATGATAAGAGGACCAAGAAAGCCTGTCCTGAGATGCCTCAGATTTCAAGCAAATCTGGGAAGACAAGGCGAGCCTCGAACTGCCCCTTCAGGGAACGCGGTGCCTCCGGTTCCCCCGGCACCCCTGCAAAGTGCAGCTAATAAGGGCTGACAGCAGCAGCTCAAATTCCTGAGCAGGGCTCAGGAAAGGAAAGAGAGGTGAGCTATCTAAAAAGAATCTCAAATGACTTAAGTCTGAGAGCTGGTTTTCAAGCATCCATCTTACAGCTTTTGTTTCCATCTCCAAAGAAAGCCTGGCATGCTCCATGTTTACTTTAAACTAAACTTGCCCAGCATGGAAAAAATAGCCACAAAAAGGCCACAAGAGGTATCCTGACAAAACAAGATAGCCTACTCTATTGACATCTAAAATRAAGTTACATAGAGATAAGTGTATTTTTTCCTGAAAGAATAAGCCCAAAATACACACGGAAACTTATTTTGCAAATGGACATTGCACAGGCTGCTTAGAAAGGGATTTACTTTATCTAAAATAACATGTATATATTTCATCCAGCACCCAAACTCTTTTAATCTCACCTGATTTCAGACTATTGCTTTCTATGTTACTGAGCACAATTTAAGCTACAGTTTTGCACAGACACCAGGGCTGCATTTAGAAGTATATTTTGGGGAAATATGAGGTCAATGAAGGGAACAAGAATCATTTGGTTTCTAAAACAAATGTCAATGCTTCTGCTGTGCAAACTGGCTACTGACTCGTTTCATTGCCCAGTGCCAGCACTGGGAGCAGCAGCTGGGTACCTGCTCTCAGGGCACCTCAAGAAGCCTCTGCCTTCGCTAAGGCTAATCCTCTCGGAGGGGAGTCGCCGCTTCGCTTCATGCCTCTGCACTCAGCTTCTTTTCTCACATCTCTTCCCAGAGCACTGCAGAGAGTGACAACTGGATTTTGGAAATAAAGCTCATTACATTAGAYGGTGCCACTAACCCAGGAGGGCCCTTTCTGCCTCAGCAGGGCCACCTGCACCCTAGAGCCCCGGCAAGCTCTGCTTGCCTCCCAGGCCAGTGCCCTTGATTTAAGTGCAAACAGGCTGCCCTTTCCAGCATACTCCATGAAAACACCTTAAAAGCAAACCAGGAATCTGGAATGAGTGAAAACAGGGAGGCTCAGGAGGCCCCAGGCTTTAGGATGGGCCCAAATGGTAATTACGGGTGGACCTCATACCATCACAACCTATTCTCTGGAACAGGGAGCAGGGTTGTGGCTAATGAATAATTTAGTAATTAAAACTGCAAAATACACCAAAGTTCTTATTTTATTTGTCTGTCACTCTGGACTTTGTTATTCTGGTGATTTTGATGGAGTTGGACAGAGGTACACAGTAAAAAAACTATYCTGAAAGATCTATTTGTTTTGCACTGGATCAGTGATTCTATTATCATTTATAAATACAACAYGACTTTTTTGTAAGGAAGAAAGAAAAAAATCTTTCTACTGTATTTTAAGAATAAAAATAGCAAACAATATTACTTTATGTCAGAAGGGACTAAAATCAGGAGACCAGACTCAAGTACCCCATGTTTTAATAGCATCCAGCTCACCAAGAACTTCTTTTAACAGG
>NW_020455766.1:324962-338995 GCF_003342845.1 Nothoprocta perdicaria
TTCTTTCTTTATAGCTTGAGGCCCTCTCAGTGATTAAGCTCTGTTACACCCCTGGACAGCTAGCAGTATGTAAGGAACACCGTGGAGACAGAAAACAGTCAGGAGCCCCTTCTCATTCAAGTGAGGAAAAGTTGGTCACAATTTGGCTTTTCGACACCCGTATGGAGATGCTGGGCAGATCTGCACCCTGGGCCCAAGCGAGCAAGGACACTGCAGGGGACGAGGCCACAGCTCACCACATAAATCAGACATGGATCAGATGCGAGACATACTTCTGCAAGCTCTTGAGACAGACACAGCTCTTGCTGTCGCCGACCTTGCCTCACTCCTCCCTGATCTCCTTTAAATCACTTCCTCTCGGAGAGCTTCTGCTGCTCCCTCTCCTCAAGTCTGGCCAGATTAACACCTTCCCAAGAGAGARAAGCACCATGCAGAGCTTCCCATTGCTATTGCAGTTGAAAATGGTGCTGGGATTTAGGAGAAGATTCTGCCTGCGTCACAGGGTTACCTAGACACAACCACTTAAGGAAAGCCACCGTTGGGGATCCTCTCCACTGCAGGGAGAGGTGGGGACAGTAGCAACAGCTCTTGTCTCCAGAGGCTCACGCGAGCAAGCTGAAGGGCTGCACGTGCACAGGAGCCCCCAGRCCCCATGCTTCACGCCTTGGGCTTTTATCCAGCGTGAGCTCGTGCGTGCCCGTCTGCAAGGCAAGCGCAGCGTGATTCCGACCCAGGCATTACCAGACCGGGCCGGCCGGGASCGGGGGAGCCCGGGTTACAGCAGCAGGCGGTGGGGCGGCGCGCGCCTACCTGAGCCGCCCCACACCTCGGCCAGGTGGCACTCGCTCTCGCCGGGCTCTTTGCACAGCTCCACCACATCCCTGCAGGTCGTGTCGGGCGTGACGGGCACTTCGGTGAAGTGCTGCTCGTTGTTGCTCAGGTACACGGTGAGAAACATCTGCAAAACACAACAGCGCACGGTCACTCTCGCRAAGGGACACGTTATGGGCAGTGCCCTCCTTGCCAACCATGGTGTGCCCGAGCCATGAGCAAAGCCAGGCCTCCCTTTAATGGACAGGCAAGTGAAACGGAACCAATTTCCTGCTCACTAAATTATGCTGCTTCGGGAGGCAAGGGGAATGTTTTTAACCAGGAGCTGCTGCTCCTTACAGCTCTCTCAGGGTGACACATCACAACTCCCCACCGCGCTACCCTACGAACTGTGCTCGTTGGGTACAGGGGGAGAAAGTCATCTGCAATTCAAAAATATTCTTCCTGGCAAAAACAACGCCAAATTACATCTGTGGAAAGCTATAGGAAGAGACAGAGGAGATGTATAACTTACATATCTGTAACACTTTCCATTGAAACATCAGTTAACTAACTTTGCTCTGAAACATTTCCAGATTCCAAAATATTACCAGGTCCCCTAAAACTCAATTTGCAGAAAAATCAACCAAGTGCCCCTTGGCTTCCTCTTCCCAGCTCTAGAAGAATGAAGAATCCTTGAGCTTGGACTATTCCACCTAAACATGTTGCACCACGAGATGCTGATCTTGCAGCTAGCTCCCCCAGCACAGCTRCAAAAGGAGCATACATCAAAATGCCAAAGTTTAGGATATAGCTAAMCACTAGCATTTATTTTCTTCCAAGACCTACTCTGAACTTCAGTTTCAACTGACCACACATTGGACAGTCCTCTGCACTGTAAAAGCCAGCTCTAACAGCTCCAGCAAGCCAGCACTCCAAGCAAGAGAAGTTGAGGTAAAACATTAAGGAATTTGGTCTTTTCTGTACACCTGGAAAACCTATTTTTGTAGGAAAAAGCTCAAATACCGTGTTAGAGGGTTTTTTTTATTTTTATTTTTATTTTTATTTTTTATTTTTTTAAGAAAAGTCTCTATGTCAGACACGGCAAGGGACATACCTACAGGCCTCTAGTTTGAGGGCAGTGCCACGGAGGTCAGTGCCATCCCTGCGGTGCGGGGCTGAAGGCGGGAGGCCGAACCGCCCGTGGTGCGAGCGCAACCTCCCTGCGGGCTGCAGGCCGCCAGCAGCCCCGCGGCCCCGCGGCCGCCTTCAGGGCTCTGCCACGCRTCTTCCGAACGCCACGGCTCCCTCTGCCCCTGCAAAAGCAGCTGCCTTCGTTTCTTTTAGCAATTCTTTTCCCAACATACTCTCCACTCGCAACGTCCTGTTACACGGAGCACATGTATTTGCTTTGGGTGGTATAAGCCGGCCATCTGGCCGGCACCCTGCCATGCACCAGATTTTCCACYATGGCCATTTAGAGCTTCTGGCCTCTACTTTTGCAACTGTCCAAGACAAGATCTTCTGATCGCTCTTACATTCCTTCAGGAAGTATTCCAAGGGTGACAAAAAGCGCAGAAGGAGAACTCAGCCCCCCCCATAAACCCCCCAGCAAAACGGTGGCTGCTGTCYGATGAGGCCGGAGCGGGTTTCCCGGCTGGGATGGGAGCATCCCGCACGCTGCCGCTCCCGGGAGCCGCGGCCGCCCTCTGGGAGGCTTCCACGGCAGCCTGGCGAGCGGGAGCCGCTCGCGGAGGGGAGCGCGGCTCGCGGGCTGGCCGGGTACAGAGGCAGGGCCCCCCGTGCAGCCCCACGTGCGGCTTCACCCCACGTCACGCTGCGCCRCCTCGTGCCCCACACGGCGAGCGCGCCCTGCGAAGCTCGTGGGGGCGGCGAGGCCACGTGCGACCAGGTAGAAATGCCATTTATCAGCCAAAACTGGGACAGAGAAGAATGTATAAACACGCTCCCACACAGCTTTAGAGTGGGGTCCTATAGGGACAGGAAATACACCCCTTTTAACGCTTAATTCTTCRCACTGAATGTTGCAAGATCTTGTATGCGAGTCCACAATAAATTGTGCAGGACTTTATCAACAGCAAGAGGTGATCGCTGAAAAGATTAGCTCAGAGATGGGAATTAGAAGAAWATTACAGAAGTGCGGGCCCTACACCCAGAGCAGGCCTGGCTTGACCCTGGCCGGGCTGCTCACTCTTCCGCGCGCCTGTCTCTCCAGCTGTTAATCCGGCGGATTTAGCCGCACAGCAGCCATGCGGGGAGGATCACGAGCTCCCCTCCCCGCCAGGGCACTCAGCATAATTACTAATACACTAAGCCAGGAGCACTCAGACCTGTCGAGTAGGGGCCGTGCCCGAGGCGCAGCGGTATCTGCATCGCATCTACCCCCTGCTTCCCGGGGCGGCAAACACAAACTCCATGCAAATTCCCCAAAAACATGTCCCCAAGCACGAGTGCGGCGGGCCTACCATAGCTGCGGGGATCATGCAACCGCCACAATTACCTCCTCGGGCTCCGGGCAATCCTGCTCCCGACTGCTTAACTGCAAGGGCTCCCGGGGCAGCCTGCTCCTGCCCGGCTACATCCAGGCCCGGGGGAAGCTGTTGGGAGCAAACGGGCATTGTGGAGACACACAGATCTCCAGAGAAGGCCGGGAGAGGTAAGAAAGCTGCGGTGAGGCCGCCGAGTTGGCGATGGCACAGGCCACACACCTGATCGTGGCGGCACGCGAGGCCTGGGGATTGCACCAAGCCAGAGCAGAGCCCTGCTCCCAAAGCCCTGGATCACACCAAGCCGGAACAGTGCTCTCCTCTTCCCCGAGATCTTAGGTGTTAGGGCAGGTACATGCAAGTATTCATGAAGGAAGGAAAGGACAACACGCACAAGGTAAATAGAGCTCCCTTTCAAGCAAGGCACCAAACAAAGAGCTAAAGCAAAACAAACAGCAGCACACACACCACAACCCATCCCGAATCTCCAGCAGATTTGCTTCTCTCAARACAGCCTCCACGCAGATAGGGAAATATCTGACAATTCCCTATAGCCAGGGGTTGGGAGGTTTCCCTCCTTTACACTTCTAAGGACTGAGCTTTAGGAATACCCAGCATACCGGCTGAGCAATAGCAAAGATGTTGGACAAAGACACTACCCACAAAYGTGGGTCTCAGGTCTTCTTGCCTCATCTATTTGGGCACACAGATGCTGTTAGCATATTGATTCAGCGCCAGGGAAATTCGATTTAATCTGTGTTCAGTACAAAGTTTTGGAAAGGATGTTATTTAGAGAGCTTCTATYTGTCCTTATCAGTTTCCAGATGTTGCAATGTGCTCTGCTCCCTGCTCCTCCCACGGTGGCTCCCTGTACTAAACAAAAACCACTGCCTTGTGTATGAAAGCAGTGGGAAATTGCCCAGCTCACTTTCCCCTGAGCTTTACTCACTATTCCTAAGTGCCGAAACGCTTTCAAACACGAAAGCGTCCCAGGAACAGGGCATCCCAGCCAGGAATGAGGGACACACAGGGCCCCGGCAAAGCCCTGCCCTGAGCAACGTGGCGCCTTCCGCTGCTCCGGAGCACGGAAAATAAAAGTTTGCATTTATGGAGCCAGCAAACGAGGCAGTTTCGATCGAAGGCACCAAGGGCAAAGGGACGGCCAAGGACACAGCAGCTAAAGTGAGACACCATTTTTGCAAGACAACTGTGATGCATCATTTACAAGCAACTGAAGGGACCAAACATGTGAGAGGACATCAGAAGCCTTATTAAGGCCTGCCACTTAAGAGAGAAACCTCAGAAAACCCAAATGGATATGAAGGACAACACGGAGTCCTCTGAACATGAAACAGATCATTAGTTTCAAGCCGTGTTACTTGTGCCCCACCTCCCAGCAGAGCCGCTCAGTCTGGGCTGCAACACGCCCAAGAGCAGGAAGCGGGCAAGCAAAGCAACCCAAAAGGAGGACACATGAAGGCATCAATTAAAGCAAGTTACACCCCAGCTTATTACCCTCCAACGATCTCCTCGGCAGGTCAGTTCCAAACATCCTTCTATTTGCCAGCAACCATGGCCCTTTTCTCGTTAAGCTCAGTAATAACGTGACCCCTTCATACAGTTTCAGGGATACGAGAGYGGAGCACACCAGGTCTCCGCTTCTGCGAGCAAGTTTTCAGCTTACACTGAGAAGTGCAAGAACAGAGGGTTCCACGTAACTGCCAGCCTCTCTGACCATGCTGCTTTTTGACTCCTGCTGCGTTGTATTATAAAACAAAACCTTCCTTCCCAAACTGTTGTTTGAAGTAGAAGCTTTAAAAGTGTGAGGAAGCATCCTCCTTACCATTCACAACCATCCAAGGAGATTTCATCTCATGTCAAAGGCTAATCACCTCTTCCTTGGATCAGAAGACTTTGCTTATTATGATAAAAGTTAGAAAAAATAGAAATGCAGCTTAGTCTTCCTTTCAGCTCCGACAGTATTCYAGTGAGGATCAGAACTGCTCCTTGTAAGACATTACATCCGAACAGAGAATTCAGTGGCAATATTGACTTAGCCCTGTTGTTCACTCCTTGTGCAGTTCTCAGCCTCACACAGTGTTTTCCTGCTTACCCCACAAGGTGCACGTCAGACTGCGGCACCTTTCCAGCTTCAAAGCAGGTTATAACAGCAGGTCTCGACGCAAAGAAGCCACTTCCCACTTTGCAGAGAGCGAAACTGAGGCACGTGAGGCCGCGGCGACAGGTTATCTGGCAGCCAAACAAGCAAGTGCCTCGGGAAGCCGTGATGCACTTCAGGGGCTCGCATCAGAAACGAAGGCGTAATTCTGCACCGCGGATCCACGTTCTCCGAGGCTGGGGTCAGGGAACACCAGTGCCTTTTAGGAGGCACTCTAAGGTTCACACTGCAATGTTTTCCAGTAGTATTTGCTGCCTATCGTTAGGCRTGCAGTTAATAGAGCTATGGAGGCAGGCGCATTAAAGGAGGCTGCGGATGCCTGGGGCAGGCTCCGGGCTCCGTCCCGCTCCGGTGCRGGCAGCACGCCGCCCGGGACCCTGCTCGGAGGAGCCCTCGCCTTCCCCGCGGCACCGAGGCCGAAAGGCAGCGCCTCGGGCGCCCAGCGGCTGCTTTTAAGCACTGCGTGGCACGGGAATCGCCGCAGCCTAACAGCCCATCCTGAATGAAAACGTATGCTTAGAAGTTAATTTTAGTTAGCTGAAGACTGGCAACGTGTAATTTTCAGAAGGAAGAGATTACCCATCAAACTTCCAAGTACAGATGACAAAAAATGAGAAAGAATTGCTTCCACCCCCAGAGCCGATACCCAGAGCTCCTGCCACAAGCACATCTCTTCTGGTAAACATAAAGCCCCTTTAAGCAAAGGCTTGTAAATGGAAGAACGACGTCTTACCTAGCGGGAGCACCGCTGCTGCGCCCTCCTAGACAAGCTCACGGAAAACAGCTGCTGAGAGAGACGTTTTTTGCTGACTTGCAGCAACTTCCTCGAGAGCAGGAGAGCGCCGGTACCACAGCAGCTTTTCATGCTGGGATCAGCTGCAGCCTGAGCCAGGTCACGGACACAGCGCTCAAATTAACGCAATAAAAAAGTACTCCGACACCATGAGTCCTTCACATGGAGCTCCCCAGAGCCTCCAAACAGCCCTTCAGGAGGAACCTGCTCCCTCACTGTGCCTGGAGATTAAGGTATGCAAAAGATTAAGGTAAGCAAAGGGTTATGTAAGAGACTTACGAGAAGACGGGGAGAGGGCACGAGCGTCACCGGTGGCTGTTCCCCGCGGGCGGCTCCGAGGGCCGCCCCGGCGCTCACGTGGCCCCGCTCCGTGTGCTGCTCCGGCGGCTCCGTGTGCCGCTCCGGCGGCTCCGCGCCGGCTGCCGGCCCGACGCCCCGGCGCGGAAGTGGCCATGCCAGGGAGCTGCCGGACAGCAGGAAGGAGCGGGAATTGTTCAGGCTGTCCCCCGGTCTACACAAAGAACAGCCCTTTTCCCTGCCGATTGTCTCGCAGGACAACACACAACCCGACGCCTCCGCTCTCAAAGGCGCCCTAAGAGTTGCACAAATAACTTATATCTAAGTTATCTAACGATAACAATAAGTATGTCATGAGTTTGCACTTGATCTTACATAGAAATGTCTGCTTTTTCAGCATTTAGAAACAACGTGCATCTGTGTGGATTTGGGGGAGCAAAGCGGGAAGTGGCTTCGTCCCTCCTGCCCCCGCCCCGCTCCGCAGGGAGCGCAGGGACGTTGGGAACGGCTGCAGCTGCCGCGCTCCAGCACCCGAGCCGCCGCTCCCGGGAATCGCCCCATCTCCCTGAACAGCACCCAAGTTCTTGCCAAACACAGTTACTATCTGAAATCAATGGATCTCGCTTTGCAGCCCTCCTGCTTCAGCAGCAGTAACTCAGAAGCACCGAGTTCTGTCTGCCTTTGATCCAGAACTGCAAACTGAGGCAGACGCAATTACAAATTCCATTGAAAACCATCATCTTGGGCGTCTCCTGGCTCAGCCCTGTCGGTTCTGAGGCCTGTCTAGTGTCATGTTAGGCTGGTAAACCCTGGAGTCCTGAGCTCAAATCCCACCAAAGAGCAGGGGATGGAGGCACAAGGCTATCAAGAGAAGATCTTTCCAAACTAAAGCTTTTACTTTGAGTCCAAATTGCATTTTTCTCACTTAACTTTTCTCTCCAGTTAGACTCAGACACCCAAACAAAAGTTGATGCCTGCCCTAAGCCGGACACGAGAGAGACCCGGGCAAAAGCCRCCTGCTATTTTGGAGGAGCACTAAAAACAGGAGCGCCAGCTCCCACGCTCTCCTCGTGCCGCCAGTGACCTGGCACTGGGGACACAGACCTCTCAGACCAAGGGCAGCATTTAAAGCAAATTACACTTCTGCACCMCTGGTATTGGCATCCACCTGAAAGAAAAGGGCCAGCTTTTCAAGGAAATATAGATTAAACCGGTTCAAACAACGTGTGTAGGAAACTACAGCCCGTTAGTGAGCATTCCCTTTTGCCAGCACTTCAAGCACAGCTTGTTTTGTTCACRTACGAGTCCCCGCTTGGATTCACCCCGATTCCGTTCAATAACTGGCGGAATTCAAAGGAGGCAGGTCCTGAGGACACCCCATGCACAAGCAGTCGGTGCCAGAGCCTGGCAGGGAACAGGCCCACGTGCAGCGCCCACAGCGGGGCTTGCACAAAGCACCCACAGCACAAAGGGGCTTGCGGTTCTCCTCCTCCTCCCCACCAGCGACACAGAGCACAGCCAGGAGAAGACCCTAAAGCCAAGGCAGCATCTCGAGCCAGGTTACAAATCCAAGCTTAGGCCTGAATCATCCCTATTTACAYTACTTGTGTCAAGCCCAGAGGCAGTATTTGTACAAAAGCGAGTAAATAAATAAAATACACTAAGCTGCTCCAGCTGAGCAAGGGCATTGGGTCTCCTCATGGGGAATATCCGCCACAATTGTTCTGAGCTCAGGATGCCTGGAGGCCATGGAGAGCCCAGCCCTCAGGGACACTGTGCTTCTCCAGGCAATCCTTTAAGACGCCCCTTACAATGAGCAATATCCTTACAAGGACTGAACAGAAAAGCCTAACGCTCCTTTGTGCGGCTGAAGGAAGAGGTTTTGTCCACGCTAGAAGGAAAAGGGAAGTTCCACCCACTGCTCTGCAGAGGAAGGGAATTTAGCAGCACCTAAGACCCAAGGGAAGCAGCTGGGCACAGGGAGCTGGGCACAGGGAAGCGGCAGTGACGCCACCACATGGGCCCACCAGCCCCTTAGCCAAAAGCAGCGGCTCTTCCCTGGCCCCTTCTCCGCTTCCCTAGCTCCCACACAACAACCTCGCTGGTAAAAAGACAAGCGGTGTTGGTCCCAGGAGGCAACCAGCACCCCCACACAGGGTGCCAACAGATTCACTACCTTTTGTAACAGGTCACACACATTTACTACTGTTCATCTGCAGCCAGTCAGGGGCTTTTGGGGGGCAGGCTGGCAGGGAGCCAAGGACTCGGCTACTGCCCAGGCTGAGCGCCCACGGGGCTCCGTGCGACAGCGGAGCTGGTAGGAGCTGCTTTTGTTCACTGCCACCTTCAGTGAACAACAGGGAAGAAGCATGAATGTATCAAACAAAATTGTCATTTATTACAGGGCTCCTCAGTTTTCTGGGACATCCAGAAAATATTTCTTCAGCCTATTGCTATTTGCCCTTTCTTTCAGTTTCCCTAGAGGCAGAAAACATTTTCTCTGACCCATCCTCCCTAATTGCTACTTCCAACCCAAGCACCCTAGCAATGTTTCCCTGCAATATTCGGAGGTCACGCAGCAGAAACGCCGCTAAATCTGGGTCTTGCCTACAGGGCCTGGGAGCAGCGAAGCAAAGGCAAGAAGCGCACGGAGCTGCTGCCGCAGCTTCCCCACACAAACCCTCCCCTTGAAAGGCAAGGGAAGGGAAAGAATTTGGAATATTTCTCACATCCCAGCAGCACAAGGGGAGCACTCGCTTTGCACCTGCGGAAGAAAGGATGCGCGAGGAGCGAGCATCTCCTGGCAGGGCTGTTCAGCGCGGAGGGGACGAACGGCTGCCGGGCTCTCCGGGGGCGAGGGGATGCCAAGAGCYGCCCAGGCCGGGCCGGACTCGCACTCACCGCGGGACTGACGCTGCCTGTGGCCGGTTGTGGGGCTCTGCTGGAGCTCGGGTCCCCCAAACGCCGGGCTGCACTCGCTGCCTGACCTGCCGCCAGCCGCTTCACCTCCCCGCAGCTCCAGGCACTCTTATTAAAGGCTCTGACCCACCCCAAGAAGTATCCCAGAGACCAGGTGTTCAATATTAAACAGTGACTCAAAATAACAACACRGCAGAAGCTTTCAAGTTGGGCACGTGAAAGTGTCTGCATTTTGCTTCAGTTCAGGTACTGCAACTCTAAGCCGGGTGTCCTGCACAACAAGGGGTTTCCCTGCATCAGTTCCCTCACCAAGGGGCTGAACGACGGACAACTGCAGCATTTAAATTTTGATTTAAAATTTATGTACTTTAATTTGTGAAGGGATGATATCCTGTAAGTGTAGGATTAACAACAACAACAAACACACACAAAAGCTCAAGACAAAGACAAGAAACGYTCTCCTAATCCTCTTTTCTTACAAGGCGTGCCAGGAAGAGCCGCAGCAGCGTGCAGCCTTCTGCCACAGATCCTTCCATGCTAAGGCCTGCAAGTGCTGCCTAGGTACAGAGGAGCTCGCAAGGGCACCGATGCGAGTGACCTGCAGTGATTTACCGTCCCAGAAATAAAGGTCTCGGTCCTAACCCCCCAGCAACAGGCAACAAAGGCTCTCATTTACASGCACCGGGCTGTGCTAAAGCTTCGCGGGCGCCCTGAGCACAGCGGCACGGCCGCTGGGGACGCGGGCATGACTAATTCCAAACACTGGCGGCCAGCCCCAGAAAATTAATGATTAACAAAGAAACAAATAACAAAAGCAAGYGGCAAACTGGTTTCTGCCGTTTTAYATTTTCAGCATCAGGTCAGTGTCWTGTTTACTGCTCCTTCCCCAGCTCACTTGTGGTTTCCCCCCTCYAGCAACACTCACCTCAAGTAGCTACCTGGCACTGCTTTAAATAACTTGGGGGTCCTACAGGTTGCACAAAAGAGCCTGAAACTTCTGCAAGAGCTGAGCAGCCGTGAGTGGGAGGAGGCCTGAGGAACGCTGCCCGCAGCGTCCRGGCTTTCTGGAGACCTTTATCATCCAACTGGTGAGAACTGGAGATGGCCAAGATTCTGCCTGAGTCAGAAGTGACTAAKGCAGGAGAAACGAGGCCTAAAGATAACAAAACCGTGAGCAAGAGGCGAGTGTCACTGACGCGGAGAGCCCGTCCGTCTCCCCGGGGCTGCCCGGGAGCAGGGAGGAAGGAGCCCCCTGGGCTGGCTGTGGGCCAGGCGCTTCCTCGGTCGACAGCACGAGGGGAGCGTCGGGAACATCGTCACACCAGAGCACCGGAACGCAAGCAACCTTTATCCCTGCCTCTCTGAAGTCCAAACAACTCGTGTGTTAATTAATCTGCGTGAAGATCGGCTGCCCGGCAGAGATCCCATCTGGCAATACCAGCAGGAAGTTTTAAAAAATAACAACAATAATCCTGCAAATGATGCTCCCATCCCAAGTGTCACAGCCAGCCCTCTCAGCAGTATGACGGGAGCCTGACAAGGTGCTCACAGGCCAGTTAGCTCTTCCCAGGGCTCCTGCCACTCAGCCTGTGTGGACATGTGGTGTTCCCCCTTGCCCCTCCTTTGGCAAAAATCATGTGAAAAAACAGAGATATTCAGCATCCAGCACCATAACATAACACAGATCTCAGCTTGAAGACAAAGGTGCTGAGAGAGTTGAGGCAAACGTAAAACACATTTAAAAACACCTAGAAGAACATTCACTGAACAAAAAGAAATAGAGGGGGCACCATAGGAGCGTAGGGATAGGGCAGCCAAAGTCATTCGCGTGTTACTCCACATCCACACARAACACTTTAAACACCAAATACCCCACTGAAATGGCTGAACACAAGCACAGTGCCAAAGCTCTGGGATGACTGACGGTAAAGCAGAAATTGAGCAGTGAAAGGGTGCCCAATAGATGCCAAACAGTGTGACCAAACCAAGACATGAAGCGCACGCCTGGGGCGGCTTGCAGCCCCACGGGCCCTTCGCACACCTAAACCCACGGTTCACACCACGAAAACTGTGCCGAGTGACTGATAAACCTGAGTGACTGCAGCCGAAATAACTATCAGGAGGGGGAACTGGGAACCTGCTGCTCGCTCCCTGCTTCTGCACCGAGTTACTAACCTCTGCCGCGGGGTCAGGTTGCTGATGAGCTCAGGTCTGCGTTTTACACAGCAGCAGGGATTCCTTTACATTAAGGTTTCATACTGTARGCAGCAGGGAGAGTCTGTCATGATGAGCTACTGCGACACTGGTACAGTAATTCAGACTCTATACGGTAGCTCCACTGTGACCTATTGTCTAACGGAACACGCAAAAAAGGCTTTAACTGTATTTATAAAAAGCTTAAAGATATATTAAAAAAACACAAACTTGCACATACCCACAAACTAGTGAGTACTCTGCAAGGAACATCTGTGCTCGAAGTCGAGCACTTACTGAACATAACTCAGAGGAGATAGTTGAGAACAAAGGGAYAAAAAAGCAGTTTGCAATACGCAGGTTTAAATAAATCAGAAGAAAACACGACACACACGACCACCCAGAAAAAAAACAGTTTTAAAACCTTAACATCATCCTTTTTTGACACTAGAAGGCGTTATTAATTTAGGAATTAAGTGGTGGCAAACCACAGTTTGCCAAGTTAGTTCCTAATCCYGACCATGTATCCGTGTGCCTGGATTCCTCCCCGTTTTCAGGCGGCTTCCTCTGGCTGCCACATGCAGGATGGACCACAAAACCGAGTCTGGCACAGAGCGCCCCGGGGCAGCCTCAGCATTCCCATGGGCTTTAAAGGGGAGCTCAGCACCTGGAATCAGCTCCTTCCACCTGGAAAGAGCCAGGTACTCCACACACATAACGACACAAATTTTTCCCTCAGTATATTCCTGTCTTTAAGGCAACAGGGTAAAATCAGGCAGAGACAGCAATTATGATTCAGGAAAAATAAATAAATAAAAAGGAATTTCTGAAAGCATTTCCAGCTCCTTTGTGCGGAAGGACCCGGGCTACTCTCCCACAAGCCCTGGGCAGATGCGAGGGGACGAGTCCCGGCTGCTCCCGACGGCGYCTCCGGCAGAGCGGCCGCCCAGGCCGCCCCTTTAACGGCACCGTCTCCGCGTGTGGCCCCGGGAGCCCTTTAGCTCCTACCCGTCATCACCCGCGGGAAAACACCCCGTTCCAGGTGGAGCAGGAGCCGTGGTGGTGGCTTCCAGGCTTTACACGTGTGCCCCGCTGCGCTGTTTAACCCCAGCTCCACGTTACTTTCCAGATAAGGGGAGAGATGGAACCGGAGCAGAGCCTAGAGAAGGAAAACAAACCCCCCAAAGCACGGGAATGAACACACGCGAACAGAGCGCTCCGCAGACGGCTCAGGGCCAGGCTCCTGCGGCCACCACGGACAACGATGCTCGTGCCCACGAGCACCTCACGGCTGCAAAACAAGCGGACTCGGATAGGCTGCTCCCTGCTCAGCTCCCTCAAACCTCCTCTGCTCACCCCAGACTCCCTCAGCTGCCTCAAAAACAGACAGGAAAATTAGTTCAGCTAAAGAAAACAGCCCAGTTCAAAACAACAACAAAACCCAAAAACAACAACAAAACCCAAAAACAACAACAACAAAAAAACCCACAGCAACTTCAAAAAGTCAACAGAAAATAAAAGTACGAGGAAGTCTGTAGAAATACTTGCAAGGGAGATAAAGAGTAAGAAGCTCTTTTAGAAGTGCAATTTTTGAGCTTAGGTCGCCGCGAGCACCTTGCTGCAGGAGGATGTTTGCGGAGTGAYGAGTCGCTCCTTGAGCAGGGGCCAGGGCACGGGCATTTCTGCAGCACCGCTCCAGACCTGCCCAACGCTGCGCTCAAACTCGACCCTGTTTTAAAGCCAACTCRAGGACTAACACACAAGCACGCTGAGTTTTAGAGATCGGCCCCTTCGCCTGGGCTCCTCGGCCACCAGCTACACCGAGAAAGTTGCCCAGGAAGAAAGCCCGCCCCGTGGAAGCGGTGCGGGCGGATAAATAATAGTGACGATGATAGATCAAAGCAAGGAGCGCCCCCGGACGCGGCGCGGGGCCTCCCGCTCCCCACGCGCCTCCCGGCCGTCGCCTGCCGCAGGGACCAGCGTGGGAAGCGGGAGCGCTCCAAAGGGGAGCGCCGCGGGGCTGCCTCCCGCCGCGCCGGGCCGGGCCGAGCCGGGCCGCGCCGGGCCGGGCCGCGCGCGCAGTTTCGGCCGCCCCCGGGCTCCCCCTCCCCCCGGCCCGCAGGGCTCGTCCAACAAGTTGGTCCCGGCGCGGAAGAGGAGGAGAAGGGAGAGCTGGAGGGGGGCGGGAGAAGGGGGGAAAGAAAGAAAGGAAGACGGGAAGAAAGGGAAAGGAAGGGCGAAGAGCGCGGGGGGCGCCGCCTCTCCGGCCCCCCGCTCCCTCCCGCGCCGCAACTTTCCCCGCCCGGGGCCGGACCCGCCGCCGGGCCAAGCGCCC
>NW_020455766.1:340091-346163 GCF_003342845.1 Nothoprocta perdicaria
CGCCCCGCCCCCCGGCGCCGCCCGCCAATGGGGCGCCGCCCCAGCGCCATGACATCACCTCCCCGCGCCGCCATTGGCGCGCGGCGCCGTCTCCCGGCAACGGCGCGGCGTCACGGGGCCGGGCCCCCGGCCGGGCAGGCGGAGCGGGACCTGGGCTCCCGCCGCGCTCCCTCCCGCCCCGAGATCGCAGCAGCTGTTCATCCTGCAACAACCTCCCTAATTCCCCAGCACCAGGATGGCCAGCCTGGCTCGGCGGCTGCTCCCAAGCCGGCAATTTCAGGGTTCGTTTCTCAGAAATGCGCACARCGCAAACCGAGCAGAACGAGGCCGATTTTCCCCAGATTTGCTATCCGCTGCCACCTACCGTTAAAACTGCACCGAATCAAACGGCTGAGCTCCATTTCCYGAGGGAGAAGGCTCCAGAGGGCAGAAGGGGCTGGGGAAAGCAGAAGGGAAGACTGGAGCAGAACGGCTCACCTGCCCGCAGGGTGTTGGGACACAGCGTTATCAGCCGTGGGGACCCAACACAAGTTTGTGTCCGTTTGGGCAGCATCACAGGCCGCCTTYACGCATCTAATTCAGACGACTGGTCGCCAGAGTCTCTCAGCTTCCTCCTAGACAACTCTGTTGCTTCTCTTCACACGTACAAATCAGGCCATAGACCTGCCAACAGGAACAATTTGGAGGAGGAGAAGGTAGCGTGGCCACAGTCTGCCTGCCGGCTGGCAGAACGACCCCAGCGAGCGGCTGGGAGCCACTAAATCCTCGAGTCTGTCGGCTGCACCAGCTCCCACAGCCCCTACTGCCCCTTTGGGAGGAGCAAAAGCTTTGAAAAAGTTTTGAATCAGACATCCTGGCCTGTCCCAACTTGTGTCAAGTCCACCTCCAAGGATGGAGGTGTGATATCAGGGGTGTACATTGCTCCTGGCAGGAAGGAAGATTGGACTTCTCTCTAAGACGTCTGGCTTTGGCCACTGCAGCCCTTCTCTCCGCTGCAGCCTATGCCATCAGTAGGTGCTTCACGAGGACCATCACTGTCATTGTGGCCCTGCCGGAGCGGTTTGGGCTTCTCTTGGATTCTGCTTTGCAGCCAGACGAACTCCCTGCTACTTGTGCCATACGTATGCTGATACCCAGGTATCGGTGAATTCAAATCTGAACAACCACAAAGGGGTGGCATTCCGATGGCACAGGTTAAATRCCCACAGGGGACGAGCCGAGCGGCACTAACAGCGGGACGGCCCCCTGCTCCCCGCACGGGCGCTCACCTCTGCGCAAAGCGAACGTCGGCGGAGCTGGTCCAACACACACAGGCAGCTGCGGGAGGCGCCAGACTCGGGCCCTGGCTCTGCAACTTCGGGGGGGAAAAAAAAGTTAATTAAAACGTGTTTCTTCCTTAATTTGCATCCTCTCTGTAAATTAATTCCCTGATCTAACGACCCACATACCATGCAAAGGGCATTTGCAATCACCTTAGTTAGCAAGCTAATAATTATAAGAGCCAGCAGCGCCCAGAAACCAGGAGCACCCAGAAACTACTTTAGAAATTTGCATTAATTTTGCTGTAGCCCGCTCAGCTCTTAAGTCAATAATTCAACACGAGTTTTAAACAGTGATTCTACACAAGCAGAAAGTGCCACCAACGCCGGTGTATGGAAGCATCATCCGCAGCAAATAAAAGTCTTCCCCTCCTTCCAGCTCAGGCTGGAACAATTTGACTTCAGAGAACTAAAGTTTCTCCAGCTTCTCAAGTTTCTTGCTGGAAGGCCATTCAGATCTCCTCAGTGTAAATTCTCCCCCGTGTAATTTGCGCTCAGGGTTTTTTCCAGGGGTAATTCACCCCAGAGACAAGAGACAAGCCGCGTGCCAAGCCGGCCCGCCTGGCGCTCGCGGTGCGCCGCGCAGCCGCCGCTCTGCTCCAGGCTTCAGTGACATCCCGCAGGCTCAGCTGCCTCTCTCCATCACTGTATTCCAGCACAGACCTGGACACAGACCCTCTGTAACAAAAGGTCTGTTTAGGGCAGTCAGAGCAAGGCAAGGAGCCTCGTCTGYGCACAGCCGCTCACCCACCCCATGGGGAATCGGACAGCGAGGAAGAGCAGGGAAGGAGCTACAAAATGCACCTTTAGATTTGCCAACAGCGTCGTGGGAGCAAAATCCTGCTCCTTAGCAGAAACCTGGAGACACCAACCAGCCATACGTTGCCACTGAAACCTCATCCRAGCCGGACGCTTACAGAACATGAAGCCAAGTAATCTAACACTRCCCTTTTATTGTTGCCTCCTTCCTATTTCTCAGCTGCCAGGAAGCCAGGCTTAGCTCACGCTAGCAGTCCCTGCGGGGCCAGCGGAGAATGAAGTCACGAGGATTTTGCAAACTGCACAAATATTTCAAGATCAGGCAGCAGGCAACCCTTTTTTTTCCCTCTTTTTTTTGTAGGGACAGCGGAGCTGGGCTCACATTCCCCTGTCGTTCTGCACCCTTTCCCCATCCCTTTGCTCGTCCCCACACAGACCTGCAGCCCAGCCCCGCACTAGCGCTCCCCCACGCGCACGGGGGGCTCGGCCCTGGAGGGGCAGCCCCACGGCGGGGCCGCTGGGGCCGTCCCCTGCCCGCAGGCCCTGCGCTCTCCCCGCGCTGCACCCAGCAGCACAGGGGCCCTCGGGAGCGCTCCAGCAGAGCCCACGGGCGACGCTGCACACCCGCGCCAAAGGAATCCCCTGCAGCTCGCGGGAAGCCAATGGGCAGCAAAACGGGGCCCCTAATGCTGGAAACGGATACTCTGTTCGGGGCCTGCCACTATGTACGAGGAAAAAAAAGGGGGGCACAGGAGGGAGTTACCGAAGTCCCATAATTAATTAAAACCTCCTGTCTGCTTAAACGGGCTTTTCAGTGAGCCTCTCCTCTGAGTACAGTGTGGGCAGACATAAAACCTGATGCACCCTGCAACCCAGGGCTCAGTCCCACAGCTCTTCCTCAAGGAAGGTATTCTGACCTTCAGAAAAGCGGTTATTTGCCTCAAACTTCCCCTTTCTCCTCTAAATACATCARTGTGCATAATAAATATATCACAKCTCTGCAAAGTCTGACTTTTTCGARGGCATGAACATACTTTCAGCGACACTTTTAAACAAGATTTTAAGGGAAAAGCACATTGAGCAAACGCCTGGCTGTGCAGCATGCCCGGGCTACAGCAACCAGCCCAGATCATTCCAGACCCTGCTCCTTGAGCTGAGTTACAGAAAACGTATCTTCCTTCACTGCCTCCCACCTGCCCCTCTTCAACCACTAACTCCCATTTGCAAGCGAGACTCACCCTCTCGTCCCTCTTGATCTTATTTTTCCATTTGAAATTTCTTATGTTGATAGTAAGATGTATCTTCATAATAAGATTTTGATCGTATTGTTACTATCAAATACCACACAGTAAAATATTGCAAATAAATTTGGAGGTAGACACACATTTCAGAGGAGGAACCTCAAACAGCTTTTCAAGACAGTGCCAAGCCYTGAACTGGTTAAACCACAACGGCTCCGCTTAAATATTTATACTGATTTAATTAAACCGGACTTAGTTTCCCATCTGCTGCTGTAACTTCACATGGCAATAAACTCAGCTTTAAGGCACTTGCTATAGGATTAAGGCACCGTCCACCCCAGCTGCAGAGCCGGGAGCTGTGAGCTCTCCCCGCTGCCGTTTGCTCGGCGCGCTCTGGAAGCCGCTGCTGGCAGCTCTGGRTCCGTGCGGCTCGAGCCAGCCCCACAGGGGCTCCGCGCGCCGTGGGGAGCRCAGCAGCCCGTGGGGCGGCTCCCACGTCGCTGCCCCTGCGTGTCCCAGGTGTCCCYGTGTGTCCGGCGCTGCTCCGCGGCATCGGAGCAAAGCCCCGCACCGCATGTTCACCGCAGCCTTTGTTCAGCGTCAGGGTCCCCAGCGTGAGTGACAAGACCTTAACACTCTAAACTGAGCACCTGCTGAACGCCAAAGCACCCTCACACTCGCGAAGCGCGCAAACCGTCACCATCCAGACAGGAAAACCCACCGTGTGGGCTCCTTTCCGTTTCGCTATTGCTTAAACTAACATAACAAAACAAATCTGCTCTCCTCCCACCCAACCGCTGCTTCCTCGGCTTTCGGGCACACGACTCCTCTTGGCTCCTCCGTTCTGCACTAACGTCACAGCCCTGGAGCTGGCCACGCGCCTTCCCTTCGTGCAGACCTCCCTTGGCTCCTCTCCACACAGACCTTCACTGAGCTCCCCTTGGCACCTTCTGCTCGCTCCGTTTCCTCTCCTTCCCTGCAGGTGACTTCCCGGCACTTCATTGCTTCCCGCTTGCTCCGGGAGCGACCCGCGCGGCGCCCGGAGCCCACGGCAGCTCCGCGCTGACAAACGCCAAGCCTGACACCTCACCAAGGCCTACGAGCCCAGGACATCCTGGCCCGTCACCGAGAAAGCAACACACACCCTCGGCACGCGGGGCCTTCCTCCTAAATCGCACCCCTAGTCCAGGAGACGGAGGCACGGGAATAGAAAGGGGCAAAATTATGCATTGCCCACGACTTCTTTCTTGGAAGTCTCTGGAGGTTCTCAAATATTCAGCCTAAATCGTTATGGCATGGTATAATTAGAACGATTTCATTATTTTTCACAATCTTAATAGCACTGCACAAGTCTAAATGAGTAGCAACCCAAAGAAAGCAAACCAAGTTACGCATCTTGCATCAGCTGTGGTTACTACTAYAGAGTTCAGATGTTCCTTCACACACACCAGAATCAAAGTAACTTTACATCCCTCCTTTTGGGAGCTGCTGTTAGGTTATCTGGCTGCTCACTACCCCCATAGCAATGGAAAAGCCTCCACCAGATCCGTCACGGGCCCTCTGTGCACCTACGGGCGATGGGTGTTTCTGTAAACTAACACAAACTAGATTAACATAAATGACCCCAAAACTGAACACCAACATGAATCCAAACCCGGAAGGTCACAGAATTGGCTTACTTACTAAAACAGGTTTATTAGCTAAGAATCTACACATATGTTGCAATTACTAACAGAAAAAAAAAAATGCATCTTACTAGTATATTTAAGTATTAATAGCATAGTTTTCATATTAACTGTGAAGCTGTAACTAACAACTCAAATGATTTATATGCTCAAACAAGAAGGCATTCTCCAAGCTATTCTGAATTATACGTGATAAAAAAAGAGGGAAAGACAGACTTGCTTTTAGAGCATTCATGGACTGTCCGCCCAAAGCCTGCCTGTGCCAAGCCACACRTTTATGAGCAATTCTCCCAAGTGTGTTTTAAACTGCTGAGCAGGCGAAAGGCGATCGGGGCCTGAAATCCAACAGGAAAAACCCCCTTGCTCTAAGGCAGCCAGATCATCTTCCAGCAGCATTAAGGGGGCTGGGGGAGAGGCGAGACTCGTCCAAACCCATGCAAGGCACAGTGTGTTCAGCTCCCAGAAAGGAAATGGCAATTTCAGCGCACATTTCTGGAGTGCCATTAGGATGACACACATTAAGGCTCATCCTTGCTTTTCCCCTGCTCCCTGGCTGACTCCTTCCCGCTCGCAGACAYGTTGGGAGGCTCCAGGTGGGCTGAGGGGGGAGCTGCACCATGCGGGGAGGCGCCTTCAGAAGCAGCCCCCAAAGCGTGTGCAGGGCCGTGGGGCGGCGGGCGCCGTGGGGCGGCGGCGCCGTGGGGCGGCGGGTCGCGGGGCTCCCCACGCCTCCGCTCCGGTCGCTCCCGCGCAGCCCCTTCCTGCGGGAGCAGCCTCAGCCCCGCGCTCGGCACCACCGACACAAGCACAGGCCGGGGGCCTCGGCCGCCCGCTTTCCACCAGCGGGACCCGGCGCTGCCGGGCTGCAGCGGCACCACAGCGAAACCAGCACGTGCGGGCCCACAGCCGCGCGCAGAAGCGGCGGGGAATGTTCCAGAACAGCCTGAGCTCGGTGCCCCCCATCCTTTTGGGGTCAAGAAGGCCCGTTTGCCAGATTAAAGGCAAATGAAGGAGCAGTTTCCTTTCCTCCTGGGTGTGGGGCTCTGCGCACGCGCGCTGCGCCCTGCG
>NW_020455766.1:346873-364271 GCF_003342845.1 Nothoprocta perdicaria
CCCCCGGCGCGCCCGCGGAGGGGAGCGGGAGAGCCGCCGTCTGTCCCCGGGCGAGGAGGCCGCTGCGAGCCCCGCCGCGACGGGGTTCCCTGCGAGGTCCCGAGTGCCGCAGCAGCCAGGGAGGTAGTCCAGGCATTATGTAASTGCCCGTACGTTCGTGTGCTGAGCTGCGCCTATCTGAAGGACGTAGATTAGGCTAAACGGGCTAATATTACAAGCATATTTCCCTGTGCAACATGTGTCCTGGGTCAGCAGCCTGAGGCTGTTGTAGCATCCTGACTCCGACATCCCAAATCCTGTCCGTACTGGGATTGCGCCAAGGAAACTCATACCCAAATTCCAGCGTGCCTCCAATCGAGTAGTTTCCAAAGACAGGGGTAGTTTCCTCTGTGAGAGTGGGTTGCAGATTTGCCAGGAGGGGGAAATAAATAGGACTTTCTTTTTGGACTACAGCCTCTGCTTCCAGGATTTACAGCCTGAATGGGCGGAAGGACAAGTACAGGCGCCGCTTGGATATGCGTAGTGTTGTGCGCTCCAGATGACAACACTAGACAATACTCCTTGCTGCAACWTTCCTCTTGCATTTTTAACCGATGATAGCCATTGGAGTGACTCCTAGGCTGGGGTTTCTTGCTTGTATTTTTTGTTTCTTTTTGTAAAGCTAAGTTCCTGTTTGTAAGAAATGCTTTGACAGCAGTGAAACTTGGAATAGGAAAGATGGTCGTTTAAAGACCAAAAGACCTGTTTAACGCTGCATGCTCCTTAAAAAGAGAAACACCTCTGTCCTGTAGCACATCACTGTTATCTTTCTGGAGGGGGAAAAAACACACGCAAAAACCCCTGCCCCTTTCAGAAGTTTCAGTAATGAGCAAAACCAGACTGGATAAATATAGACCTAGGCACCCATGCAGTAATACTAGATGCAAAATGAAGAAAACTGTACAGCTGATCTTCTCACAATTCTGCTTTCTGCTTCAGTGACAACCAAGATGTTTCATCTCCATTAAATTCCTTACTTATCTTCACATATCACAAGGAATTAAGAACTTCTTGTGAAAGYCTCAAACCTTTGTTGAGCAGTGCTGGTGTAAAGAACCTCAGCCCTTCTGATTTGCGTTAGTCCAAAGGGTGACTCCTGACTGCACTGGATCAGCTGCAGCTTTCAGGTGGCCATTCCAAACTAAAAATTTTCWTCTGGCATTTCACTGGGGGCTGCACATAGCAATCAATAGACTAGATATTTAATTCTCTATTAACAGTGTTTGGAGTTAAGGTAGCATTTAAAAATAGTAATGGTTATGCATAAGTTCATTGTTTCAGTTTTTTTTTTAAAGGTTACCATTAGACTTGGGAGACACTCATATACCTCCATGCAAAATTCTGTCTTCACGGTCAGTAGATGCTTCTTCCCTTTGAAAATTAAGTTTAGCTACTTAAGGTGAAYGAATATATCTGATACTGAGAATAAATCTATCTGATGAGAATCCTGAGTAGTATTCTGCTAAAGATACCCTGCAGGAGCAAATTAATAGAATGATGGGAGTTAAAACTGCTTATGTCTCATGCCTTTATTAAAAATGTTCCAAAGCAGCCTCCTCATCACATGGRTTGTCTCATTCTATGGGGTTAAAGGTGTCTTGGGGAAAGAAGAGGGTCCATTTGTCCAGACACAAAATTTGGCTTGCCTAAACAGATAACTTTCAGTGCACTCTCTGAATCTTAACGTTGTAGGAAATGGGTGGCCTCATCTTTTTCTGGGTTTCCCGGGTTGACTGATCCACACAAAGTCTTTGAGCTGAGCTAGTATCAAAGCTAGACTGCCTGCAAGAAGACAAACAGTGGAGAGAAAACCCAAAACACTAGTGAGTCTTCACATTGTGAGAGATGGGAGCCTGTATTGTTTGTACAAAGCATAAGGCTTAAGATCCATAAGTCTTCTTTCTGTCACTAAAGGACGAAGCAAAGAATATTTCCTGCTTACGATGACTGCTGCCAGGMAAGGCAAGACCATGGCCGCCTCCCTGCACTAAGAAGCTCTTGCTGCACGTCCCTGAGCATAAGGGATGGGGAATGGTCCCTGCTATTCCCGATGCTACTGCATTGAAAGGCATAAATGAAGCAGCTGACGGGTTAAGCAGAGAAGTAGATCTAAACTACTTAACTAAACAAGTAGGTATCCAGGATGCAATCATGCCTGAAGTTAGGCCTTAATGCACGTCTTGCGCTCTCACACCTTTGTTCACATAAAGTGAATGGGAGGAAAGCAGCAGCATTTGGCTCTATGCCCTTTCAAATACTTGCTGTGTCCACTTCTTCTCTAATGTTACCATTAAGAGAAACACAGTAAAAAAAGAAAACTCCAAAGATCTGTAGCATTCTGACCAGGCTACAGGCTAGCCTGCTTKGTGATAAGGAAGTTAGCACACCATCCAGCTTTCAAAGGCTTCTTTTGCTCTGCTTTTTTTCTAATGATTATGAGTGACACTGTTTCACTGGTTTTTTTGATTTTTTTTGCTATGTTTTTGTGGCTACACAGTCCTCTTGAGTTCACTAATTTATTGGAAGACAGAAGAAAAAGTAATTTGAGGAAAGCACATAATAAAAGATTATTTAAAGTACTGTAAATCTGAGGAGAAAAATATCTTTCAGTTTCTTCTATGGGAAACATATTGTGGATAAGAGAATGGCTGTACACTTTCCTTCATGTTTTACCATTGCCCTGGAACAAGTCATTTCACTCATTTATGCCTTATTTGTGTTACACTGTGGTCATTTAATTATGCCTCTAACTCCCTGGCTATAAAACGTAATTGAAACCACTTTCTCTAAAGCATTTTAAATTCCACTGATAAATACTAGGATGTAACTTTTTTTTTCTTATGAAAATACGCTGACATCTGTGCTTGGAAGAAACGCTCTTCATTTTGAGACACAACATCTGAAAATGCTGAGTAACGCTGACTCTAGTGAAGGCTTCTGGTTTAAAGATTGGTTTGGAGCTTGGATTGCAGTAGTGGTAATGTAGCTGTAAACTTGTGCCAGTTGGCTTAAAACAGTAKAACAAACTGGAGCTGTTTTAAAATTACTCTTGAAGATACAGTTAGGCGAGAGGGTGAGAGCTGGATACTTTCGGAGTGGGTAGTAACAAAATCCTTATGTTGCAGTTTCTGTTCAGTCACATACCTGGGCCTGGAAATGCATTTCCATTCAGGCTGTTACCCCAGCAAGGATAATTAGGCCCAAATAATCCATAACTGCTTCCGTGTACTCTCTGAAGATAAGTTTGTGTACAGCAAACTTGCATTTTTTCTTTCTCTTGCCTTCAGACCATGAAAAAAACCTGATATCCTTTGGATGGGACAGTTCTAATCTTCCTGCAGTTTCAGCAAATTTGGATTTACGGGCCCTCTTATTTTAAGGTTTCTTATCATATATATCTTACCTTCTGCCTTGACACTGGCCAGCTGTTTGTAAAGCCTGGAAGAAATAACACCTGCTTGATGAAAGGGAAGCTGTCAGACCTCTGGGAGATTTTCATTTGAATCTGTTTGCAAATGAAATGGAAAATTTGTTCTTTTTTAGAAACTGTTAGATGATATAGTCACCATCATAAACAACTTTAATTGTGCTCTGTATGTCATCTTGGAATAACTTTCTAACAGAGGAATTTGAACACTGTTCTGGCTGGACTTGACATTTGAGGAAACTTGAGCCATATTGGCTTTGTGGCTACAGTAAGAAAAGATATGCAAAAAGTGGCAGGTAWAACCATGAATAATTTGTTGACTTGTTCATTAGAGGTCCACTAAGATAGCTAGAATCGAAACCGTCTTGGACTAATAACAAGTACTTTTRAGTGTGGTAATGGTGCCCTGTGTATGAGTGCTGACTGTGCAACCTAATGCAAATACGTTGTTCTTGTGGCTTGAGGTGCCATTTCGTTTTAAATGATGTCATCAGGAACCAGATGAGAATTAAGGGATGACTGGTAAAATATGCTGTAGACGGGCACTTTTGGGTTTTGGTGCTCCCTGTGGTCACTTTAGCATTGATTCTAGATTGATTGTTGATGCAAACGTGGGTCATGTCCAGAAATTGAAGTAAAGAATTCTTAACTTCTTTCAAGCAGTTGCTGAGAAGCTTAACCAAAAGAGCCAGATTAGAAAATGCAGTGTTTAAAAACTGGCTGCAGTTTATTGAGAGCAGCTTTGCGGGAGGGTTTCAACGCCCTGGAAGGAACTTTCTGCCACCAGGTGTCAGTATAAGCTTAATTATAGTCGCTCCTTTCATYGCTTTGCTTTGCTCCAAAAATGCATCTAGGTTTATTTTTCTTTTGTGCTGAGTAAGTGCATAGTTAACCACAGCCTTCATGCAGGTACCAGTGTGAGTTCAAAGCTCCTTTATTATTAGAACTGAAATAGGCTGTTAAATTTTAGGTTGTTAAGGCTGTTGCTGAAGAACCAGCATGATTTTTTCCTGCCCTGGAAATAATTTAATGGATTTTAGGGAATGGGGGAGGGAGGTGGGTTGCTGTAGCTAGCCCAATGGATTGTCTGTCGTAATGCAGAGTATCTACTGCAAAGGAGCAGCCAGACTGACAGCAGCCACTTACGGGTCTGATGAGATGGGCCTGTTTGAGGAGGGCTGTTGCTGCCCCACAGAAGTTATGCTGTGACTGCAGAAAGACTTGCAGAAAGTAGATCATCTTCAAGGGGTGACTTCTCTGTAAAAAAAAAACAGTAATTGCAGGGTTTTCAAGGAAAGGTCAGCCTCTTCCTTGAGCTATAGAGCTACATAGTCTTCCAAGTTATGAAATGAGTTAGTGAGTGGAGGGGGAGAAGTGTCTGTGCAAAAAAAGTAAAGAAGCCATTGGAAAGTGTGAGCATGTTGCAAGTAGTCTGTACTCTAGAACAAAAAGAAACAATAATTAAAAAGGATGGAGTTGGTTCAGTAAGTTCTTGCCTCTTCAGAACTGCTAATTGCAAGTTCTTTACTACACATTGACTTTGTCTTATCACTAGTTACTTTGTGAAGGTCTAAATTTAACAGCTTATTATTCCTTCTGTGGCTATTTACAGCCTTTTTTCCTAAAGCTGTGCAAAAAAAATGAGGTTATYGGTATCTAACATAGCAAATAAAGGACCCATTAGAGGAGAAAAGACATTTTATAAGAAAAGCAATCTTATTTCCCTTGCACTTTATGTTTTTAATGTTAATTCTTGCTGTCTTTAAAAAAGTAAACCTTAAATATTGAACTGAAATCACTGTAATTTTCTGTTTGTAGGATTTATTTTGGGGACAACAAATTACTAACTTGACTAGAATTATTCTGGAGGCCCAGGCACCCAGGTGGCTGCAACTGCTGTTAAAATCAGGGAGGAATTTTACCAGCTTCTATGCGGATGGAATTTACCTTCCTCTCAAGCAGTAGCAGGAGATGAGTTTTGAGCTTTACAGAACATAGCTGTTCTGTTTTGGATTTTTTTGACCRCTGATATGGTCAGAAATTTTTTGACCACTGTGATGTGTTATGCGGAAATACAATTTCTCCTCAAAAAGGAGGAAGAACTGCTGCTACTTAAGGGAATTTTGTACTGCTCAGCAAGTATGGTTTAGATAACAGTAAAAATGACTTTTAGCCTTATTTGAGACCTCATTTATTCTTTTTACTTATGTGCAGGTTTGTAAACGCATGGATTTGGTTTGCCAGCGAATGTTAAATCAAGGATTTCTGAAAGTGGAAAGATACCACAACTTGTGTCAAAAGCAAGTTAAAGCTCAGCTTCCAAGGTATGTACAAAATAAAACTGCAGTTAAACTTTAATCAGTTAGAATTATCTTAAGCATAATACTGAAAAGGAATCTCTTGCTGACTAACCCAGCTATACATCCTAAAGATTTGAATTCTATCTATTTTCATTTTGTTTTCCAAAAGCACCTAAGATGTAGTTACAAAATAATGGTATAGATKAGTGTAATTTTAGTACATCTGGAGCTGGAATTTTGGAAAGTGCCTCTGGTATTTTAAATAGGGAACAGAGAGGTCTTGTATTACTCAACTCTTCTGGAATGGATAAATGCCATTCCTTTTCAAGACAGGCTGCCTTCACTGATGACTTACCTAAAATTCTGCTTAAAATAGCAACAGTAGTAACGATTAAAGGGGGAAAGAGGAGGGGTGTTGACAAGCGAGCATTATAGGGAGCTAGGGGGTCATCCTAAAGTAGTATCTTTAATATATTTATTTGTGTCAATTGTGTTGGAGTACTAATTGTAGGAATATGCGACCATAAAATCTTTATATTGCTAGTGCAAGCTTGTTTATGTATAGTGTCCTAAATTACGTATATACGGATCCCATAAAACTTGTCATTATTTAGGGAACAAATTTTGTTTAAGGAAATACACTGCACTGTTACAACTTTTCCATAATGACATAGCTAATTGAAGTGGTTACATTTTCAAACTTCAAAAGGCTTTTGAGAATGAAATTGAGTGATTGTTGCAGTTATATTTTGTTGACTCACTGTTAAATTGGTGTCACTTAATGGTCTGTCTCCTAGGCGGGAGTCGGAGAGGAGGAATCATTCATTAGCTCGTCATGCAGACATCCTTGCTGCTGTAGAAACAAGACTCTCCCTATTAAATATGACTTTCATGAAGTATGTGGATTCCAATCTCTGTTGCTTCATACCTGGAAAGGTAAAATATAAACTGYATTATGCAAACTTGTATCTCTGTGCTTTTTTTACAAAAAAAAAAAAAAAAAGTTAGGCCTTAGGGAAACTTGTCTTGCCTAAAAAAAGTAGAAATAATCGGGAGCAGTATGTTGGATACTTACAAACACACAAGCCGAAACTCTGCTATGAAAGGCAACATGAAATGAATGGACTATATCTAAATATTGATTCCTGAACTTGATTTCTGTTTCCCCTTAGGCTTTTGATGTTTGACTTGCAAAATGTGCAGAGGGATATTTAGGTCATAAGCCCAAATTGTAATTGTACAAAACAGCCAGAGGCCAGGTCAGTGGAAGATGTAATAGTTCAGGCTATGCACAACACTAAGGACTTGATGCATTAGGAAGACTTTAATTTGAATTAAGACTTTATTTGAATTCAACTATATAGGATTTGTAAACACTGTTTATTATTAATATGAATGGTGTATTTTTGTGCTACATGAAAATAGTTTTGCTAATGTTATTACTACTGGACAACCTGAGATATTTCAGAATACTAGGCCAACATAAAATAGAAATTATCTAAGCGAGATGTGTGTCACAGCTATCAGTGTTTTATAGCTGTGAGACAGAGATGTAGAGGAGGATTGACACAATCCTGACCTGAGGAAGACCGGGACAGCTCAGGCACAAGCCTGTGAACATTAGATTATTGATCTCTTTTCCTATGAGATTTGGATATGTGGATATTCATTTTTTCCTGGAAATAYACCTGAATTGCCACGGAGATGAACTGAAAACAAATCTCTTTGATTCAGATGAATAGCAGATAGTTCTTCCTTTAGTATAGTAGGGATAGGCTGTCAGCATGAAATATAAGATTTAAGATAAACTTACCTTAAAAATGCTGCCTTAATTTTTTATTTTATTTTATTTTTTTTTTAGGAGTGGAGATAAGGTAGTTGTCAAGCTAGACCTTGGGTGTGCAGGAATTGGGCRAGCGAGCTTGCCAGGCATTTTCCTTTGGAGAACTGGGGCACAAGGAGCTTTATTTATTTGTACTCAAATCTAACAGCTGGAAAGATTTTATTTTCCTCTTCACTTAGTATACTAGTTTGGTAGCACTGCTGTTCTCAGCATAGTCATGAGCTCCTTAGTTTTTGGTCAGGCAAATTCCAGACACTCTATTTATGTGCAGTGTATGGCTTCCCTCGCCTGCCCTGCTCCCCTCAGTAAACCTTCATTTGAATGAAGCTGCTACAGAAATTTCAGGATGTGAATTGATGTTARAATATATGAATCCTGATTTGACTTTCAGCATACTGTGTAAGGTTTCCTGGTCAATAACAAAATGCTGCTTAATATTTTTTGTTGATGATAGTAGGGRAATACCATGAGGATAAAATTTTTAAGAAGTTATAACATGGAAAAGATTAGTGAAGACTCTTGTATGCTTGCTAGCTGATGAAACACTTTGGTCCTAAGTCTAACTCTTGCAACTTTTCATCTAGACTTCTTTTACTCAAATACAAGGTGCACTTGTGTGATTGCTAGTTCCTGAAGTCTTTGTTTTTCCAGTAGGCTTTTCAGCCATTACTAATTTGATACAAAAGAAAAATCAATAATTAAGTCAGTAATTTCTATATGGGGACACCAGCACTCTTATTTTGAGCTGTTCAGACTATAGTTTATAATTAGCAGGGCTCTGTATTTCTCCTGAAAAAGGGGTTTGTTTCTAAGCCTGTTAGGTGGTCTGCCAATTGTGGATTCCTATTTCATAATTAATGTATTTTGGATCTAATCTGGATTTGCAGCATTTTAGGTGCATGCAAGTGAACTCGAGTATTATATTTGCAGCTCTTCAGACTGGCATGCTAATGCTTGCTGTTCCATTCACATGTTATATATGTCTCGTGATGGGCTGGGGAATGACTGCGCTGCAGACATGGTTAGTGTGGCTTTCAGTATCTGCTTCAGGTTCTCCAGAAAGAAATGTGTATGTTTTACTRCATATAGATTGTATAATACAGAATTCAAGTATGGCTGTAGTAAAACAAATATTCCGTATGAGTATCTTGCACATGAGTATCTTGCACACTGAGCAGTAGTTCGGGAGTTTGAAGAGAATTGCTGTGATGCATCAAGTCAATGTTTTCTCTAACGTATGAAAAATTGTATTTCTGCTTCTACAAAGTACAGCTTTTCATTTCAAATAGCTGATGCAAAACTAAAATACAGAGTAATAYGGAAGAGTAATGCTTGTGTGGTAGAAGCCCCTAACTACACCAACACATTAGCTTCTGGAGAGATCTGAAATAATTTTGTCTTCCCTTTATCAGAAAATCCTAATATTTATTAAATATTTTAGGTAATCGATGAAATTTATCGTGTGCTAAGGTATGTAAACTCTACAAGAGCTCCTCAGAGAGCCCATGAAGTTCTTCAAGAACTAAGGGACATTTCTTCCATGGCTATGGAATATTTTGATGAGAAGATTGTTCCAATACTGAAAAGAAAGCTGCCTGGGTCAGATGTATCAGGACGTCTCATAGGAGCTGCCCCAGGTATTAATTCCAACATACAGTTAATTTTTTTTCTTTAAAAACTCATAGCACATCTTTTTAAAGCTCCCTCTTTTACATATGAGCTTCATCACATACATACTGATGATACTTATTTCTTAAGATTGTTAAATGAAATTTGTTTGCCTTGAGATTTAAGGAGGCTTTGTATTACCCAAAGAATGGTCACTTGAATGTATGTTATAATTATGCATCATGTGTATTCATTCAACAAACGCTTTTGTGCCACCAATGAATGAGACTTTATCATTGCACTTGGTTGACATTTGGCACATGAGATGACAGATCAAGATGACTTTTATTTTTAGTACAGTCAGCAAATTAATTAGCCTAAGCTGCTGTAGTGCACAGAGAGCGGGAACATACTTGGATGTGCTTTTTTACTTTCCTGGGGCCCTCGTGTTGTCATTAGCAAGCTAAACACTTGTGGGGAATATGGAAAAGGCAGTTAAAATAACAGTCTACAAGTAAACAATTAAGTTGGTTCTTTGTATAAACCTGTTGGTTTCTGTAATTTGTGTTAACCAAACTCTGGATGGTTACCGTGCGCGCGCGTGTGCACACACACACACACATCTATATCTATATATATATAAATATATATAATTTTATAATATATATAATAATTACATATATATATTATTTATATATATATATAAATAAGGGCCAACCTTCTTTTCACACACTATTGGAGAACCTTAGATTGTGAAATAAGCTCTCACAAGAATAATTTCTCAAACAAAATGGTGGGACTAGCAATAGTAGCTGCTTGATGTTGCTGATACGCCCTAGCCATCCTTTTAGTTCTAAGTGTATATATTGTTTCTTAATTATAGCCTCTTCGTTATACCTCAGTTCCACTCTGTCTCTTGGGTGAGGAACTGTTGCCCAAAACCATGGATGATCAACTTAGGAAGCCCAAGGTTTATATGGCATAGAAATCTGTCTTGTGCTGAGGGAAGAATTCTAATAGCAACTGTCTTAGTGTCAGATAGCTGTAGATATGCAGGTATCTGAAAGGAAAAAAAGAGAGAAGGGTGATTGTTCAAGATTCTTCTAGATTATTCATTCTTCATGGTGCTTAACAGCTGCATCTTACTTGCACTACATCTTATGACAGAAAAAGAGAGTGAAATGATATAGAAGATATTATTCTCACTGATTCACAGCAGTTCTACTGCATTCCTAAGCTCAAGCTGCAGGACTCCAAACATGGTTTTAGGACCCAAGAAGAATAAGGACAGACTGTTTAAAAGAGCAGGGAAAACAAATTATAAACAAATTATATTCATATTATAAAAATTATAAAAATTATTAAATTATGCGAATTATATTATATTATATTATATTATATTATATTATATTATATTATATTATATTATATTATATTATATTATATTATATTATATTATATTATATTATATAAACAAAACCTTTCTGAACTCTATGTTAAACTGAACTATCTTGTCAAGCCCCAAAACACAAACTGTGTACAACTGACAGCAGAGTTGTACTCTTATATTGAAATGTATTACATTATATTTATATATTCCGTAATATAACCACATTGGAGTTTCTTAACATCTGTGACATTAAGTCTAGCTGACAACATAATCTCTCCCCATAAACTTTGATAGAGCAAAAAGGGGCTTTACATGCAGAAAATGGAAGATGAGCTATTTTTCAGCCAACTGAAAATCCAAGTAATTTCAGTTAAATTAGTTGCCCTGAAATACCATATGCTCTTGTYATATAGCTACTTGCAGCCGGTATTCAGATGATGTTTGGGGAGCAGGATGAACAAGAGATGAAAACTAGGACATAATGGCTTAAAGATACAGGGAATAAATTGCTGTTTTCTCTGAAGTTCCAGGGCCTTCTGCAGCACTAACAACAATGCAGCTCTTCTCCAAGCAAAACCCTTCGAGACAGGAGGTGACCAAACTCCARCAGCAAGTGAAGACAAACGGCGCCGGGGTGACGATGCTGAGGCGGGAAATCTCGGAGCTTCGCACCAAAGTGCAGGAGCAACAGAAACAACTCCAAGACCAAGATCAGAAACTGCTAGAGCAAACCCAAATCATAGGCGAACAGAATGCCCGGTTGGCTGAGCTCGAGCGCAAACTGCGAGAGGTGATGGAGAGCGCAGTAGGAAATTCCTCAGGTTCTGGCTCAAACGAAGAATCTCCTAGAAAACGGAGGAAGGCAGCTGAATCTGTAGACTGTCCTAGGAAATCTAAACGCCTTCGAAACAGGAAATAACTTAGGCTGCTGGCTCTTCAAAATACAACTTAGACTTGAACAGTCATTTTCCTTCATCGAGGCTTTTCCCCTGCTTTCTGTCTCGGTGGGCCTAATTCACAAGATCTTTAAGATTTGCAATAAATATGTACTAACCTGACCTGCTCTATCATGTTTTGAAGGGTTAATTTTTTTTTTTCTCCTGTGCAGATGTGTTTAAACCTATTTGTGTTTATGCATATATTCACATAAAATCTTAAATCCTGTCTTAACTGACAAGAAAGTTAAGCTTACAAACAGATGTCCTGTTCACTTGAAGAAAAGACCCACTTTTTAAATCTTGTTTGAGAGAACTTGACCTTTTTTGTTACAAGTGACCTTGTCTGGAATGTCTGAAAAGTAGTTAATACTTTTTTGGGATCTATGTAATGAGTAAAACTGACTTCTTAAGCTATGGTATTGGCTATATATTTTTGTAAACAAGGCAGGGCCTTCTGTCCAGACTTTACATGCACACCCCCTCGCTGTAGGTCTTGGGAGCCATATTCTGCGTTTGCATGGATAGGTGCATGTACTGCTTAGCCTGCTGAAAGCACTTGCCTGAAGTTGATCTCTACTCTGGTGGGGAGTAGAGACCTGTAGAGCAAATCTGTGTTCCTCAGCCCTCACTTAGCATCTGCTTCCAGCACAACTGCTTCCCTGCGGTGAGGTGCTCTTGCGGGGCTAGGTGCAGGAGGCTTTGGAGCCAGGCTCTCTGCCACTGTCGCTGCCTGTACATTGCAGGTGCTGTTAGCCAAAGCTTGGGAATGGAGCGGCTGCCTGTGTCTCACTTGGATTCACAGGCCAACATCAATAAGTGTTAAACTGTCCCTGCAGTAACTGCGCTGGGTGGGACAACTTTTGAATGAGATGCTGTATTATGGAAAAACTTAAACTATTTTGTGTGTATGTGTCGGGGGGGGGGGGGGGGATGTGTGGAGATTTCTCTGTAATACTGACGACAATATTCTAGCTTTCCTTATCCTAAACGGTAAATCACATCAGACAAAGCTTTAATTTCTTTTGCACTTCTGTTTTGAGCTTGTAACTGGAAAAGCATGTCTTGCACTGTTCAGTCTCTCTGGTCACTTTAACAACCTCAGAGTTGTGTACAGTGATTCTTTTTTTTCCCCCCGTCTGTATATTTTTGGAACCTTATACAAATGCCATTGTCYTTGTTTTGTTTTAATGTACTAAACTGTGTAGCTTTATTGTTTGACTTATGTTTCTTTTTTTAATCAGCTGTTGCTTTGGGTTTAGGTGGTAYGGAATTCAACTTGTTGTGGCACTAAAATGTGCAAATGCTACAGGTGTAGCTGTTTAAAATATTACAAATATTCCAGTGAGTTAAAGTGCAACTATCTCATGTTTTGTATAGCTCTCAGCATAACATAGTGGTTGTATTTGTCACCAAACCAATCAGGACTTACCAGGTAAAATGTTCTAGACCCTTGGGAAAACTGACATTTTTCCTGAAATTTAAGCTTCAAGTTTTAATTCTAAAACGTGCTAGTTCACATCAGAGGCAACACTACAAAATATCATTGCTAATGTCTGTTTTTTGTCAGACAATTTTAAAATCAACTTGTTTGTTAGTTTAAGTCTTTTTAAAAGCCATGTTTCTTTTTAAGCAAAGCATCAGCAAATGATTAAAGGTTATCTGGGACAAAGTTAAAGCTCCTAAAGGACCATATGCTGTTACTGATCTTGCATAGTTGTTTKTTTTGTTTTTGCTTTTTTACTGTTACAGACATCTTGAATATAGATGTCAGCTGTGCAGTTAAAAACACTTGCATGTGCCTTCATTCTTTAAAAAAATAATTTTGACTGAGTGTAAGCATGATGACAGCATGATAGCTGTAATTCACTTGCACCAGATAATACACAACACATTCATTTAGCAGGCCTATTACTTTAACAGATATTTGTGGTTAAATACTTGTATGAGTAAAAACCGGTGAAGTACATTTACTGAAAAGGTTTATTCATACATCTCTAAAATCTTTAACTTCTTAATTTCTAGCAGATGCAAACACCTTTCTCCCTCCCCACTATACAAACAGTTGTTCTTAGGTTAATGCTACTCTTAGGGGTAGCACTGACCTGTGTTGGTGAATCCCGGGCTCTGTGTATGTTGGGGTGAAGAGCAAAATAGCCTGTTGGGATGGGAAACGTTCCTGAGGAGCAGTGCCAAGCTGGAACCTCCCCCACAAGGAAGTTGTGTGTGCTGCAAGTTAGCAGGTGTGACCTGACCCTCTGCATGCTGCCACGTTCAGTACAACTGCACCAGGCCCACGAAGCTTAACAGGGAGTGGGGAGGGCTCAAGCTTGAGAAAAGCCAGGTACCCAGCCGAGCTACATGACATCCTGGGGAGGCCTCGGTCATCAGCTGGCCCGTCCTGGAGGCCCTTGAGACAAGAGTCTGCGTTACCAGAAAATAGCTGCAATGTTATCTTTTGACATTGTATCGTGCCTAAACTGAAGAGGCTGCATTTTGCAGTTTGACAAACAGGCTGAAGTAAAGCTAAATCACTTCTGAATTGATATGTTTCTATGCAAGTTTACACTGCTTAGTATTCCAACACTGAAAAGTACAGTGGTAATTAGGCTGTTTAAGGAAGTACCTCAAACTAGTGAGACTAAAATGTAGCTTTTACAGTTACACCAAAAAAAAAAAAAAAAGTATTTACAAACAGCTATCAGTGGTGATGTTCAGTTTTTGTACATGTATCAAGGGCTAAAACTAACCAGCTCAGAGTTGAAAGACAAAGTGATAGTACAGACACGACCTGCCTTCTGTAGTTATTATCTTACGTAGGTTAAAACTGTGTTTCTAATACTGAAACTGATGTTCTTATGTAGTTTCTTTTTCTAAAATGACTTTCTTCACAAAATGTTTTTGTTACATAACAGGCTCTGCTTTTCTGCTTTATTTTTTTTTCTTTATTTTCAAAGTCTGTAAAAATCCTAAGTCTCTAGGGTATCTAATAAGTATGGTAACACTAATGAAGACACTAAATGCTGYGCAGTGGTACTTTTTTAGAGGGCAAGGCTGTTGACCATCACCTCTCCCCAAATTCAGCAGCTTGTGATTTTTGCATGAGTGAATGCAAACGCAGCGTGCAGCACTTGTGAGCAGGCAAACCATGCAATGAGTGGAGGCCCTGCAGCGAGAAAGGTTCCCTGCTCAGCAAGGGAAGTCTCAGACTGAAAAACAGATAGAAACCATCTGTTTCTATAAGTGAAACAGTGGTAGACCTTAAATATCTGCTACTAGCAGCACGCCATGTGAACCTCACTGTAAAAGTTCATGTCTTCACATAATTTCTTGAAAGGCAAGACTGTACTGAACAGAACCTTAGTCGCCCCTACTGAGATCTTCTAACACTGGAGTATAGGTAAGCACTGAGACTGTGTAAACTATTTTCAGCACCCAGGGCCTCCTGAAAATAGGATGGCTTAGGATGCAGTCACAGCTGTCTGCAGTCAGGGAGAGAAAGAGTTTCTTGGTGCTGYTGCTGGTTTTAAGAAAGTAATGTGGAATTAACAGTGAAAGAACATTCTCAGATTCAGCAGCAAGTTGTTGCGGCGCTTTGTGGCGGTGTGTGCGAGTGTGCGCTGGGGGCTACTCTGCGAACCTGTCCCGCGCTGCCTTGGCCCTACCTGGAGCGACTGGTCTGCAGCGCGTGCTCCGGGCGCCTCCGGGGCTGCGCTCCGCTTCCCAACCCGTGCAGCAGCCTGGCACGTGCRGTCACGCCGAGCTCCGGGATCCGCCGGTCCTCTGGAGGGAGAACAGCAGACACAACAATGGCTCACTTGCTGAAGGCATGAAAACTCCGCACGCGTTAGACAAACTGCCTCAACCATGAAGACTCCGTGATTAAATAGCAACAACGAACTTACCTGCGCCAGTTCCCCTTGGGCAATTGCATTTCCCCAAACCTTCCCGGTTAATATTTTCCTCGGTCGTTTAAGCCTTGTTTGGCTGATATGGGATATTTAGTTTCTAAATTTGGAATCTTTTGTTGAATTGCCATGCTGGGACTTGTGATTGTTTACAGACATGCAGCGGCAGTGCAGGAAATCTGCCTCTGCACTGAAGGTCCGAGGCCCTTCCTCCAGCGCCGCTGGGGAGCAGCCGCACCGCTCCTGGCAGCAGAGGCACCCGCGCTGCGGGCAGCATCACACCGATGCAGGGGAAGGTCTGTGGTGCACTGGTGGCTAGCAGTGCTGATATCTGAGCTATGACAGCAGGGAAACAATTTCAGAAACTTAATGTGCAGTGTTCAGAGTGAGGYTGAGTGAAGCACTTGTGGTCCTGGCAACTTTTCACACAGCTCCTGCACTGCTACAGAAAAATAAAAGAAACCCCCAAGCACTTCCTGGTTTATTGTGAAACCATCACTGCACAACAAATAACTGAAGCTCCCTTGCAAGGAGAAAATGCCTTGGTGAAATTTGAACATCTGTTTTACCTCCGAGTGAGGTAATAYTTGGAATCCTATGCTGCACCTGCCCACAAAAAGTACAAAATTCAGAGTGTGACTAAGCAGGGAAAAACTGTGAATAGTCTTATTTTCCATGTATTCTCTACCTGCTCCCTTTTTACTAGTAATCCCTTCCTAATGTGCATAATTAAAAATGCATGCAAACAAAAATATTACCAAACTGTTATGTTTTATCATTCCTGTGCTTTGTCCATTATTTTACATTTTCAAGGTGGGGACTGTATTTTGTTTGTGTTTGCACAATTTTACATACGGCTTTTGGCAACTAGTATATATAAGCCTTTTATTATTAATAAATTTTAAGTGATTCATCATGACCCTTGAGATATTTGTCTTATTTTAATTTGATAAGGCATAGCTCTGGGATTTTTTTTCTATTGTTTTTGACACTATTATGGATATATTTTCATTTGAGYGGCTTTATGAAAAACTAACATCCCACGCATTCAACTTCTACATAAAATAATCTTTGTAATTGAAATGCTCACAGGAAATACTGTATGAAAATAGATGTAGGAAAGGTGGCAGAGGAGATTGCCAAGTTTTGAAAATATCTTATCACAAGAAGTGGAACAAAAAGACCTTGGTGTAGGGGCTTTCAATAGTGGTTAAATATCTTCAGGCAGTCTATAAAGAAACAGTATTTTGGCTGAATGATTGCTAGTCCTTGCACCCACATCATTTACTTTTGGGGAGGGAAAAAAAGGAGTATTTTTAGCAGAGCCACTATATTCGATTCCTGCAACACCTTGATTCTATTTTCRGTCTTCTTTCTTAAGAAAGGGGCCACGCGAGGCTGCACTGCCTGCCCAGGTACCGCCAACGACCTTGGAACGCGCTGTGCAGGCAGGGGGAAGGGGTGCAAATCTTGGAGCTGGTTAAGCGCCCACAAGCCTCCCTGCAGGCAGCGGCCCGGCGGCAGCGCGGGATCCAGTCGGGATTTTCACTGCGGAAAAGGCCGGCAGGATCCAGTGCGGAAGATCCCGGTCTGCCCCGGCTGCGATCCCTTGGATGTGCAGCTCCAGGCCTGCTGTGACATGCAGCTCTTCCCGTTGGAAAGCTGTCAGTGCTGGGTGGAGGAGGGCAGGAAACACAGCTATGGAAGTAGCTTAGGCGAAAAATTTAATTTGTAAGGCTTCATCAGGCCAGTTTCTTGTAGGACTGTTGCATCCTGCATCACTGGAAGAAACAGACGGTGAAGGAGGCTTTCCACAGAGGAGGCTTTCCGCTACGCGCTGGGGCCGGAGCGGAGCAGCGCGAGGAGCGCGAGCTGAGACTGCTCTCCAGCTGGTCACAGYCCAATTCGTCCTTGTCGGACACCGGCGCGGCCGGCCCGGGGCGGCGGC
>NW_020455766.1:365177-389041 GCF_003342845.1 Nothoprocta perdicaria
GCGGCGGCCGGGGGGTCCCTGCGGGGGCCCGGGGTCCCGCGGCGGCCGGGGGAGCCGGCGCCGAGCCAACGGCCTCCTGCCCTCCTCGCCCCGCAGAGAAGCATCCCGAGATCAAGGCCCTCATGAAGCCCGACACCAACTTGGTCTGGGTGGTCCTGCTGATGGTCCTCGCGCAGCTGGCTGCGTTTTACCTCGTGAAGGACTTGGACTGGAAGTGGGTGCTCTTCTGGGCCTACGTCTTCGGAAGCTGCGTTAGCCACTCCATGACCCTGGCTATTCACGAGATCTCTCACAACAGTGCCTTCGGCAACAGGAAAGCCATGTGGAATCGGTGGTTTGGAATATTTGCCAACCTGCCTCTCGGCGTGCCGTACTCCATCTCCTTCAAGAGGTACCACATGGATCACCACCGCTACCTGGGCGGGGATGGCATAGACGTGGACATTCCCACTGACTTCGAAGGCTGGTTTTTCTGCACGCGCTTCAGGAAGTTCATGTGGATTGTCCTTCAGCCTCTCTTCTACGCCATSAGGCCCCTGTGCATCAACCCCAAGCCCATCAGTCGCCTGGAGATCATCAACCTGCTGGCCCAGCTCTCCTTTGACGTTGCCATATACTCCCTGTGGGGAGCCAAGTCCCTCTGTTACATGCTCGCGGGCTCCGTGCTGGGCCTCGGGCTGCACCCCATCTCAGGACACTTCATAGCTGAACATTACATGTTCTTAAAAGGGCATGAAACATATTCCTACTATGGCCCCCTTAACTTGCTCACTTTTAATGTTGGCTATCACAACGAGCACCAYGACTTCCCCAATATTCCTGGCAAGAGCCTTCCACTGGTAAGTTTACTTCTCTTAAGCCCTATTCTAACTTGAAAAACTGATGGAATAGGTTCAGCAAATCCTCAAAAGTTAGAAGTTGGAAATTTTCATGCTTTTTTTAGTAGTAAGATAAATAATGAAGGGGAAATTACTGTTTTAGTAGTATCCTGAGTAGACTTACTAATGTGCTTCCTGGTCTAGCCTTTCCTGTAAAGGGAGCTGGGTGGAAACACATGTGATGATACCCTCTCTTTTGTGCTAACTTCTAGTTCTCTGTAATTACAAGCAGCCTTCAGTATTTTTTTTCTGTTTGGAMATGTATATGAAACTAGTTAACTTGCAGAGAGTCTGCAGCAAATTCCCAGCCCCCTCTGTTCTTGAAATTATAAGTAAAATATGGTAACACACATTTATCCTTCAGTTTGGCCACTGAGTCACAGTCACTTGCTCAGGATTGTGTTCTGCGGTGGGGAAAAAGAGAAGCCTTGAGGTATCGCRGGGCTTTGTTGTACTGTTGACAAATGTTTAATAGCTTTCCATTGTGGAGCAGCTTAGTTTTTTTTTCTCCTGAAGGACTTTGGACCCTAAGCAAGTATCAGCTGTGCTAGACTGACATGATTAAAGCTTCCGYGGTAAGGCTGAGATGGGCCATGTCTGCAGGAGTAGCAGACAGGGATTTTTCAGGCTGCTTTCTTCCCTGTTTCCAAGTTTAAAGTGGAGTTCAGCTCCTGTCTCTGTGCTTCCCAGTTGAGGATGAAAGCACAGGYTTGCAGAAGGCACCCAGAACTTGCCTTGGCTATCTCTTCCATTGACAGCAGTTGGTGCTGGCCGCATGGCTTTGTTGCTGCACTCAGTAATGATGGGACCTGGTGAGCTGCGCCTTCTGATGGTCTCCAAACTTGTCACCCTTGTACAGCTAGTGTTGGAGGGAGGGGTTTCTCCTCTTCCTGTCAGCATTTCCTTGGCTGTGAATTCCAGCCAAATTCACAATTCATTTGTAGAGCTGGGCTTGGAGGGAATGTCTCTTGTTCATGGACTTCGGCTTTCAAGTGCAGTTGAAGTTAAGTTGCCTTTGATGAGGTAACTTCTGTGCTGAGAAACCTGGCACAYTAGCACATCACATGTCCCGACTTAAGTTCTCAGTAGAGTGATTTTTTTCCCTTTTTAATCTCCACAATTAAATACTTCAAAAAAAAAAAGCTTTATAAGGCTGTTAATCCACAGCGTTGATAAGAAAACAAAGCTGCCTTTTACAAGAGTAGTTAATTTGATTGGACTGGACTCTGCTATGCTGCATGCTAAAGATCACTGAAGTGCTGAGCACCTAAATCCAGCTGAGACAAATGAAAATCCTGTCAAAAAATCACACATGTAGTAGGTGTGCTGCCTTGGGTGTGGTGTCAGCTGGAGTCAATTACCTTCAGCTCTTAATCAAGCATGTAACCAGCAAAAGTGTTGCAAGTACAGATTAACAAAATAGATCTGTTCAGGTATTTCCAAGGCTTTGCRTGTCTGATGTTAAATATCCTCAGTAATGATATCTGAGGAAAACTGCATCTCTCTTGGCTTAAAAGATGGTATCATAAAGCTGCACATCTAAGAGTGAAGTCTCTGCAAGCTATTGACTTCTCAGGGCTTATTCTCAGAAATTATTGTTTGTCCCCCCACCCTGAGTGCTGAGGCTTAAAACTACATGTAAAATTAGCTGTTAAAAGTGAACTCTTAATTTTACATTTGTAATTGTTTCCAGCAGTTCAAAATTACCTGCTTGCTTTGAGCTGCATCATTCCGCAAGCAGCGGTGTGTGGACTTCACTGCTCCTGTTGAGCTGCTCAAGCCCCTTCTGCAGCTTTCAAGCCTTGCACAAATTTTACTGAACAACCAATAAGGATTTTTTCTCCAAGAAATTTTCATTGTTTTACTAGTAGATTAAGTGTAATGTCTAAAAACAGCTACCAGTGCTCCATGTTAAGATACAGGTTGAGGCTTGTAGAATTTGTTATAGCAGGAACTAAATAGTAAATGACCCTCTGTCTCTGCAGGTGAAGAAAATAGCAGCTGAGTACTATGATGACCTGCCTCAGTATAACTCGTGGATAAAAGTGCTTTATGACTTCGTGATGGATGATACAATCAGCCCGTACTCACGCATGAAAAGGCATTTAAAGGGTGAAGTGAAACAAGATTAAACTTCTGGCAACCAAAAAGACTGCAATGTCTGCTTGCTTTAAAGTGGCTGGTACAAAGTCTCTTGCTAAAGATGTCCACCCATGCCCTGAAATAAGATCTGCAGCAACTTAGCAATGCATCYGTAAGGACTTGGCAACAAAGTAGACTATTGCCAGCTATAACATTCCTAGCAGTCTTCAGATTTATTGTATTAACGTCTCTGTTTGCCTAAGGATCAGTGTTATATGCAYAATATTAAATCACTTTGTTACAGGATTTACTTTGGCAGTAAATGTSTTTGACTCCTAAAAACAGTAAAAAGTTCTCAGTGTAGTATGCTTCCCACAAACATGACTATTTAACTGTAAAGTGCTGTACTTGTTGATTTTAAACTAACATGATCTGTTAACTTAAATTTTCTRTTGAACTTGCTCCCTAATTCAAGGTGGGGAGAACAAGATTTGCACAGAAATACTTAAATGCCTTTTTTAAAATATGTAACATGTCCCTTAAAGCATTACTTGAATATGTTTCACTTTTGTTTAAAGGAGCAATTCCATCATTTAAGTGTGAAGCTGGCTTATTCTAGATGGTTTGTGCAACTTCCCTGTGAAAAGTAAGGTAATTTAGAGGTGGCTTTAGCTCTGTTGGTCCCCACCTACTTGAGAGCTGCATGYGTTGGGGCCCAGCTCTGCAGCTGCTGCTCATGGTGCTCTGAGAGCCCCTGGGTGGCTCCCTGTAACTCCTGAGGCTTTTGTGTATCGGCAAGTCCTGCTGCTGAGGTTTAGGGGTTCTTGTGATCTGCCCAGATATGAGTGGGCTTGTCCTTGTTGATTCTATGGCTAGCTTGGTTTCAAATAGCTCTTGAATTTCTTATTGTTTGGGAATTTGGTTTGTGTGGAGGGAACTTAATCAGCTGAAACACCCTGTTCTGGTAGACAATGTTAGTGGCAGCTGGAGCTTTCAGGCATGTCATTTGTGTACACAGAACAGGATTGCTAAAGGATYTTGTTTAAGTTTTTAAAACTACAGTAGCCTACAAAAACATTGGCCTTTTGTATTTAAAATGCAGTGAAAACAGCTGTGATACCACTGAATTTTCTATTAGAGAAGTTATTTTATATTGGAATAGAGAATGGATGGACTTACTGAGCAGTAAAGAATCCCCACACAYGTCAGCATCCTATTTCTGCCTTCTGTTAACCAATACATTAGCTTTAAGCTGACAGACTGGTGCAAAACACCATGTCAAATGGTGATTCTTACTTTAAAATATGGAGTCTGAAGGTTGTCACCTGTTATGTGCTGTAAGGAACTTGCCTTGTCCCCTGCAAGCTTGGGAAGCAGCAGCTGAGTGCCAGAGAACATGTTACCGTGTCCTATCCTTGCTTGACTGCAATTCTGTCTTCAGTGCTTTGCTGGGGACTTCTGTTTGTTTGAAGCCTGGGCCCTCACCTCCAGCCAAGCAGCAGAACTGGTGTCAATAAAGTCTCATTATAAAAGTGCCAGCCACTTCAAGTGACTTTGTTATCATGGCAGGGATGTGGTAGCTAGCAGAGTATCTTGCACAGGGGAGATATAATGTCAATATACTTTATCCAATATTTTAAAATTGAATTAAAAACAAAGATTTACAAATCTCAAAGATTGGGTTGATTTTTGAGTGGTCCTTGGATGCTAGAGGGTTTAAGGTTTTAGGAATTTAGTATTATGAAATATGGTCATCCTCTTGAATGATGTGGAAAAACTACTTTGGGACTTAGATGGTTAAAAAGTTGCAAATCAAGTTGAAGTCTCTCTTACAAGTGAAATAACACTCTTCAGTGTAGGTTTACCATAGCTGAATGAGGTGTGGAAAGCCTCCCAAAGTAACTCTCATAGCCACTTTATTTCTCACTTTTAGTTTTCAATTATCTTGAATATTCAGCCAAGATAACTGAAGGCTGAGTTAAATTTGTCCTTAGATGTAGTGACCCCYAAGCCCCTTAGTGGGTCACTTCCAAAGGACAGTGCCTGAATTCTTGCTTCTCAAAAAGGCCTGCAGTTGCTCTTTTGCTTTTTAAAGAGTTAAGTCCTGATTTATGTTCTGACTTCCCTGAGTGCAAGCACCATGTTACTGCTCTAAGAGCAGTCACAGGGCCAGTGCTGAGGGGGAGTGTGTCTTGCTGTGCTCTTCCTGAAGCAAGTGCTGATGGCTGCCTCTTGGAGAGCATCTATTGGGCGGGCTTAATCTTTGCCACAAAGTTATCTTTACAACAGGCTATAGTCTCATTCTTGCAGGCACTAGTAAGCACTGTTCTTGGGTATCTTAATATCCATGCATTATATAAGAGGTCTTAGCCAACTTTTGGAGGAGGGATTCTTGCTAGAAGCAGATGACCTGGAAGACCTGCTTTGGTCTGCAACATCATTTGCAGACCACAAAAGATTTGCATCACAAAGACCTGTTGATGCTGCAACATCATTTTATCCTTAAAGGGAGTTAGCATCCTTCAAAATAGGCCAGCTGCAAGGCTTAACTTAGTGTCGTATGTTCTAAACTCATAACACTTAAAAGTGTTCTCTTGAGTCAGATGGAGCTGGCAAGCCTTGTCCTTTTTATGTGCTTGTTCAGTCCTTTCTGTTTAGCTAATGTGCCTGACTAGCTGCTTAGTGGGACCCATCCTCTCATTTCTTTATGTGAAAGCAGCCTGGAGTTTAACTGTCAAAACACAAATCAGTGGGTCAACTGTTGGGTCCATCGCTGAGTGTTTCTGTTGTAATTCCAATGCTCAGGATTCTGGCTCTCCTTTGGAGCTYTGAAAGTCATGTGCAGTTTTCAATCTTATGTGACTTTTACCCCCTCCTAATTATATGAGATTGATCAAGTAGACTAGGCAGTGCAGCTGGCAGACTGATTGCAGGAGGCATGAGTTTCCCCAAGCCAGCTGTGGATACCTTCCTTTTCCAAAACAAGTTCTGCCTCTGGCGCCCTTGTCTGGCTGCAGAACCAGTCTGCCCCACAAGGATGGCCTGTTATCATGTGTGGGATGGGTGACCTCCCTGTTCCTACAGCTCTGGAGTTTGGGTCCAGGCAAATCTTGCTGCCTGGAACCAAAATGCTGTTGAAGAATAGCTGCGACTTGTGCATTTCTATTGCCTAAATAACTACTGAGCCAAAAAAATCTATGAAAGTGCTGAGAAATCAGTCTCTTCCAGGTAAAGAGCCCCTGGGTTAAAGAACAGCCAGGGCTCTTCCTTACTCAGCAGTGCCCCTCTGCTCCTTTGGCGTTCAGTCTAACATCAGGGGGAAGGGCTGTGCTGTAGTGAGAGAAGTTGGGGAGCTTCAGAATTCAGCAGCCAGTAGTTCAGTGTTCTGCTGCTCCCCTATCTGGTCACTGGCACCTCCTCTTATTAAAATGTCAGTGCTGTGGCTGTAGGTTCAAGCTGCCCTACTAATCCTGTTGGACAAAGGGGAGGAAAAACCGCTTTCAGGTAAGGATCCTGCTTGGGAAGTGGTACAAGATAAACATGGTGCTCCTTCCTTACGTAAAAGGGTCTCAGAAGACTCGCAGCAAAGCACATTGTGTTGGTTTAGCTTACCAATTGCCAAGTGCAGCCTCTTCTGGACGTGCCAGGATTGCTGCGATGTGTACCAGGGAAACACGGAGCTGCACGGGCGTGCCTCTACAATGTAGATAGGCATCATCTACCGCCCTGCTACTCTGCATATGCAACTACCACTCTTCCCTGGTAAACCCTCTGTTTCACAATCAAAGCTGCAGTGGTACACAGGCCTGCAGTGAGGACAAACATGCTGAAAATGTTATATATTCAGCCAGGGATGAAGACAGCATGGTTGTGGAGAGGTGAGTATGTTTTTCTGTTCKGCTGCTAGCCCTGCACCTGCTTCTGCCCCTTATCTCGTGCTTAAGTTGGCACCTAGCACGCTCTGAATTATGAATGTGGTTGAGGTAGATGGTAGCCTCAGGAATGGGGAGAGAGGAATGACATGCTGAACACTTTCTTGATCTCTTCCCAGCAGAAACAAGATGCCTAGAGGGAAAACTTTCTCTATGGCAGGTCTGCTAGGAAAGGGGAAGCTCCATCTGTGGAACAAAGTTGTGGTCTATGTGAGTGATGCTCATTTGCTGTGGGCAAGCACAAGTTATTTTGTATTTTATCTTCTACAAGTTTTTTTTAATTTGCTTTTTAATCATGACTAGTGTGGTGTAAGCAGCATTTCCTGCAAGAAAAAGGAGCAGCGCAGGAGCAACGCTTCTGTGCACAGCCAGYTGAAGTTCAGTTGTGTAGGAAGATCATCTAGTCTGTCCTGACACACAATTCATAAAATACTGGAGGGTGGAAGGACCTGCTAAGAGCCGTCTCTGTCTCCCACTCAAAGGGGAGGCAATTTGAAGTTAGGTCAGGTTGTTCAGTGTCACAACCAGTCCAACTCTGACTTCATGGCAATCTGTTACATCAACTCTGCTTTTATGCTGATAAAAGCAGGTTTGAGTACAAGACCAATCATCTACTACGGAGCATTCAAGTAAGGAAGGAAGATGTTTACTTTCTGTAAGCTTGCTTACAAAAACTATTTTACTTATCCAGAAATGTTGCCAGTCTAAAAGCATTTGAAAATGAGCACTAGCCAACTGAAAAACTATGCAACTTGCTGGCCAAAAACCAAAATCCTCTTTTCTGATGCTTGTACAGGTTTTTGGGAATGAATAATAATGTTAATCAGAGATTGTAACTGAGMTTCCAGCAGCCCTTTAAGCAACTCTTCTAAGCAAAGAACTCTTTAAAATGATGACAGCAGTAAAAATGCATGAAGGGTTCTGGGTTCAAAAGCTGCTTGCCCATTTATCTGTAGCAGCAGCTCATCTTAACTGAGGTCCAGTAGCACCATCTGGAATGCTGACCCTCTTTCCAAGATGGAATCGCTTGTATTAAATAAAGAAATGCAGCTTTCTGTATTATGAACTTACTGCAAGAACAAATAAAAAATAAATGCATCAGATGAAGAACACTGAAAAATGCTATCAGGCTACTTCCTGGCAGCATTTTTAATGACATCAGGAACCAAGTAAATCTGAGAATCTGTTTTTTTGTAATATATATATATCTATCTATATAAAAAACCTAAAAAAAATGAGGTGAGGTGTGAGGTTTTGTTTTTGGTTTGTGTTTTAAGTTTATTTTTACAAACTATTTTTTTTTTCTTGTTTGTGAGCTAACAGATCACTAGTAATAGCTTTTTGGGGGAAAAAAATCTCAGCTTGAGACTTGCCCTGCTTCTTCAAAAAGTTTTCTTCCCTCTACAGCATTTGTCAAACACTCTTTTAGGAAATTCAAATCAGTAATTTCTAGTTTTGTAGTTTCTATTTTCAGAATTAAAAACCAGCTTGCAAAATAACTCTGAATTTTTTAGATGCCCTTAAATCATACACTAACATTCYTCAGACTTCCAGGCTTTACCTCCTTTGACTACATTGCCATCTCTGGCTGGCTTCTTTTGATAAGATAAAAGGAAGTTGAAGCAACTCTGAGAACCTACTCCGGCTCAATCATCCCATGTCCCCTTATTTGGGAAATCAGGATTAAAGGGTGTGATAACAAAAGGGGGGCCCTCCCCTGATCTAGTCTCCCAGCTCTGCTCTTGGAATAATTCTTATGAATCCTTGTTCCTGAGAGCAGCTGTTTTCATTTAYGGCTAAGAGCAAGTATCTGAACAGTTACACACTGAAGGGGGTAGCCTCTCTGTCCCTGAAGGATTAAGGGCACCAAACATAATCTAAGTAATCTAAGCCTAAATATTGAGTATCTTTTGGTCAAAATAGTGATAAGCAAAAAGGGAAAAGGGTGGGTTTTGTTTTTGTTTTTTTGTTTTCCTACCTCTTATTCTGGATGTAGTTAAATGAAGGCTGGCTCARAGCATTAGGTTACAACAGCTTTTTCTTTTCAGAAGCAGATTAAAAAGTTATAAAGATCTGAAATCAGACACAGGTATTATGAAGTTCACCAATGCAAGTCTCYCTGGGGAACTGTCCAAATGTATCATCTGTGCAGTGACTGGCGCAGTTCTTCATACATTACTTGATCCTAACAGTGCCAAAATAAGAGAGAGGATAAAACTTCAGCAGACAGTAAAAATAACATATGTRAAGTTACAATACTAGAATTAAGGAGAAAATAAATCAGATATGAGAGCCACTAGCTATACTTTTTTTTTCCAGAATTCTTTAGGAACAAAAAGCTAATTAGAGGCAACACACTTCCCTTCCCCCCTCCCCCTTCATGCAATTGAGGTTATCAGGTAACAGTCACTGGCAACACGTAATTAACAAAGGCCCTTGCGGCAGAGCTSTCGTCCTTCCTACTGCCACGCAGGGTTGGGAACAGTTTCACTAAAACTCTACTGCCTTATTTGTGAGTGAAGATACTCCCTACTCTGCTTCTGCAAAAATAGACCCGCTTTACAAAGATCTCCYGTTGAAACTTTTTAAACAAGCTAGCTCCTTTCACTGTAACTGTTCCTCAGTCCCTCAAAAGGACAGTTTGGAGGAAGTGAGTAATCTGGGCACTAACTWCTGCTGCTCAAACTGAATACAAAAGATGTTATCTCTCTACAGCTTTAAAGAGGTTAGCTGCATTTCTCTCACAGAGATCAACCAATTAAGCCAAAAAGCCAACTGAAATGAGGCCAATATGGGAGAGAAAAGCGAGTGTGCAGTTTAAAGTAAGCACTGAAGCAGTAAGCTGCAGCTTTCTGTGGTTTCTGATCCTCGCAGGAGAAYGCAGGTTGCTTTGTCACATCAGACTTCTCTCCCACGCAAGAAGTAGCAACTCAGTGTGGGAGGAGAATAATTTAATTGAGCATTCTCCAAATGAATTTAATTGAAGTACATGGTTCAAAGATAGAATATTTGGTCTTTGAGGTGCAGCAGGACATTTCAGGTTAGCTCTTAGAAGTTGACTCTTTCACACACATGCAAGAATATTCTAACCTTAACTATTCCCACTCATCACAAGTATATAAAAAGGATCCTTTCCAGAATAGAACAGTCCTTCTCAGGTGAACTTTTCTTACCTTTTTAGACACTGAGGATTTCACTTTCCTAAAAGCTTCTTCAAAGTGTTTATGGCAAATCTTGATTTCACCTTAAAGAAAAGCAGCACAACAAATTACTATTTGAAATTGCAGGGAAGTGACAATATTTCAAATAAAATTCATGAYGCCTGATTGCATGCGCTACTGTCTTTTGCATGAGATCTAAGTAGTGGCATGAATACCTGACGTTGTATACCACTTTTTTATACCACTCTTGTCTATGATCTTAGGCAACTTTTTAATCTGTACCTTATGCCAAAGTACTTTTAATTTTTGTTTGCATTAACGTTTTCACCTACAGATTAGGAATTTAATTTTCAAAGATACTGTGTTAACTACAGTTTATCTCAAATCGCGTTAGAGTTCAGGTACTTTTCCTTTTGGGAAGTAAATTTCTCAAGTTCTAATGTGGCATTTTATTTCCTGCACACATTTTACTACAAACTGTGCTTACAAAGTATTTTTAAGTACATACCTGAGAACCTTTTGTATCATTCCCCATTCCATTACAGGATTTTAAAATCCTAAATAACTTGCTCTATATCAGGCCTCTGTTTGGCGTTATCCGGGTGTGAGGCAGGTTTTGTCTCCACTTTTCCAATTGCCTRTCCTGGAGTTTATCTGTATCCCCTTTTCCCTCACGCAGCCGTTCAGAGCCATCATTTGTCACCATAGCTCTGGAGCAGTTTCTCCCTTGCCTTCTCAGAAGTTGGCTCATGTGTAAGTATCTCACAGCAGATTTCTCTGTTCTCCCATGCAAGTACCTTGTTTAGCCTGGATAGAAGTATCCCCAAATACCTCTGCTGTACTTCCCTTCTCCTCAGCCCTTGTGAGACCAYACCTGGAGTCCTGTGTCCAGCGCTGGACTCTGCATTATCTTCATCAGTGACCCCGAGAATAGAACCAACAGTAAAAGCCCCAAGTTTGCAAAAAACACTGGATGCCCAAATTGGGCTAATGAGGGCACTTAAAACTGGAAATCTGTCCAATCTTTGTTAGAAAGTTGGGCTGGTTYGCCCCACTGAGTCGAACAGCTGCCATCTCCTAGGGCACTGTTTAAGTGTTCAAGACTGTTCCAAGACGGAAGCAAAACTTATGGCTTCTTTAAGAGATATCACAAAAAAGAAGCTTCTCCTTTTTCACTACAAAAAAAATCCTTCAAGTCAAAGCAAAACCTTGCCATACAACAAAACATTAAACTTGCTCTAGAAGGAAAAAGCAGGTACAACAAGGGGGTTGTGATAGTTTTTACAGCACGGTAATGCACAGCCCTGATCCCAGGTAAGTGATGCAAAGGACCTGTTTGCTGTTGCACATGCACCACCCATCTACAATCATGTACACAACGTGGGAGTGGAGTCAGCTGTGCATGTCCTGTGGTGAAGCAAGAAATTCTCCTGCCTGTTTGTACACCACTGCTGAAAATACARTTGAAAAACGTTTCAAAATAAATAGCTGCTACAAACATGTGGGTCAACCTGCACACACATTACACATCTGTTGGCAGCTGACAAGTCCATCTTATGGCTGGATCAGGCTGCAAGAGATTAGTATCTTTGATCAAGAGATTAGTATCTTTGTATTTATCCTGTTTGCTTTTATATTTATTCAAAATGCATCATATTTGATTCAGGAATTTCTATCTCAAATCAAAAGCTTTTAGTACCTTTCTTATCTGCAGCAAAATGGGTAGTCAARTCCTGCAATAAGGAAGGCTTTACAGTTTGTTTCTAGCCCTCCCCACCCAAGGGGACCCAGCCACTCGCTTAACAAGAAATACAAACATGCTGCTGTTACTAAAGACAGATGGGACTGGATACCTACGGGATCAAAAAGGGTGTTTCAAAGTCATTAAAACTCATGTGGTTGTTAGGAATCAGAATCATGCTAGARCCTTAATATATTTTCCAAGGATATCATCTGGAAAGTCACAATTCCATCTTAGCTTTGACTTAAGCATAAAATAACAAAAAAAAATTGCTGGAAAATGAGCAGGCTATAAAGACTGTATGCCTACCGTGCTCATTTTCCAGCAATTTCTTTTGCCACTTTACTCTTTAGAAAGAGCTTATTAGTCTGTCATAGTTACGTGAAAATTAGGCATGAAGTATTCAATCTAATATATACATTTTCAATTTATAATACCAWCTAATATTTTTGGAAGGTTAAAAGGTTTGAGCTTCAATTCTTTTAGTCAAAAGGTTATGCTAAAACTCCAGCATAATAACTTTTCCTTGTACTCTCATCTACATCTTCTACCAAGGTTCTTAMGCGTTCCAGACACAAACCTCTGGCTTCAGATTTGTTTGGCTCAGAAATGATCAGCACTTTACAGGCCATTTATCTTCTCACTGTACAAATACRGTTGTTCTAAGGCTTCCTTACCTGTCTTGCTTTTGCTGTTCTGCTGGGCCATTTCCTGTCTCAAGGCACAAATTGAAGCTTCACGCACTAAAGCGGAAAGGTCTGCACCCCTACAGACAAAACCAAACAGGTTATTTTAGGATAATTTTCTCCCATCTTTGGCTGATGCAAGAAACCATAATGCAAATGATAAGTGGTCTAAAAGGCCATTCGGGGAAAAAAAAAGAAAGAGTTCATAATCTCATAACAGATTGTAGAGTATTCAAAACAAAAAAAAAAATCAAATGATTATAGCAGTTGCACCTTAACACCCTGTAAAGGCCTCTAGGTGTTAAGTTAGGAGTCAGAAATCATTTAAAGGACAGARAAACTGGACAGCAGCTAGGGCACATTCAGCATTTGCAATGCTATTATACGTCATTTGATCCCAAACAAAGTCCTTAATACAGGCACAAGAAGAGGAGTAGGCAGGCTGAGCAAGAGAAGGCCGTGACATACCAAAGCAGCACCCACAATCCTAAATGCATTCAATACTGGCCAGAAGAAAGAGGGGAAGGAGGGAAATGGTGCAGTTACGAGTCTTATCACAGCTTTCCACATGGCCCATCCCACTCCATTTCTGTCCCGTGCTCAGCTGCAGAGCTAGGGCCAGGACCTCTGCAGCAACAACAGGCCACGTTTCCCATTCCCTTCCTGCTCACAGCAGTTTTCTTCCCTCCCCAACAAAGTGAGAGGGCAAAGCAAAATTCTTATGTACCCAAAGGAAAAAGAAAGAGGGTAAGAGATGACGAAGAAGGCTGTGCTGTCACAAAGGTGCTTCTTAAGAATGAGGGAAAGAGGTCTGAGGACTACCTGGTGCTGCGACTTTTTTTAAAGAGCAAAGTTCCCCACGGACAGATTTTAGCCTCAGATTAAGATCAAATGCATAAGGAGCAAGGGACCCATCCTTCAAAACACTAAACTCCTCAGTAATATTGTGCCCCTTGGTGGAAACATGATRCACTTTGCTGGAGTCAGTCCTATTCTAACAATGCAAACGACACCGCTCATCATCACAAGGAGATGCTTTGCCTACAGCTAAAATTAACATGGCCTTAAAATAACAGCATCCCATAATAGCATCCACAAAATGCTGTCAGATCAGTCTTTCAAAACAGGTTGTTTCCAGCTGTTAAGCTTTGCACAAGCCTTCAAAATAGCAAAAGCCACTATCCCTTCCCCAAAAGCATTTTATACACAACTGCCCCTGCTTCTTTACAGGACTTCCACATATTCATCTTTTCCAGGTCTGAAACAAGGACAAACTAAAAACTGGGACTGGTGATATCCCCCATTTATAAGACTGAACAGCAATACTGCAACAGGCAGCATGTCATAAAGACTTTATTTCAGAAAATAGCTTTTAATAAATCATTTAATAGTCTATAGCTTTGCAAAGTTATGCCGAACACTGAGTTTGCAAATCGCTCTAACAGGGGTGGCTATAAAAATATGCCTAACATATAGTTTGGTATTCAAAAAGAAAAGGTTGAAATAGGCCCTCATTACTGTGTCAAACTCACTGCTTGGAACTGTGTGAGAGCACAGCTGAGCTTACCCTATTTGCTTTCACCATCTTTAGCATGGACCCACCATTTAAGAGGGTTCTCTTAACAACAGCTGTTGCAAGCACTGTAGAACAAGACTAAGCAAAGCCAAGATGAAAGAGTGGCCTTTACTGATCTGCATTTACAACGCAAAGATGAATAATTCAGATGAAAAGGACTTTGGCATCAACATATTCCCATCTAATCCTTGTAAAGCCCAAGTGGGAGCAAAGAAAATGGAGCAAAGGAAAATGCTTGTAGCCCTTGAAACGAAGAGGTCCGTGTAGCAATAACGTAAGACACACAACCTTGCATCAGAGGGCTGCTAGGATTGCAGATATTAAAGCCCAAACTAGAAGCTACTCACGTGTAACAGTCACAGTGCTGACTAAAAGCAATATCTTCCAGATTCACATCAGCGTCCAGTGGAGGGCGAGTGCCATCCTATGGGAAGTGAGGTGATAAAAAGGAGTAAGAAATTATTCCTTTCACACATACCATCCCTACAGCGAATAAGYTGATTAGTCAGGGACCATAAAGGAATTTGACAATTTTCTCCATATATCCATTAATATTAGAGAAGTTTTCATCTCAAAGCAAGAATGATGATGACCAGCCTTAAAAACGTATGATGCAGTATTAAAGTCAAACTTTAAAACTTTCCACAAACAGAATAGGTTTCCTCTAACAAAACATGAGCCAGCCTGTCACAAGGCAGCAACACTGACACTGGACATAGTTTAAATAGCCGGTCACGCCAACGGCATYGCTTAGATAACTTCCTCTTACCCTCTGCAGCAATAAAGTGTTGAAATCAACTCACTAAGCTGAAAGCATCCAGATTTAGCCTCGCCTTACCACCTTTAAGACTTGAATTACCTGTATATGCCTTTCACGTTACAGACAAGGATACACTTCTAAAGTAGAATTTTTCCATTTGTGATTTCATGAAGGTTTATAAATTGTGGACATTCCTGCATTTTTGGACACTAATCTAAAGTTCTATTACTGCTTCCTGAACAAAGATCCCAGAGGTGGYTTCTTCTATTATTCTTTTTTGCATAACCCATCCAAAACACACAAACAAAAACAAATGGCATTTTAAGTTAGACTGAAGTTAAGACTCCACAACCCCCCTGGGCAGCCTGTTCCAGGGCTCTGTCACCCTCACAGTGAAGAAGTTCTTCCTCACAGGGAGATGGAACTGCCTGTGTTTCGTTTTGTACCCATTACCCCTCATCCTGTMACTGGCCACCACTGAGAAGAGTTTGGCCACATCTTCTTGATATTCTCCTCTCAGGTATTTATATGATAAAAGATTGCAAGCTAAAGAGATGCCCTCTCTGCTAGGGACACTGTTTTACCTACTGCTTCTCAAACAGACAAGTTTGCTGGGCATTTTATGAGTGGGATGATCCAGCTGCTCTGGAGAAGGGAGACAGGCCGAGCAGTACGTGCACCGCAGAAGCTGAGGCAGCTGGTAGGAACGTAATGATGATAARCTAGACATGTGAAGGCCTGCTTCTCTTGTCTAATTAATATGCACTTTGGAAAGGACTGACTTGTACAGTTTTACTGAAATAAAACTCTTTCACAACACATCTTCTTGGTGTGATTGCAACAGGAAGATAGATCGTAGCGTTTATGATTTCCACAATGAGGGAGCAAAAGTCTGATGAGGATTCAAGAGCCAGAAGTTCTCGCACTCCGTGCTGCACACAAGTGATGCTGGCCATGGCACTTGGGTGCACACATATGGCATTCACATGTGGCTGAGAGGGTGAGCAAAATCTATGAGAAAGGGAGTGTGGGTGGCATCAGTTTTGTCTMAAATCACCTTCTGCTCCCGTAAAGGGTTGTGCAAAGCTTTGCCACGCTCATTTCCTACACTTGAAATGGTTGCAAATCTCTGGAGATTTCTCAGAAAAAAAYACAGAGCAAGGAAGAAAGAAAACACACACAAAGGACATGGACACTCTTCAGATCACAGATAATCCTCCTGCTCTGTTTACACTATCTAGTGACTGACCAGCACCACCCACTTCTTCCAGAAGCAGGTTGCTTTAAGTCAGAAAAAACACATAAGCCCCATTTTCAAAGAATACTTCACAATCTATCTTCAAAAATAAATGTATCTACTAAACATTTTACTGCTAATGGCAAATGGGCATCCTTACTACTTCTTTCTTCRTGAAATAATGCCATATATAGAATGCTTTAAAGGCAAGTCAGGTACCCTGAACGTTCAATGAGCCTGACTTTTACACAACTATCRCAGCATGAGAGGACATGCTTTAAACGTGTCCTCGCCTCCCAAATTCCCTTATGACATTAACTATTGCCTACACCTACACCTTTCTTCTTATGCAAGTCTGGGGGACTTTCTTGAGGGAAAAATGATCAGTTTTCCACAAAATTCATACTAAAGTTCTGCCTCTTCTCTATAGCCAAGGCTTTGTCTCCTTTGCTGCTCATGAACATCTGATAAAACACTGCTCACAACTATCAATACTTCCAATTAGAAAAAGGATGAAATATCTGAGTAATCTATAGTGCTCTGTATATTCTTTTTCTTTATTAGTTTTATTAACTTTTCTTTAGCAGCTTCATAATTTTTTATTCTCTGTGTATTTTTGTCTGAGRCCTTGATTACTCCTGTACTGTACTTGCAAAGATACTGGTAAATAATTCTATGCTCCAAGTTATGAGCAGAAYGTGCCATTAACTCCAAGAGGATCCYCAAAGACAGCATTTTTACTTTTCATATTTACTTTGATCTATCACCTCTACCATGCACACGATTCCCACTGATCCAAAGGGAACTAAGTGTGGTGATTAACACCGAACAAATACAGCTGGAAGCAGTGAATCATTTTGTCGAACATGTAAGGAACTCCTCCTCCCCCCAAAATGCACAAAACACTTCTAGGCCCATTACTCATCACAGTAGGAATCTTTTAATTAAAACTGTTCAGATTGTGACTACAAAGGCAGCAATGTCTATATTCAACAAGTTTGCCTTATTCATGATTTATCAACTCAAGCAACCTTGCAGAAAATGTAAGAGATGTGGCTGATGATTTATTTTTTATGATCTGTGTAATAATTGAAGGTGTTTCAGGATTGTGCAGTTCTTCTGTAAGATCTAACCTGYTCTACATCATTCCACCAAGCTTCAAGATAAGGTTTTATTTCCAAATACTCACTTTGGTGATGGTCTTTAAAATAGCAAGTCGATCTTCAGGTGGTGGCAAACCCACGTAGAGTGTTTTATCGAGCCTACCGGGACGCAGGATAGCTGGGTCAATGATATCTTGGGCAAGAAAAAGACAAGACAGGAGACATGTTTTTCTCTCTGAAAACAGGAGACACTTCAAGGCAGTGTGTGTGGGAGCAGGAATATATGCACTCCCTGCATCTGTAGAGATATTTCAAGAAGCACTGGAGTCCCAATGTGATGCTCAAAGCATTAAAGTAGCTATTTAAAATAGATTTACCTGTTCCAAGTTGGAGTCTCCGATACCCATATCTGACCAAACAGGACCCACAAACACCATCTATGCACAAATGAGGTCATCTCTTTGGAAATACGGTGTATTTTTTCTGTCAYTCTCAGCACAGATGAGCAAGGAACTAGTTTGCTCTACCCTAAAGAGCTCTATCCATATTAATTGTTGCACTATTGATATAAATTATACTGACAAATTATGAATCCCAAGTATGTAGGAGCCATCATAGGGCCCATATGTAAATGTAATATTATTTGTCATTTGTACCCTTATATTTTAGTTTTCTAGATGATGATATATGATACCGGCAAAAACATAAAACAGAGCTACAAAGTACAGACGTGTTTCCCAGGAAACAGTGCAGGCTCCAGATTTTATGATGTACATGGAGACCAAGAAASAGAAACATTTCAAATTTGCTTCTTGAAAATCATTCAGAATTTAAATGCAGTAGAAATCTCTGGTAATATTTTAGCCTCAGGCTTCAACAGGCAATTAAACTGCTGTCCACATTTCCACACAGACTGCTTGGATGATGTTTCTAAGTTACCTGGCTTCTTGATGTCCAGCTTAACCAAACACAGAATCATTTACTCTGCCTCACAAAGGGATTATGAAAAATCAACGTCCTACATACTTAAGTGCAGTGACCAGTAAAGTCACTAAAGCAACAACAGAAGACAAAAAAGCTGTTTTCAGTACATCAAGCTGCAAGTTCTATAGATGTGTAATACAGCTATTTCAAGAATCTTCTCCAAAATTAAATGGTGAAAATTAACCCAAGTGTTAAGCCAAAATGAAGAMGTACTTCAAATGAAGCTCTTAGTACCCTTGCAAATTTCATATCCTCTTGAAAAAAATGTAGCTTTTAAACAAAGAACATACATTCATATCTATATAATATATATAAATATATGAAGAACTAGGAAGGACTAAGCTGCTAATCTTCATTACATGCATGGAAAAAAAATACAGTAAAGACAGAAGCACATCTGCCCCTCTTTTGGCAAATATAAGGTTTGCTTCGCAGGGCTGGCACTGAGATTCTAGCTACCTAATCCTGCCACGAGCTGGTCTTCCTTCCCTTTAATCATGTAAGTGGTTTTGTTCAAGTTATACTCTCACCTCATACCTAAAAGCTTCCCTGGCTTTTTCTGATCCAAGACATCCCTGCAGGCAAAATTAGCTACTGTGAATGCAACAAAAAAACATGCAGGAAAAAAGAAAAAGAATATCCTCAAGTCGATGCATTATTTAATCCAGACCAGCTGAAAAAATAGTTAAACAGTAGCCATGCCGTGACAGGCCCAGAGAAGATTGTCTCTCTTGTAGCTCTATGCACAGTGCTATATATGATACCTTATCTTGTGCCTTTGACAAATATGCTCCTATTTCTGCCTCTCTGAGGTTTGCTCACCAGGTCAGCTACACTCAGAAACAAACACTCCAAACAGGGACTGCATTGCAATGCCCCACACTGACCATTTCCCAAACTAAAGTTTCAAAAGCTCTGTAAGAATTTTAGGCTTGACACAGAAAACACTATTTCCATCTTACATAAAGAGAACTTACATTCTACCTGCCCCAGAATATTAAATTACTGATCCAGACTAAAGACACGTTCATCCATTTGCCAGCGAGGGAATCCACACTGTGAGAGTGACTGCCTRTCAGCGAGCTGCAGTAGCCCAGCAAGCTGCAGCAGGGTGGTTAACCATGAGAGGACTGTGCTGTAATTTAAACCACAGCTCTGCCCTCATCTCTTACGGGCACACTCATTTCACTTTGCTGTTTCAGGGCAGGGCCTCCAGGCCTGGAGCAGCTCTTAAATCATCAAAAAATTAAAGTAACATATCACAGAAATTAACATTTACTTATTTGCCAGTCCTCAGATACACTTCATATGCTTTAAACAACTGAATAATGGTCCCTTTTTAGGGATTTTCAAATCAGGATTTCACCTGATGAATTACAATGTTTTCTCACTATTTATCATCTGTAGACTTATGTAAACACAGAAGAGTCAATTAATTTTAAACATATTTAGCATTTTAATAAAACTGATATAGATCTCTTTCAAAGCCTATTATTATCTCCCAAGTTTAAAAGTGGAACAATTACCTCCCAAGTTTGAAAACGAGGCACGGAAACCTGATGACACACAGTACTTATTTTTCAAGCAGCTGCCTCAGGGAAATAAGGTGTTTCTATTAAGTGAAAAGGCTGGTAATCCTGTTCTGTCTTAGCTTCCGACACAGTCAGCGGTATTGACATCACCTCTGGAAAATGACAATACTACTTTCCTAATAAAWTTCTAAGACAACATTAAATGAGCACATGCAGTCCCTGCTGCTTAAACTTCGGGCTGTTCTTCATGTAAGACAGGCACTGTCCTATAATGTGACACTATATTGTSCTATGATAAAATCCCTTAGTCTCACAGTCACTTCCAGTTGGTTATTCATGTCTTACCTCAACTATAAAACAGTCAACTACATTCAGGAAAATTCATTCCATCCCAGCAACAAAGGCTATTGTGTTGAGTCCCTCAAGCTTCTCTATACTCACAATAGCTGTTTAAATCACCTTTGGAGTAAACGAAATCCAAGTCCTCACATTCATAACCTCTGCATTACTGAGGTTCCCCTTGAAAGGCAGGTAGCATTCAAGAGWTGGTAAAAGACAAAACAAATGTAATTTTTGTGAATTAAGGACCGTTATGAAAGAAAATGTTCTTTGCCCCACGTTAAGTGCATTTTTTCAACCACGTCTTTAATAAAAAATAGAAGTTGCCTCTCTTATCTCCCCAAATCCCTACCGAGCAAACACACTCCACAGAGTAGATTTCTTCTGGAAAACAGGTATACAACTGGCCCGTACAAATAAGGGCCATCTCTTTACCTAAAATACTTCTCAGAAGTGTTTGGATACTRCTGGTCAAGAGTGCTAAATAACAACTTATACAAACCAGAACAGACCTATTTACCAAAACTGAAACAAAACATTAGATTCAGTACTTCTGATTGGCCAAACATTTTGTGGTAACAGAGTTCAGCAGCTCTCACTGCATGGACTACTTTTGACCTATCCAAACTAGACTCTTAAAATGAGGACTAAATGAATTACTATTGCCGGAGAATAAATGAAAGACTTTTTTTTTTTTTTTTTTTTTTTTTTCAAATTATGCTTTAAAAGCATGTGATTCATGCCACTAGGTCTGGATGACTAATAACACAGCTGAAGGAAACAGCACTTACCAAAACTAGGTAATATTAAAAGAAGACATTTCACAAGAAATAATAGGACTAAAGACAGCGAGTAAAAGCAAGCTTAAACTGCCATCACAGTTTAAGCCCAGCTTAAATCCCTACCAGCTGGTAGTGCTGCACCGATGTCTAGTCTGTTTTCTCAGCTTATATACAGGCTTGGTGGATCCCACGTAACTGCTGATGCCTTGCAGCACTTCTCTAAAGAGTTTGTAAATGTGCAAGGCCTGGGGAAGTAGGAAAAGAGGAAGAAAGCAGCAGCACCACTACAGAAATGCACACTGGTATGTTAAGAATTGTGGGAACAATAGTGTTTAATGTTGCTGCAGGTATTTAATTTTGGGTTTTAGGAAGGAGGCAGACTGAAAAAGAATACAACTATGCTGACCCATAAAGGCTCTAACATGATCATTTCTGCGTCTCCTTTTACTTTTGCTCCCTTTATTTTTAATGAGCTTGAGGGCTTTAAATGTTCAATCCTCTTTTGACAAAGTTCGACACTGGCTCTACATTCAGTGCAAAGAGGTTGAGTTGGGAATACTACATCCTCATGTATTTAACTATAGTCAAGAATGATTTACAGAGCACSCTCCAAGTCACCAAGTGCAAGAAACATGAAAATATTCTGCTTGCAAGGACAGAATAAAGACCTGTTTCAAGACCCCCAGAGTAAGAACTATCACTTGCAGACCCGTTTCAGGACCCCCAGAATAAGAATTATCACTTGCACGTTTCATCTGACAAACGAGCAAGTGCGTGCTGCCTGTCCTCCTGGAAAAACAGGAACTACACAGTACCAAGTTGATAAAAGCTTTCACAAAATGAATCTGAGTTTTAAGCTGTGCGGCAAATAAACTATAATTAGTAAACCTAGTAAAACAGGGAATTAGGGTAAACTGGACTGCTACAAATATTAGCTGTTGCTCTCCAGGGGCCCTTATAAAACTATTCAAGTACTTCAAAATCAGTTAGGTCTTCAAAGTCTTCAGTCATAAAAAGGTTCCAAATAATGGAAGTCATGTAACACCAGTGCCGAAAGACATCTGGGAAGCACATACAGAAATAGCCAGCTGGCTCCAGAGGGCTTCAGCCCATTCCCAGGCTGCAATACTCACTGTTCCTGCACACCTTGACAAAGGTGCTCAAGGCCTTGGCTCCAAACAGTGCTGAGCACACGCTGGCCCTGTCTGTTCACCCCATCTGTACCCGCGCTGCTCCTGAGCTGGCACTGCACAAAGTCAGGTTGGATGTTTCTTCACCTAAAGCAGCGCGGGAAATCTTAACCCAAGTCACCTGAGATAATTAGGACTCCATTGTCATCAGGATTTAGATGCACACCCCTAATGAAAACAAGCCCTTCAGAAATGCTGACAATCAAATAAAGCTGCTCAACAGGGATTAGACACCAGCATAACCAATTCAGAAGGAGATCTGTTTGCGAAGGCAATGTCATGACATTACTTCTAGCACTCTTCATATACCCAACTGCAGCTGTATATACATGTTATATAGTCGTAGACCTTCTTTCAATTTCTGCATCTAGAACTTAATAGACTGGCCAGAACAATTACCACTTGTGCCATGAAAGCTTACTGCGTTAAAAACAAGGAATATCTACAAGCACGTTTAGATTAAGCATCTACTGCCCATATCTCACCATATAGAAGGCTTAATAGTCTGTCATGGAGAAGGAGACAGGAAGATTTTCCTCATGAAGCTTGAATTTTTTAAGGCTTAAAAACAAAATTAAAAAAATCCTCATAACTGCCTATTCTGCCATTTCGGCACAGATTTCCTCAACCTATATGTCTCAAACAATCTGTCAAGTATTTTAACTTCTTCCTCCTGAAATTCGCATCCGAAGCAGTTATGCTATTATCCCTTGTTAAGTCATTTCTGACTGGCTTTCTACATCTTATATAATACATGAATTACGGAACCTGAATCATGTTTCATCTTTTCCAGTAATTTACCGAACACTTCCTCTGGGCACAAAACTTGATTCCAAAATTCAGGTACCTACAACAGTACGCTTTTAAATACTCCCCATTATTAACCCTGTAATTAATTTTGTTTATAAAGTTCAGAAGAACATTCATAACTAACGAAAGGCTATTGCTTTATGCATGTTTCTTTCCATAGTCAAAACAAATTCCCTTGGCAGTAATTCTCAGTGTCTAGGTGGAGTGCAAATTCAGTGCATACTTTTCTATGGTATGAAAGAGAGAGACAAAGAATTGGTTGTAAAATACATAAAAGTGGACTCGGTGATTAGTTAATTAACTCAAAAGATGCTGCAGGAACTGTAAAAGCTACCAAATACTGAGGAGCCAGAAAGGGAGCACAGAAAGCAGTAAGCATCAAAGKTTGACATAATTTGAGAGAAGAGCGAATAAGTTCAGGTTGAGGGAACAAGACTGGAACATGAGATTAAGCAGCAAAAAAATAAAAAGCAACCTGAGAAAAAATGGACAAAGATGCCTTAAGGGAAAAAAATAAATACAAAACTGTTTCTGGATAGAAAACCAACATAAACAGGAAAATGTATGTAACTGTTTTAGTTTAACTTTTGTTCTTTTATATTCTGAGGACATAATTCAAAATCCAATTAAGTCAGAGGTCTTTAAAAGCATTTTACATCAGTGGGACCAGGTACTAATTAAGAGACATTTAAAGATGTTCCTTCATCTCATATTGTTCTTTCCACGAATGTAGAACAGACTAATACGCTGAYACAGTTGCTGAGAAAAGGTTTGGGTTTGAAAAGACATCATAATTTTACATAATTTTAAGTAGAGAATAAAGTTATGTAATCAAACAAGTAAGGACACAGGATTGCATGAGAAGAAAATTAATGCCACCAGTTTCTTATGATTACTTTGGCTATGATTTTTGGGTCCTTACCTGGCCTGTTGGTGGCAGCCATAATGAAGACTTGCTGACGATTCTCCAGGCCATCCATCTCGGTGAGTAACTGGTTAACTACTCGGACACTGGCTCCTGACTTTCAAAGGAAAAAAAAAAATTCAAAAAAATTCAAAAAAAAAAAAAAA
>NW_020455766.1:389064-447178 GCF_003342845.1 Nothoprocta perdicaria
AAAAAAAAAAAAAAAAAAAAAAAAAAAAAAAAAAAAAAAGGAAGAAAGAGCAAATGTTCAAAACAGCAGCATGTCTTTCAATACACTAAGTATATGTGTTGCCAAAACAAACCTCCTCAAAAGCAAAGTTAAATGTACAGACAATATCTGGGCTATCTTTTTCCAAAGCACAATCAACACAGAAAGATCTCTAAGCGGAACATCCCTGAGGGGCAAAACCTCAGGGTTTTACTTCTGTTTACATTTTACCTCCATTTATGTTCCTGCCTCAAATACCTTCATGACTTTGTTCACATTGTCCAGAATGGTAAACACTCAAGTAAGCACTAYTGTGGTTTGCAGGAATCACAATATGGCTGTAAATCAACTGCAATAATAAATGGTACTTCCTCACCTTTTACTACAGCTTTACATAGTCAAAGTCGGCRGACATTTCTGGATATCTACATAGATACTAGCAAAAATATTGAATTTCATAAAATTTTACCAACAYATTTTTGCTCAAATACGAGCTTTCCTTGGAAGCTACTACACAGTACCCCTTCCAGTTACTTCTGTTGCAAGCACATGACCATGAAAAACTACAGTCGAGGCAATTTACTTATGGAGATATTTTCAAACTCACTTCACGGTCAGACCTCCGGGGGCACAGAGCGTCGACTTCATCAAAAAATATGACACAAGGGGCTGAATTCCTGGCACGCTGGAATACCTGGCGTACAGCACGTTCACTTTCACCAACATACTAAAGCAGAAGACAAATCACAATGACACGATGCAAGATATGAAGATTTTGTTTGAAAARAAAATCCACCTTTAAACACAATTGGAGGTGCTTTCCAAGTGAGAAGGCAACACACTAACCAATGTACTTAGGTCTGCTATATCTATTTTTACATCAACCTAGATTTACATGTGAACTAGTTGGCACTAGTTCCCTTTAGATAGTTCCCACTCATGCTCACAGCTTAAAGAGATCTCCTACTGCGTGGGGAATAAGTAACTTGCCATCATTTTGATTAAGGGAGTTAACAAATGCATTGTTCACTAAGGACTCTGTTGAACTCCAACTGTTCATAACAAATGCACTGAACAATTTGAACACAATGGAAATGTGAAGTTCATAGAATAATTGCCTGAATACTTTGGGGAGGTGGAAGAGGTTGCCAAGCTRTGAACAGAAACACTTGATCTTTTGCCAAACAAACATGCAAATATACAATCAAAGCCACATATTTTCTTTGTTCTCYTCAAGGAAGTAGGAGTCCTGATCAACTTAAAGAGTTACAGTTCTCTACCTGATATCAACCCCTGAAGTATACATTTAAAAAAAAAAAAAGCCTGGGAAAAATTAAAAATGCTCAAATCCAGTATTTTGGTATTAGTTTCCATATTACTGTTRAACAGGTAAATGTCAGAATCTTGCAAGTTAAAATGTGGGTCATAGCCACCTTGTTCAGTTCAACACATTCTCTTAATTCTAAAAGAGACTAACACTTTCTCACAACATTTCTAAGTCCAGTGTTTCAAAATCTGAGACTACAGCACTTTTATCAGGTTAACGTTAAAATCCTTAAACAGCAYGTTCATAGACTAAAATGGCCCTGCTTTCCAAGGTTTCAAATCTCTTTCAAAAGTTAAAATGTTTGGAACACACTTCCAAATTGGTTCGTTTAGTGTAAGGTGCTGATTTGCAATTATTGATCACCAACAGCTTTCACTGCTCATTTGAGTTTTTTGTTCTTTTTCCAATTCACACAATGATGCAAGTACCTGGTCATTTAGAAATCTTACTTCAAACAAGCAGGCTCCATCTGTCTAATATTTCACAGAGCACACGATCTAACCAAAATAAAAACAAGCCAACCAGGAAGCTTTTCACGTTATGTATGAACAGCTTCAATAACAGAAATTTTAAGCAGTGGTTAAATRAGGCAACTTCTGCTGTATCGGTATCAGTTGCGTAATTATCGGGAATGTTGCTCGTTTCAGGCTTCAGGCAAAAACTCCATAAATAAGAAAAACACAAAAAACAGTACATACCATATTCAGTAGCTCAGGACCCTTCACAGATATGAAGTTCAGTCCAGACTCATTTGCCACAGCCTATCAGAAACAAAAAGACAGGATATATACAGTGAACACCCATTTCAGCATTAAACCCTCTAGGGTCTCAAAGCAATCTCTTATTCCTGTGTTTTGATGAAATTCCAGAGGCTGATACTATGATGCAGAATGTGTATTTTTTGATTCTGTTCATAGAGGTACAAAAAAACCTTAGAAACAGCTTAGCTGTCAACTGTTTATAAAGCACAGTAAAAGCAGAACTACAGCTAATTAGGGGGAATGGGATGACAGATTTAGCAAGGTATTCTATCAGCTTAACAAAGCTATGGTCCAGAAGTATGAAATTGTTATCAAGTATGATTATGTTTTACGATTGATAGGAGAYAAAGAAAAACTCCACCACATGAACAAAGATGCAAGGCAATCTGTAAACTTCAGTGAGTACACATATTGACAGTGGAAGCCCACGAGAAAGGGGAAAGCAAACCAAATTATTTGCAGTAAATATAATTAATATAAAAAGTGCAGACCACTTTCAGCTACATCCTTTAGTTACACAACAATTGCATAGAAGTGGGTATTTAATAAAGAAGTCAGTAATGCCAGGTTTGCTACTCCTTTTTTATCAAGTTCATTCCTACAAGTTTTGTAATTTTTATTTTCATTCAAACAAAGTGAGAAGTGACTACATGACCAAAATCGAAGAAAAAAAATTTCAACAAAAAAGCTTGATTTTAAATTTCTGATGACAAATCAAAAGGCAAAAGCTCAACTTCTGTCAATATCTAGATCCACTCACTCCTCCAAAAACTCTGTAAGATTCTGCAGTACCTTTGAGTATATTCAGAAGAATTATTACCTTAGCTAAGAGCGTTTTACCGCAGCCAGGAGGCCCTGCAAGGAGAACACCAGCTGGGGTAGTCAGGCCCAGAGCTTTAAACTGCTCCGGGTTCCGCACAGGTGCCTATAAAAGAAAGGGTCACAGTCACTGTGACAGAAAGCCAAGAGGAAACTTTCGGATTCTGCTACAGATCAAAAAAACCTCATTCATAAGCAAGTTCTTTTCCTCTAAATCTCTAAATGCTAGAGGAGTAAACACAATGCATTAACATCACATTATCTTTCAATAATAAATAGTCTGAACTGGGAGAAGCATCATTATTCAACACCGGTATTTATTTGTAGTCTTAGGGTGTCAGTGTTAACTATCAACCTATCTTCCAGCTGAGTAGTCTCCAGTTCTTCACACCACTGCAGCATAACCAATGTTACTGGCACGAAACCTTTAGAACACTTAAAGATTCAGCAATAATGAACATACTGAAAACTGAAGCCAGGGATACAGAAAGTAAAATTTTAAATACGTGCAACAGACTTAAAACAAATGAAGATATCACAAAATTCCTAATTCATAGCATGCTACAACTTATAGGCAGGATATTATAAATAATCAAGAAAATAAATATATTTAAAAACAACAAYAACCACCAAATAGTTTTATTTCCTTGTTAGGGAAGGGTGCAAAAACTTTGAAAGCAACATTAAGACATACCAGTATTGCCATAGTCAGCTCCTCTCGAACATCCTCCAAAGCTCCAATATCTGCCCACGTCACATCAGGAATTGTGACAAAGCCTTCTCTCTTGGCAGAGGGTTGCACTGACGACAGCGCAACAATAAAATCGTTCATCTCAATGTACAGCTTTTGCAGCTGCTCCTCAGGCAAGGGATCTTCCTGCTTCAGCAAATCCAAAAGCCTCTGCAATTCATCCTTAGGGAACAAGGAAGAAGACAGACAGACTGTACAATGGTACTTTTTTCCAARCAATGCTTTCTCCAACTGTAATATTAATTGACATAAAAACAAAGCGTATAACCCACAGTGAAATAGATAATACAACATTTAACACCAGTGAAAGTACYTGATTGACAGACTACAGACTTGATTTTAACACTACACAGAGCTAACGCAAGTATTTTATCTTCAAATTCTTTCTACTACTTCTCCCACAGTGCTTAAGAGAAATCCTTTGCATGTCGAAACTGCTAACACGTCTCTACTAAAACACATATCAACTAGGCTGCTTAAGCACAAGCTCCCCTTGGCAAATCCCCTGACTGCTCTCGATCACCTCCCTGTCTGGCAGGGAGGCCCTTTGCTTTCTTCCAGTCCTCGAGCACTCTCCCCAAGCCCTTGGAGCGACAATCAAGAGTGCTCGTGCAAAGATGGCAGGCAGCTCCCACAGCACTCATGCACATCCCATCAGGTCCTGTGGACTTGGGTATGTTCAACTTAAGGGCTTCCTAATGTGGATTAGGATTCCTGTCTTAGTAGGCATGTGATGGAAGAAAACTCATACTCTCACCACGTAAGCACCCCCCAGGTRTAATACGGAAAGGCAGTGGTAAAGCGAGGTGACACTGAATCACAAGGAAAACTACRCCTGGATTTTTATTAGAAGACGGGGGGGGGGRRAAAAAAAGTCAAAAACATCTTGTTAGTTTCTACATTTTCCCTTCAGCAGTGAATGGGAAAAACATCACTTCATATCTGTTGCAGCTAAGATAGCATTACAGCCAACGGCAAGGGAACAGAAGTGTTTACAGTGTCTGACATTTTCTCTTAATCTCTCCCTCTTCTAAAGAGAACTATTAGAAAAAAAAAAGTGAAATAGCCAAGATTAATGGGTTCGTTTACTTCAACTGTGTGGATTATTTTTAAAGGCTTTGTATGTTTATTTTTCCATGATAAACATAATATTACTGTTTTAATGACAAAACCCTGTGTTAAACTATGTGGACCTCCTGCYAGCTATCAAAATATGGCTCTGTTTTGATTAGACTTCCTCATCCTCAACAACWGCTTTGATCATGCTGCTGTTGATAAAAGGCTGCAACTACCTGCCCCCCACTTCTTGGCTCCCTCAGGCCTCAGGAAGCACTGAGAGGCAGGCAGTATGATTATATTGCCCTAACAAAAATGGGTTATTTTCTGCAGCTTTTTCAATGTTTATGTTAGTTAAATTAACTTCTTTTTGACAGTCCTTTTAAAAATAGAATCTAAGTACACTGGATTTTAAAACAACCTGGAATATCAGCTTTTAAAGTTAGATGTTTTACTTCTCTCCACAAATCCTGAAGAAGCCCATACACAGTGCTGGCACAGAGCAAGTGATATGCACAAACATACCCAAAATTCTGAGGAGCAGGGACAACAGGCTATATAAAGATGTTCTGATCCACTAACCAWAGCAAGGCAGATGGGCCACAGAATAACCCCAGCACGGAAAGCGCTGTTTATTGCAACGAAGTTCCAGGTGCACTGCACATTAACAGATGCTTCCTGCAGCTCAAATGACATTGTTAATCTAACTCTTCTTCTGGATAGTCTTTAAACCGCCTCTTCCTCAAACTTTGTTACAGCTACCAGGCATTGTTTGAGATTTATCCCAAATAACTAACGTATTTTTAGAGTTGTTGCCACTATTTAGCACCTGGTCTGCTCCTCCCTGCGTATACCTCCAGCATGATTTTTAGAAGGCTCAGTCTTGTGCAACCTCCTGTTCAGACTCATCACGTGGGCCAGCAGGAGTGGGCCATTTGGCTTAGAAGCTGTTATTTCTATATCTAAATTCAGCATCAAATGTAGCTGGATTGAGGATTTATAAGACCTTCAGAAGCCTAAACTGGTTCCTTGTTAAGAAATTAAACGACAGACACTTGAAAGCACAAAATACCCTGGAGGGAAGCTCTGGATGTTTGGTATCCTCTTCCACCAGGGCTGCTGTTCCAATTTCCATGCTTTCTTCAGCTGTGTTTCCTCCACCCGGCATGCATTTCCGCTTGTGCTCCTCAGATTTTATCAGGATTCTGTTCACTGTGCACATAGCTGCCTCCCGACACAGTGCCATCAAATCAGCCCCCACGTAACCTGGAGTCATATGGGCTAAATGACGAAATTCAAAGGACTCRGGGAGCTTAAGTTTTCGGCACAGGGTCTTTAGAATTCTGAGAAAGTGAGAGAAAAAGAACAGCAAAAATGCACAAATAAACAAGGGTGAAGCTGTGGTCTTTTTAATTTTCATATGAAACCAAACAGCACTGGTTTAAGATTGAAGGTCTCCCTCAGCCCACATGAAGGGAAGTAGTACGGTGGGAAAAACCTGCACTCAACTCAAATGCGATACCGAAACCCACAAAACTATTTTATGCATTTCCTTTCAGTGCTTAAATGAAAATCAACRGTACCAACAAGCAACCTCATTCAGCAGGTAAAAGATAAAAACAGTTTAGCTGAATCCAAATATTAGAGATTCTTTAAGCCTTAGTYCATGATTCTGAACTGAGAGCTTGTGTCTCAGGGAGTTTGGCACAGAGGCTCAAACAGGCTCTTCAGGTAGATGTTTGCCTGCCCTGGCCTCCCACACAACCCAGCTTTCCATCTTTCACCTCATTTCTATTTATCTATTGAAGAACATCTATAACAACCCGTTGCCTTGAGGAACAAATAAATGAAATCAGACTGACAGGATCTCTGGCTTTTAATCTTCAGTACCCCTCCACCACTAATATAAAACAGCTCTACAAAATTAAAGTCCTCTACTTCCTTACAATCATTTTGATTGGAATCTAGTTTGTTTTTCATTCCATACATCTGCTGAAGCTTTAAAAATCTCCTTCAAGGTCCACTAACATTTCCCAGACAGGGACAACTGAAAATCACATCACTAGTCAGATAAAGACAAAACCCAGTGTCAACAACCCAATACTAGTGCTGAAGAAGTCTAAGCACAGGTTTCAAGTTGTTCCAAATAGCAAAACATCACTTCATTAGGAAAATACGCTAATTAAAAAAAAAAAGCTTCAAAAGCCATATAAAACCACTAGCACATTTTTTGTTTCAAAGAGAACTAGCTTAAGTTATTTTCAGATCAATAATTAACTGCAGAGATGTTTTCAATGATTTATTAAATGATAAAAGCCACTAATATTATAGTGTATTTTGTATGCTTCTCTTCTCTACTAGCGGGATCCATTACCTGCCATTTGAATTTTTATTAAAAGATAGCAGCTTTCTTTCCAAGGATTTTGAAACCTGCCTGACAACAGCTGCAGCTGGTGAGAAGACTCAGACTGTAGAAAAGAATTTTGAGTGGCTAATTCTAAATTTGTGTTCTACCCACATCATTTTCTTAAGCAAGCCAGCTTTGTTCACGCATAAGAAAACCCTCTGAATAAAACAAGATTTCTATAAACACCTTCTCTCCTTTCCCCTCACCAAAAACTCACAGCTTGCAACACCAACGCGTAACTAGTTCAAAATATCCCTTCAACAAGATAGCTTTATTAAATCTGTCTTAAATTTAGTAAATCAATTAAATTAAATCTAGTAAATCAACACAAGAGCCTTTTCCTTAAAAAAAAAAGGAACAAAACAAACAAAAAATGTGCAAAAAAACAGTCAGTAAAATCAAATTTCTGGTAAGCCTACACAGCCAGGAACAATAATATGAAAAATTTGACTATACTTCAACTGAACTATTTACAAACAGTCAGGATTTGTATAAAGTTCCTATACAACCATGGCTTACTCATTCACAACCCCTAGTCTTTGCAACAGCCCTGGGAACAGCGTAATTTTAGCATGAGCCCAATGAGTATCACAGAATCAAAGTTCTCCGGAACAACTCTTCAGCTGCACCTCTCACCATTTAACTGGTTTCCCACAGCCTTGGAAAGGAAAACAATTATCACAAGACTGCAATTTTTTTTTTTAAAGGGGGGCGAAGAGTGGCCAGTAATTATCAGTGCTGACAGCTAACAAGCTGCTGAGGGAAGACAGAGGTAAAGGAGGAAATGCTACCAGCAGAATAGTTTGCTTTTGCAAGCTAGAAATAAGATTAGCTGAGCTAGAGGGAACTTATCCTCTAACCTTTCTTTCCTTCTGCTAACTAGAAGATAAGCCACGGCTGTTTACACTCTTTATAGTGTTTTTTACTGTTGCGGAAATGAGCAGCAGTTCCTTTTTAATCAGAAAAAGGAAAAAAGAAAAAAACTTGTAAATGACTAGTCATGACTAATCACAGATCTTTGGAGAAAAAAAGGGTAGGTTACACTGAACAGGATGACTTCAGCCCAGCTTAATGCCTGGACAGATGYATTTCCTCAGAGTGAAAAAGAAGAATCCAGACATGTTGCTTAAACTATGTGCTCAAAAACACTAACAAAGAGTTTATATCTAACTTGGGTCCATAATGCAAGAGTTACACAGGAAGCACTGAAGACAGAATGCCTAATCCTTGAACTATACAAATAATACACTAAAATCCATTATCTATACTCTTAAGGTACTTTAAAACTCATCAAAAATAATTGCAAGGATAAACTTGCACATAAGAAAGGAAACCACATCAAACGTTAATGCAACTACTAAGATAAGGCAGATTCCACTTAGCTTCTTATGCACTTTTTAGTACATGCTGATATATAGACGTGTACAAGGCACACATAGGGCTAAACACAGTAAAGTACTTTTTCTTAATTTATATGCCAACTTAAAACAATTTTCAGTCAAAAAGAAGCTTAAACTTTGTAACACCTACTTTTCTCTTGCTGCTTCATCTGGAATCCCTAAACAAATTTCTCGATCAAATCTCCCAGCTCGCCTCAGTGCGGGATCCAGCGAGTCAGGTCTGTTGGTTGCTCCAATAACAAGAACCTGGGCAGTGGCAGCCACGTTATTCAAGTCTGAAAGAAGGAAGGAAGGTAGCTGGTATTCGCACTCACCTTCTCAATGTTTTTGTGCTATGTTACCCTCTTTCTGCAGTGCACAATAATAAGAGTATGAATAAGGCAATCAAAACTCAATCCGTTATTTCCACATTTGCCACAAAAGAAAACGTGGGTCAATACTAAAGGGAATAAAAYGGTGAAACTGTTAATTAGAAAGTTTAGCTTAGCCGAGCTGTTCTGGAAACTTACCATCCATGCAAGTCAAAAGCTGGGCAACGATTCTCCGCTCCATGTCCTTCGATGCAACTTCTCTTTTTGGGGTGATTGCATCAATCTCATCTATGAAAAGGACGCACGGGGCATTCGACTAGGAAAAAATATATTAATAAATACAAAATTCCACTGAGCTAGTGTATTAGAAGAGGAAAAGAAAGTGCACATTTTATTTGTTTTAAAACTCTAAGTCTGTTGCATGYACTGAACAATCAAACTGTTCCAATACAATGTTGTTGTTCTCATTCATTGTGTCAGGAGAGCAGCCAAACTATGAAATTGTGCTGAGCTGAGACTGTGAAATAATTAAGGCATGGGATTCAGTATATCTCTCTACTTGGTTAAAATTCTGATGCACTTCCATATTGCTTTATGTCTTTTACAAATACTGTTCCCTCCTAACTGCTTGTTCACTTTAGTCCAAAYGAGAAATCAGAAAAAGGTCTCTCTCTCTTGTTTTTTTTAACATCATTAAGAGTTGTAGAACTTTGAGTTAGTATTACATACACACATACAAAAAAGAAGAAAAAGAAAAAGAAAAGCACGCAATCTGCAGGAAGTGGGCAGTAAGCAACTTCCACAAGGGTTCTAACATTTAATATATTGTATGTTCATAAAAAGCCAATACTAACATAATAATAATCAGTCTATCTAATATAAAAGAATATTTATATGATACAATATTATCAAGAAGTGCAAATAGTGCAAAGGAATATTTGAGGAAAACACTGGAATCCTTTYCAAAAAATGTCTAAATTCTCATTCAAAAAATAGCAGTTTAAACATTACYAGATGCTAACTGCGCCATCTAGTTGTCATTCACTTTTTTCCTCAATCAGATAGAGCACAAATGCAACTAACTTATGAAGATTCTACAAAACTGTAGAATTGTCAGGTAGTAACTTAAAAGCTCTCCTGTGTATTCAATGCCRATATTAAGACAGAGCAAGACTTAACTGTAGCTTTATTCCCACCTTTCAATACTTGTATAAGTTGCTCATTTTGTGTCTAAAAAAATCCCAAAATCTTCACTAAAATTTAATGCCAGGCCAAAAATAAAGCTTGTAACAGAATAAAAGATAGTAAACTGCACTTACTATTCCAACTTTTATAAATCAAGCCATGGGAATGTTTAGAAAGAAAATGGCAAACAATTCAGTGTTATTTCCTACAGGTATCTCACCACAGCTTGTTCAAACAATTCTCTCAGTTTCTGCTCAGATTCCCCCGACACTCCAGACACCATCTCTGTTGCTGCTACTTTCAGCATTGGGAGCTCAAGTTCCTGAAAGAGACAAGGAACATTGCAGGATATAAGTAGAGGACAAATACATAAGCTAATACTAATGGAGAAGTATTTTCCTATATAAAATCTTCTGTACCCRAAGATCATGTAAACAAGAGTAAGCCTTAAAGTGCTTTTAAAAAGATGAGTAGTATYGTCCATTTTTAAATAAATCTGAGTTATTTGACCAAATGAACAGAAATTGACATGGAAACGAGGTTCCTTTAATTCCACTGGATAATGTCCAGTAGATTTACAGGATGGCCCTGGACCAAACCCTTTACAACATACACACTTCAGCTCAAGCCCTGCCTCATTTCTTGAGAAAAATGCCCATTTCCCTCTACAACAAACCGTGACTAGCAAAATGGAGACCATCTCAGCATKCCTGGTTCCCCAGTTTTGCTCCAGAAATATCCTAGCAGTGTTGTACAACCAAATACTTGCAAACCCCACATACAAGGTCTTCTGCTATTAAAGAACTCAGCAACAAAAAGCACTTTGATAGGCTTAGATACACACGCTTTGATATATACATATATTTGGTAACTTCTGAGGAACAGCTGTATTAAAAACAAGGCGGAAATTGTGACTATGAATACTAGCAAACACATCTAAATAGGTCTAAATTTATACCCAAAACAGGCTCAAAACAGCTCTACCACATCCCAAGTTATTTAGACTGATGATATCATGTGTTCTGAAATAGTTAGTTAGACATTGGCAAGGCAATCACGAGTTTCTGAGTTCAGAAATTATTATTTAACAGATGTCACCCCCTATAACCACTGTAATAACCTCATAACAGATGCCCAGTCTTAAAAGACTGTTTTAATCCGAAATATTTGTCATTTATAGCCTTCTCAATACCCCTGCTGATCTTGTTCTTCTGGGAATGCTTCAAAACAATCAACTGAGCCTAAGTGACACAATAAGAGGCTGCAAGATAATAGTACAGATTCAGAGGTAATTTAAAAGACATGGAAATCATCAATTTTCATTAATTATTTCCATTATTTTAAAATAAGATTGAGAGAAGAGACAGAGTAAAAGATCATAAAAGGATATTTATTTTTTCCCTGAATTTAATTTTGAAGAGTAAAAAGGAGGACGTTTAAGGCTATCTCACCCCAGCAATTGCCTGTGCTAGCAGTGTCTTTCCACATCCTGGTGGTCCATGTAAAAGAAAACCGCGAGGAGGGATCACACCCAAGTGGTTATAGACTTCAGGATGACGGACATGAATGAGCATCTTGCAGATTTCCTGTTAAAGACAGGATGGACATACATTTAAACTGCAGAAACTGGGTGTACAGATTACTAATACTACAGAAAGACCAAAATAAAAGTTCTGTTTCTTCATAAAATTTCAGTGATTATCTCTGGAGAGGTTAATCATAGTGAAAAAAAAMCATAAAAAACCAAAACATAATCTGTTTCTGTGTAGGTACCTGCAACCACTTTCAGTTCCATGCAGATGAGTTCTAGACTTCTTTTTTTTTTTTTTTTTAATTCATTTTCCATGCATTATTTTATTCAATACCTTCTCTATTCCACAATTAAAACTCACCTTAAGAGTTTCATCATTGCCTCCAACATCTTCAAACCTCACTGAAGGGTGGTAAAGTTCTGGTCCCTTGCTTTTAACTGCTAAAGGAGAAAAATAAATCATATGAATTTAGGCATTGCCTAAATTGTCTGTCAAGACAAAACAGGACAGAAATCAGCCTAAAAAATCAAATACATAGAACAAAATTACTTTCTGATGGCAGATATGGGATTGGGATATATGCTTATACATTCCAACAGAATATATACAACAGAACACTCAAAATTTCTTAAAACATTCAAAGTCACTCAATGGTACCTTGGAAAAAGTRACACTCCTCTGCTCATGGATTCCAGAGTCACCTACCACCCCATCCCTTGGTTGGGAACAGCATGCCAAAAATAACGTCTCACCCTTCTGTTTAAGCAAGATAGACTCAATTTGTTCATCTACATCTGGAAATTCTTCTTTTTTTCTTTTTGTTCTCTTCCCTTTTGTCTTCTTTTGTTCACTCTCCAAGACAGAAAAATCTGTTGATTTCTAGAGCATTAAAAACAAAATTACATATTCAAAACCTTCACAGTTATTAGTAAATCATGAGAGCTGTAAATCTGTGTTATGCGGTGGTGACATAATTAAGTGAACGGGAGAAAAGGACCAATATTTGAGGGTGGGGGAGCAGTGGGGATGGAGGGAAGGAGAAAGGGAGGATTGTCAGTAACTTTTAAGTTTTAAAATACAATACTGCAGGCAATTTACAATGTGGCATCTCCATTCTACTCACCTCCCTGTGTAAGAGGCTGCAGTACTACTAGGACAGAGTGACTATTTGTGAAACCTGCCTATTTAGGAAGCATTTTCTGTAACAGGAAGGTAGCACTAAGTACCTTCCTTCATATAAAAAGGAAATYCTTCCTTCATATAAAAAATAGAGCACAAAAATGACAAAAAGTCAACACTACTACATAAAGGTCATCTCCCAAATATGAATGGAAAGTTTTCAACAGCTAAATAAAGCTTTTTTTAAAAAATAAAACGGAAAAAAAAATCAAAGCAAGCAGTATGTTTTGGGTGAGAGGTACCATCTACTTCAATTGCTCTACAACTAATGCTATTTCCAAGCCTTCCATCACTTCCATAATCCTCGCCAGACTAAAGAACTTCAGCTTTCCCCATGCTTGCTAAGACATAACTGTAAAATTCTCCTGTCAAGACATAACTGTAAAATTCGCCTGTCAATTTATATAAGAAATTACATACATACTTGCCACCTAAATTGTATTTGGCTTGTGAAGCACATTACCTTAGAAATCAGTTTCTTCTCATCTCCCTCTCCATTCTCAGAAAGGTCAGTGAAGAACTCCTTTCTAGAGGGAGTTYTGTCAATGAACCAACCACCTTCAGAGATCCTTGTTTCAACTCGAGTCTCTGGTGCCAGACTGCTTGTACGAGGGGCTGTTGCTTGTGCAGAAGCAGGGGTTTCCAATGATTCACTTTTTGGAGYGGTCAGAACAGAATCAGGATTTCCCTTCTTGTATAAGGTCAGCAGGGAGCTGTTCATGTGATTTGTAGACTGCAAATTCATTATTAAATATATATATATAAATAAATATTTGTAAGTGACATACACGAGTTATAATTTGAATGATTTGTATCAACAGAACAACACAGAGCAAAAAGTACAAATGAAAATGATTTCATAAACATCAATTAGCATTATCCTCACTGGAAAAAGTAATGCTGCWTCCTCCAAGCCTCAGCACATATCCTCTGCAGATCAAATAACTGTATGCAAAAGTGGATCTGAAAGTTAAAGAGGCAACAGCCTCTGCCATTTACCCTTAAATGACCCCTGCCACTGTCAGTTCCTTCAGTCATTTCATTTGATAGCCAAGTCTTCGGAGCCCCTAGAGCACTGTCTCAAAAGTGATTACCACCACAGGTTTTTTTCTTTTTTTTTAAGTTTGTTTGTCTTTCCCCTTCAGAAAATAATGTCTAAAGCTTTAGCTCTAAAGATTTTCAGTTTTAACTGCAGCTTCATCCTATTTCTCATCTCCACTTTTAAAAACTCCAAGGGCACTGGGATTTCACAACATACTATGATATGTTATGTGTCTATATATATACATACATACACGTGCGCGCRCGCRCACGCACACACAAACACAATAAAAACCAACTTACTAGATCTTCTGGATAATCATCATCATCAGAGTCATCTGTGCTACTTCCTGCAGTCCTTTACAAGAAAGAAAGATAAACTACTCTTTTAACACATCACAACAGCACACAAGGGCAATACCCAGAAACAGAACAATTTCCCAGAATAAGAGCCACAATACATAGTTTAAGACTGAAAAACATCACCTGACTGCTATGCTCTAAACTTGCCACCTTGCAGAGTTAAAGAAAAATGCATTATTTCCCAAGGCTGTGAGAAGCTGGATCAGTTTAGCAACCTCGCTGGCCCACAGAAAAAGTGATGCGAGACTCGCAGTCTGAATCTGCTCAYGAAGAGGCCACACAGCCACCAGTGCTGGCACCAGGGGAGTTGTAACAAATCAYTGCTGGCCTGGCCAAGCCCTTCTGATCATAACATTGTCTTAAATTCTCCACAGGACCCTCATCTCTATCACAGATCAGAAAGCAGAATAGTTCAGGAAACTACACACAAGATTGTGAGTTAGGAAATCTTAACTCCAGTCTCACAGCCAGTGGTGATTTACTCTAAATGCCCCACTGTTGTAGTCATATCTCTTAGACTTGGATAACACATATCAGAAGGATCAAGAACAAAAACCAACAAAGGAAACAAATCATGTGCCTATGTAGAAAACTACAGGAAGCTCCATCAGGATACCCACTAATTCACAGGCATGTCTTTACCATCAGAGAGAAATTATGATCAATTGTCTTGCATGTGCCTGTCTTTAGAAAGAAAACGTGCTTTATTAACTATAGGTAAGTCCTGATGAAGACGGGTCAATGGGAAATCAAGGATCTATCATGAAACTACCAAAACGTAAATAAAGAAAGCTTTAAATAAATTTTGAATGTTAACCAAGTTACTAAAGCCATCTTCCAGTAAAAAGTCCTCTTTCTTACTYGTTTTTGTCCTGTCCTTGCCTTGCTCTTTTTGCCACATGTTCAGCTTCTAAAACTGCTAGATCTTCACGTTCTTTTTCGTTACTGATTATTCCAAACACTGAAGAAAAATTTCAAACATATGATTAGAAAATAGCAAAGGTATAATCAAAGCAATTGCTAGTGCTTAGTATCTTAGACATAACACTAACAAAGCTACCTTTTTCAACTTGTATTCTGAAAGCATTTCTTTTTCTTCGTCCGTAATCTGCACTGAAAAACAAAGTAACAGATTACCTCAATAGCTTTCCTCCCAATACCTGGTCRTTCTCACTGAAGAAATACATTCTAAATTGATACGTAAGCTTTTATACACGTTATTATCAAGAGCCAAGTATGTGAATATGTGACTATTCTTTTCTTAAGCCTGKAAAAGCTCMAATGGCAATGCATAACTCTACATTTCTGGGATGAAACAAAAACGGCAAACTACAGTGATCCCTAAACAGGTATTTGGTACAAAATATCAAGGCTCTCTTTAACTGTATGTATAACCCACTGGATTTTATTTCACAACAACACTATCGTTTTTCATATTTTCATTCACACAAGAACATACAGACACAGGACTAGAAAGATCAGCCGAACCAGGCCTAACTGTGACAAATAACAATACCTTAATGTGAAAAAATCTTATCAAAAGAATCCTTAACTGCCAACAGCAATCATCAATCTTTTACTTTCACTCACTGAGGGAATATTTAATTATTTACAGTAATAGAGAGAAAAAAAAAAGACACCATCGTCACCAGTAATACCTCAAAAATCCTGATAAGGATTTTCTTTAAAGTGCCTTTTCTTTAATAAAACTCCAGACAACAGACCATGAATCCTTCACTTTCTCCAACTATTCACTGATACACAACTTTTCTCCCTATCCAAAGAAGCCTAAAAACACAGTAATTAGCAGGACTAACTATCCTGCTGAGCACCAGTGTCTTACTAAATCCTGTGTCTCCACCATTTATCTGCATCGAACTTTTACATCGAACTGTTGTTTTCTGTCATATTTTAAGCTTTCAGGGATAAGGATCAGCATGCTATAATGCATCTGTAGCTGTTTATTTAAAAATATGTAGTCAGCAAGTAAACCTTGCAATGGCAAGACAATAATAAATGTTACTGGATAGGTCAGCAAACAAAAGCATTAAGGTGGAAAAGACCTTCATGTCTTAATGGCAGCAATTGGCTATGAATATAAAGAAAAAAAAAAAACCGTCATAATACTCCCCTGTAAAATAAAAATATATATATACACACATATATACATAACTTCTTTATTTTAATGTAGCATATAAGGATACAAGCATTTGCTCACCTGTAGATTTTCTGTAAATCTGATGCTAAAATCCCAATGTCTACGTATTGGCCGCATTTACCACTTGTTAGGTACTGAAACAAAGAAATTTGAGACACAAATAAGATCTCTGTCAGTCGCTTCACCAAGGCCCTAGATGACATAWGCCTGCTCCAAAATCTAATTATCAAAAAATAAAATGAAAAAGAGATGGAAAACCTTAAAAGTCAGACACAGCTTCAACCTGCCAGGGCGCACGGTAGCCAGTGGCAGCCACTGGCCCACTGACAAAGTGATGATGCCACACAGTCCAGCAGACTCTCTTTTAATCACAGTGGTTACCACATGGCTGCAGTGATGCTCTAAGTGAGCACATTCTTTCAGTCGACTCAAAGTTCACTACTTCACTACTCTTCCATGAAGAAATTCTTCTTAACATGTAAACTGAACCTCCTCCTGCACAATTTGAGGGCACTTCCTCTTGTGCTACTGTTACTTAGTTGTCTTATAGTTTGTTATTCTGGAAATCGACCCCCACCTCACTAGGCCCTCCTCTCAGGTAGCTGCAGAGAGCGATTAGGTCTCCCCTGAGCCTCCACTTTTCCAGACTAAATAATCCCGGCTCCCTCGGCSACTCGTAATGGSGTCTGTGCTCCAGCCCCTGCACCAGCTTCACTGCCCTTCTCCGGACACMCTCCAGCTCCTCAGTGTCTTTCTTGCAGTGAGGGGCCCAACACTGMACACAGCATTCGAGCTGCGGCCTCTCCAGCGCGGGGTACAGAGGGACCAGCCCTTCCCTGGGCCTGYCGGCTACGCTGCTCCTGACACCAGCCAGGAGGCCGCGGGCCTYCCTGCCCACCYGGGCAGGACTCCAAAGGTGAGATTCCTGCTCGCTTCCAAAGSTAAATACTTTACGCACTGTAAGCCTGCCTACATACGCGCAGAGAGTAGCGCTCTGGGAGAGCTCTGAACAAGGCCGGGAGCTTTGAACCGAGGGGTGCGGGGGAGGCTAGTTTTAAACCGGGCAAGGGAGCTTAGGGAGGGTCCGGCGGCCGTTGGAGCCGTTGGGGCGGGGGGCGGCGCGGCCCAACGGTCGCCGCGGTACCTGCTTCACGCGCTGCTTCAGCCGCACGTCCACGAAGGGCCCCGCGCGGCTCCGCATCCCCGCGCTGCTCCGCACGCCCGCCGCGCCGCGGGCCCCGCGCGGCTGCCCTCGCGCTTCGCCTGCGCCGAGCAGCGCCGGGCCGGCTGAGCGGAGCGCGCAGGCAGCGCGCGGGCAGCCCGGCCGCTAAGGCCCCCGCCCCGGAGGCTGCGGCGCCGCCCCGTGCTGCGCGGCGGCGGGGCGGGATGGAGTCGGTCGTCTTCATCTTCTCGCTCATCGACTGCTGCGCCCTCATCTTCCTCGCCGTTTACTTCGTATCCTCCTGGCGGCGGGGCGGGAAACGGTCGCGGGCTCGTTCGGAGGGGGTCGAGGACCCGGCCTTGCGCGGGCCGCTCCCGCCGACGCCCCAACGGCCGCGGTGCGGCCGTTGGGGCGTCGGCGGGAGCGGCCCGCGCGACGTGAGGGGCAACGGTGGCTCCTTCCCTCGGGGGAGACCTCGKTGGGCTTGAGATGGAGGGAGGGATGCTTGGGAAGGCGTGTCACGGCCCCGGAAACTGCAGGGCTAAAACTTCCAGGTGTTTTTGTGCTCCTCCGGGGATGAGAGAAGCCAAAACAGTATTTGCTAAAAATTAAAAGATTTTGTGTTCTCCAAGAGAMCAAATCTCGCGCGTTTCCCTAGAGAAGGGGTTGTGTGTGAGCTCATGGATGTAGCATAAAGATGGGCATACTAAGCCTTCTTATTTTGAAGAGAGTATCTAAATCTCTTGGTATTTCATTTATTGAAACTGCATTTGACAGCAATGCTAACCTCTCATTTCTTAGTATAACATGAGATAATTCAGTATTGCACCAAGTATGAAATGGGTAGATCCGCTAATTAAAACCATACTGGTTGGATTTATTGTGAGGAATTTTAAAAGTGCTTTGTCTTTTTTTTTTTCAGGTTGTGTTTCAAGTACTGTGCTAATGATTCTGGTAATAAAAATGCTAGTGTGTCTCCCTGGTCTGTGTTTAGTCTTGAGCTGAACTTTAGCATTTGTGCAAGAGTCGCTGTTGAGAAAAAAAGAAAAAGCTCTGATAAAATCATTTGGACTAATAATACGATAAGGCCCAACTCCYTATATAAAGTAGAATTATGTACTGTTGTAATTAACTCCTGGAGAACCAAACAGAAAGTCTGCCCTGAGAGTAGAGAGTTCTAAATAACTTCTTTCTGATCAAGATTTCCCAATTTATTGGTTGAAAACAAGGCTTTGGGTTTTCTGAGTTGCCATACAAGTTTTCCTTATCTTACGCTTCAGATAATCACACTGTCGGATCTGGAATGTGACTACATTAATGCCAGATCTTGCTGCTCGAAACTCAATAAAGTAAATGTTTCTTCTTTGCATTTAACATGGCTTAAAATAAAAATAAAAGAAACCCYGCATCACAAGTAAAGGAGTGTAATATGTACCCGAGGAGTCAGGGTTGGCAGTATTTTTCCCAGGTATTCACCTATTACGTGGGTCCACGTGCCTGCTCCATGTCGCTGTCTTTCAGCAAATTAGTTGCAAAAGGCCCTTCCTTGCTCCTTCATGTGGCTGTCTGTGACAGGGAAAAGAACCATTTTAACCAAATCTCTATAAAGCTGAACTCTATCTGCATTCTGCCTGGTGCTTCACTTTGAGCAGTATTTTCTCTCCTAATGGAAGAGAAATCACTACAAGGTACTCTTAAACCAAAAACATGCAATGATGAGGGGCTGACCCAGTTTAACTATGCCAGTTTCCATATGGATCAATTTTCTGTTCCCAGCCTGAGGGGGTTTATATGCCCCTTATCTGTGCAGATTTCTGTTATCCACTTCTCTATTCCTAAACCCAGTGTTCTCTGCAGTGATTTTGAGTGTGTTGCTTTCTTGAATGACTCACTAAAATAAAGTATTTGCTTATTATAGTTATGTATAAGCAGCTGCTGTGCTTCTCTTTAGAAACTGGTATATTAAAATTAAATAAACTACCTCTGTTACAGTATGTTAGGGCCAGATTTTTGGCTTATTCCCATGGAATCTGGCTGTATGCTTCTCTGAATATTCAATCTAGTCTTACTTTGATGTGAATAGAATGGGACAACAGATGTATGTGGGGTTTTTTTGCTTTTTTTTTTTTCCAGAAAGGAAACTACATTTGTGGATATAACTGTTTTTTGCWTTTCTTTTTACAGTGGGTGGTCCCCGAGTTGGTTGGCCATGCTATTGTAACGGTATTAATGCTTATTTCATTGCACTGGTTCATCTTTCTCCTTAATTTGCCAGTAGCAACATGGAATATATATAGGTAAGTGCAAAGAATTTTATGTTCTTTTCATCCACTATTACTAGGTAAGCTTCAAGGGCAGAGATAAACAATATATCATGATGAGATGCTTCGGTTACATTTCTGAGCTGCTAACAGTCTTCATGGATGTAACCAGCATTAAACTCTCCTTTTTTTCCAGTTAAAACCACAAGAAATGCTCCAGAACTCAGGATCTGAATCTTTTGGCATGTCCTTGCATTCTCCCTAATGCGCAAAACCCTTGAACTGTGAATCATTCATAGGTTGCAGGAAGTAGCAGCATGTTAACTGGGGTTATAAAGAACTGCTGCAAAATCTGTTGCTGAGAGTTTTTACTCTGCCTGAGGAAGATGCTGSCATAAAGGTACTTAGAGCAGTATAGCTGCTGGTTGTAAAACTAGTGTCAGATTGTGGTGTTTGGCATGTGTACACACACGCCATGCACTCACACATTTATGCTCCTGTTTTCTTCCCTCACTTGCATTGCTTGAAGTTTTTGGTCCCCCATTTTGCCTTTTTGTGTTTTAAAAGTTCTCCTATCTTCTTAATGCTAGACAGCTTTTGCTGCTACTGGTGTAAACTTTGTGCCCTGGGCTCCCTTCTGCTTTGAAACAATTTGCTTAGTATGAGTTTGAAGGTGGCAATGGAGAGACAGCTCAAAAAATGTTCATATGATTTTCTACTGTTTAGAAATACTACCATCCYAGGCCAGAAACCTGCCTGCTTTAGGCCCCTTGATGTACAGGAAATGAACCCTGCAAAAGTCTGCAATAATGAAAGTGAATGTGGGGGTTTGGGCAGCTAACCACCAAGCACCACACCACAGAAAGTTAGAAGTCCAAGTCTTTAAGATTTAGCTATAAGGGATTGATTGTACTTCCCATTTCAGTGACCCTACCATGGCTAACCACTGAGGTGGGSTGAGTTGTTAATCGAAAGAAGAGGTTTCCTAGGTCTCATTAAGGACAGGTGGAAAAGCCTTTACTGATATTCCAGTTGCTTTTAGGAAAATATCATGTATTCATTATTCTTGTTTTCTACAAAACTGCTATTAAAGCCTTCAAATAGTTTTCATCTGGAGTACCATGAGAGAGCATTAATTTCTGTGCTTTATAGGTGAGTGTTGCCTAAATACACACACAGAGATACTACCATTTGTGTGGCCTTTTCTATACAATTGTGTTGCTGAATGTTGCACAGGAAAATGCTGTTCATTTTGGTACCTTTTGGCAAATACAGAATTAGCATTTAGTTTTTCTTTCCTGTTAGATTGTGTCTACAGAGGCACTGTAAAGAGAATACACTTCCCTTAAAGTGCTAATTTCCTTTTTGCTGCTTCCTTCTGCTTAATTATGTTAGCATTAAAAATAGCCATTTTTTTTCTCTACTCCAGCTGACCAGAAAGAAGTTTAAAGGATAGTGCAATAATTCTTTTGCCAAGCTTCAGGGATTAACCCCTGAATGCTGTTTTGAATTGACAGCTCTCATTTTATGTTTTAGTTGTTTATGGTTATTGTTATTGGGAATATTTCAAATATCCCCAATCTAGTTTTATTTTCTCCATTTCAAGGTGCAGTGTATATAATAAATATATGGTAACTGGCCTGTTTTGGCATAAGAGTTAAAAATTTTAAGCCCATGTTGCTAATCCAGCCTGTCTTCAGGGGTCAAGGAATTTCACATACATTAATAGCTGGAAGGGAAGATAAAAGTCTGCAGAAGGGTGTGGTGTTTAGCATTAAAAAGGAGAATAGATATTCTGGGGTAAAACTTAAGATTTAACCTCAGATATTTAGTAGACCGAAAGTAAGGTCTACTGTGAGATAGTCAGTTGGAAAACACCAAAAGAAGAGGTGTCAACGAGTAAAGTAGGATAAGCATTAACATATGGAGCGTTATCATGAGATGAGTGTGTTTGAAACTCCTTCATATGTTGCAGTATTTCAGGAACTAATTTCTGGGGTAAATAGAGCTTTTCTTTTCTTTCTTTCATAGGGGTATTGAAAAAACTATGTGCAGAGCAGGATTAACTTTTTTTTGTCCCCTGTTGCTGCTAGAAACCCTTCTCGTTTCACATTCCCTTTCTTCCCCTCCTATCCTTAGGAAGGAGAATGTTGTAAGAAAGGAGCGAGTGCCTTTGGAGAACAAGTGGTACCACTCCTTAAGTATGTAAAGAAAATCAAAAAGCATTTTGTTCCTTTGTGCTAAGAGCAGGAGTTAAATTCTTGTGTGGAAAGAGCACTATTGCAGGAAGGTAAAACCTTTAGGATATTCAAGTAGAATAACAGCACTGTTCTAGGCTGAGCTCAACTGGAGAACTGAAGCTGTTCTCTCTCAGGTGGAGAGCTTAAAGTGCTCACATCTTCTGCCGTGAGAGATGAGCACGTCAAGCAAGCACCTGCTTGCCACATTTTCAAAGTATATAAACATTTGTTTGGCTGGGCATTTTCTTCCTTTTGCTTATGTATTTGTTCCCACTCARCTTGTGTTTTTCTATGGGTTCAGAAAGTGAAAGAAAAAGACTTAACTTTTCTTCTGTTTTGTCAGCTGTAAACAAGCTCATCACCTTTGCCGAAGTAACATAGGGCAGTTGTGACAAARATGGGAATACAGACCTTTTGCCCTGCCTTTCGCAATCCTTTTGGACCACTAGAGTTTGTGAATATCTAGTTTTGGATAAGAACAAAATTTTCACTGTCACTTTCATCAGTGCATCTTTCCACTGCATGTGGAGGGTTCCTCCARTGATGCAGAGTAACTGAAAGCAGTAATTAAACTACTCTGGAATTCACGCTTACCTAGMACATTTTCCATTTATGCAAAGGAGGCTGGGCTAATGCTTTTAATCTCTCCTGTCCTCTGATTTTTTGTTTGTTTGTAAATGGTAATGGTAGAGATTGCATGCAATATCCTGAGACTGGCCTAGAAGAAATGAAAAATAGCTGGGTTTTATATTGAACTGTAAAATATGCAGTAAATAATCCCTTCTGAGCCGACTCCCTCCCAGCCCCTGCCCTTCACTCACTGCTGTTTTGATGGCTGCACTTCTATTTTTTCTTAAACTTCCAGGTTCATTATGGTGCCTAGTGGAAACATGGGGGTTTTTGATCCCACAGAGATCCATAACCGAGGACAACTGAAATCGCACATGAAGGAAGCCATGATCAAACTTGGCTTTCATCTGCTCTGTTTCTTCATGTACCTTTACAGGTTAGTCTCACARAGTGCTGCCAGGTAACAAAGGAATTGTCTGCCATCTATTTTTATCCTTCCATTCTGCTAGTATAATTGCTGATATTCATAAGCATCTTACCCTCTTGCCTTGTGCTAAGCCTCAGTAATACATTTTGACACTCATTTGCAGTTTCATTTTTTGCTCTTATTCTTTCTGATCTAACTTTGCTTGAAAACTCTGATGACTTCCTACTCTCAAAAACACTATTAGCACTGTATAAAGAGTCCCATGATTTCAGCACCTAAAATAAGTGGCCTGTTTAGAATGGGAATGATCTTAATTTCTCTTGGAGAAAATGAAGTTGATCTTTCTGAGGATGAAAGACCGGTGTATTGCAGTGTTACGCCTGCAATCCCTGCCTTCAAAAATGAAATACTTTGCGTGGTGGCCTTGACTTTCTAGAGATACAAGTGCAGTTCTCTCCTGAAACAGCAGTTCCTGTTTGCACATAGTTCAGTAATACCCTGGTCTCGTGTTTTCTGTTTTATCACAGTATGATTCTGGCTTTGATAAATGATTGAGAAGTTGAACCCTTAGCTGCTAATTTGGGTCATCACTCCAATGACTGGTTGTGGAGCCACTGACACCTTCTGAACRTACCTAGACCAGTGTCGTCATGCAGTATATTTTTCCTCTTTGAACAAAAAATATTTTTCTGTATTTTTAACATAAAATATTTTCAAAAGACATTGGATTTGTGTAGCAGTTGTTTGTGTTCCTTTTACAACAACCTGAACTGTGGTTGCTGCTACAAGGTGAAATACTTGCTTACCAAACTCGTCCTGTGGGAAGGAGATGAGGAGAAGGAAAACCCATTTCTGAGAGCTTGGGGTGGCAGGAGCRGCAGTGCTGGAAGAAACTGAAGTGCAGTCTGATGTCTGCTTCTTTGTGAAGTATCTCACAATGGGCTTCTGGCTGTCAAGATTAGAGTGCAGTTTGAAGAAACATTTGGTCTCTCTTTTTCAAGGTGGCCTGCTAAAGCAGCTCGCATCTTTACATGGCTGTGTTTGTCACTTAAAGTAGTGAAAGAGAAGTTGGGCTTTCCTCCCATTGCCCCGGACACTCTAGATGAAGTCTCATGTTTGGATGGAATAAGGTTCCTATGGTAAAAGCGATGCTTGTGTGCAATAGGGAAAGGAGGAACTTAAGCAGCCCAAGGAAAACTTGTATTTTTTCCCCCTCCCACTGCTGTTTTATCATTGAAAMACATCATAGATGTCATAGATCTACCTTACAAAGTAAATACCACATTACATTAGGGCTTGGAGTCCAGAATAGAGCAAGATCATTTGGTCCTTTGTCTATGAAGCAGCTGTTCCCATATCCAGAAGGGTGAATGTTGATTCAGATGGGTTGCCATCTGACCAGGGCAGATAGTGGTAGAGCATAGCCCGGTTAGTCCCACAATTCCAACATAATTCTACTTCAGAGACACCACAAAACTAAATTCTTATTCTTGTTGTCTTTGCATCAGCAATAAACCTGAGTCTGTTGCTCTCACTGTCCAACACTTGTTTTTAAATCTCGGCTATGTTTTCATAAACACCKACAGATTTCTTTTTGAAGCAATCCTGCCTCCTGAAACACTTGAGAAATACTGCCCTGTAGTTAGATGTTTAAACATCTAAGTTTTTATTTTTTTGTATGAATTTGTAACTCTTCAGCTGTAGTCAGAATATTGTACAGGTTTTAGCTTTATTTATGTGCAACAAGCTGGTTGTGTGCAGCAGTGAAGAGATGTAGAACATGGGAGCTTTATTTCTTTAGCTTTCTCACATTTAACATTTGTTCTAGGATAATTTTATCCTTAAATTTATGATGGGGGGATTCTAATTTTAGTTCTTCTAAAGATTAAAAGATGCTGAAAATAGACTCAATAAAAAATAACTAGCTGCTTGACAGGGCACTCAACCAAAATCCACAAAGCTGAACCCCAAACAGGATGAAGGGCTATGAAAAGGAGAGAGCAAACAAAATCTGAGAACAGGAATGTCRGTAACTGTCAGACTAGTTTACAGATTAAGGGATTAGTTATTTTAGTTGTGCGTGAAGACAGCCGTACTTATTTGAACGTTGTGAAAAAACGGGTGCTACACAGATTCTGCTTTTTATCCCTTGGTTAGAGAAAGAGGTTAAGCACAACACGGGCAACCCGTTTAAGTGCTGCCCCTCCAGTACCCACAGTAAATAAACTTCATTAAACAAAATGGTGCTATGGGAAATGTTATCATGATCATATCAGAATAGACCTAAAGCTTTATATCTTATAGAACTTAGAAGAGACCTAAAGTTTTATATATTATTTTATACCTTAAAGAGGTGATTTTGAGATGAGAGCCTTGCTAATGGTGTATCCTAAACATTTTTCTTGTCTTCACTGTTCTCTAGCTGCTAACTCTCCAGAGCTGTGCTATTAAGATTAGACAGGATCAACATGGTGTTTGCTGCTGAAGTTGTTAAAATGCATCAGTCCTTGGAAAAAATCTTCCATTCCCCTTCTCAGAGAAGGAAAGCTGGACAGGGAAGAATAAGGAGAAAGAACACCATACTAATAAATAAGTAAATGTCTCTAGTCACATCCTTCACCTAAAGGAATGCTAGTGTGGACTTTTCCCTCCTTCCTTAAGGATGTACTTCTGACCACACAATCAGCAAAAAGTACAGAAATGTATTTTAAAGAGTAGCTGGTCAGTATTAATCAAACTGTACTTATGTATGATTGCAAACTTCCCACATCCACTTCATTTCTGAGGGAGAGAAAACATAGTCTCTGATCATTCATCTAACAGCTTATTATAGGAGTTAGAACCACCTCAGCCACAGGCTCCAAAGGTCACCATTGTGCAGAGTAATTCCCCGGGTACCTTTGAAGCCTTCATTGCCCACAGACCATTTCCGTCCTTAACAGCGATCTTTACACAGCTCCGTCAGCAATGCTCTAATGGGCTAAAAATGTCGAAGAAAATAACCAAAACCCACAACCTTCTGGCACTCCATCAGAGAGAGCAGGCTAATTTATATCCAAGCCCGCTCTAGCAACTCAAGAGAACAACAAACTTTAGGTGAATCCCAATAAGACTTCAGCTAACCTTATCGCTAGGAATTAGCACAACTGAGACCACAAGCACAGCCTGGCTCCTGTCCATGGACTAAGATTTATTTCCCTATGGAGTTAAGGTATCCAAGCATAACTTCACAAYAGGGATGTTACTTTATCCATCCTTCACCTCATTAGCTATGACTTACAGAATGTGCTCAATGCATGGAAATAAATCTGAAGCTGACCTAGAGGGATTCTGGGTTTTGTACAAGAGGAGAAAGCTGTTTTTTTCTTCACCTACCACCTAYGGCCTCGGTACGTGCGGTTTTCAGCTGGGGGAGGGGGCAGTTAAAACCTGCAAGCCCCTTCTCCCTGCACACCCTWGCAGGCCTTTCAAAGGGGGGAAGGACGGGGACTGCCATCCTTCAGCAATGCCTGCATCCCCTTAGCACCTGCAACACATGCAAAAGAGCAGGGCACACACAAAGCAGCATAGAGAGCATAAGGAAAGACTCCAAGTGATAGGGTAAAACAGTCAACTTCACCCTGGAGATGTGCCCCAGCTCAGGCAGAACCYGGGTTTAAGCTGACTGTGAAATACTTAACTCTGAGTCTGGTTCTTTATGTTATCTTTTTACATGACCTGAAGGGCTCCCCTTGGGGTTCCAAAAGCCAAGCTGCTGGTCAAAAACTGTGGAAGAAGTTTGAGAAATACTACATGAACGTAATATTTCAATGAATAAAGAATAACAAAATTAAAGATCACAACTCTTTAAATCCTWTACATACACACACTGAAGTTTCAACTTTAGGAAACTATACACCTGTTTCTCTTTCACATTTCTCTCTCCAGTAAGAGGCAGACTCAGGATGGTAGATCAAGTGTGGTAACCCATTCCAGAGGTTTTCCTYATCTCCTGTGTAGATGGTTTGTGGCTGAACTAGCTCTGCAGCCTAAGAGCCTTGAGCAGACGCTGGCCCTCGAGGGAAGCAGCCCGCACAGATGTCTGCACGGGATGACAGGGCCCCTTCTCTTGGCAGCTGGGCTGGAGACACAGCTACACAAGCACCACCGCAGCTGTACAGAAGGGCACAAGGTGGAGGGGGAGCTGCTAAAGAATTGGTCTATTCAATAATCAGGAAAGGGTTTAATCTGCAATAATAAAAAAAATCAAACGGAGTAAATCAGTAAATTTGGACATAGTTTTGTGTTAAATGCAGTCTTAGCTAAAGCTGGATAAAAATGCCTAAGATACAGGTATACACAATGCCAAGTTTGGGATGGAAAGAACTTTCTGCTTAAGGTATGTGGAAGGGAGGCTGAAGATGGCAGGCTTGGGTGGAGGGCATGGAGGCACCAATGGAGCTTCACGAGCCGCCAGCTGCCAAGCCCGACTCCATCGGCCCGAGGTGGCGACCACAGCACTTCCCCAGGCTCCAGTTACCAGCATCTGGCAGAAGAGGCATCAGCAAGAAATTATAGTTCTCAGGAGTAGCTTTTCAACAGAGAAAAACGTTTTGTTTAAACACAAACACACACTTTTCACTTGAAACAACCCGTATTTAAGCAAGCTAAGGGGCACCTCAGYGAGCATCCAGCACAAGGCTGACACTACGCTTCAAAACAGCAGCCACGCGGCAGCCCCAACAAGCACCGAGCGGGGCACAGCTCAGGGCCAAGCGGCCAAAGTGGCCAGCAGAAACACGCGTGGCCTTGGATACACCTCAACGGCGGGAACAAGAACGGGAAAGTCCCAGCACAGCTTTCCCAGGGGATTTTCCATCAGCTAAAATGCTGAGCAATTCCCACTGAAAAAATTAAATACTACAACTATGRAAGAAATTTGTCATTGTCACGAAATGAACATAGTGATTGTCATGGGTGAAGCTTAGGAAACTAAAAAGTATTCATTCCAGTTATTCATTCTGTTTATTGAATTGAAAGAAAGGGAATACAAACATTTCTGTTAAGTGCTGTGCACCAACATGGAAAAAAGTGTATTTTTTTAAAAATCCTAATAAAAACAAATCAGAAGTTAATGTAGTTCCAATTGAACAAGTTTAAGATATGTTTAAAATACTACACATTTATAAAATAAAAAAGTTAAAACGGTGTTCTGTAAATAATTAGTAAAACAAGTGAAAATAAATACGAGACCCAAAGTTCTTATGTTTTTAATGTAATATAGCAAAGAAATTTTAACTACTTAATATAATCCGAGGAGAGTAACAAAAATCCAGAAAGTTTAAGAACGCAATCCTTTGAAACATTTAATATCAGTCCATAGCAAATAGTCATTACATACCAAAAGCTCTAAGTGTTAACTAGTTCCACCACAACTCCATATAAATCTCGACAATTTAGAAATCTTGAGATCAACAATAAAGTTCTTTTCTTGATCTCTACAGCTTGGTTTGTAAGTACATACATGCTTTGAGGATCCATTTTGTCCCATATGTTTTCAAGGAGCCAATAACTTTTTCCCATCTGTGCCTAAAAATGTTAAGATTCAAATCTAGCACGTTACCCTAACAATGAAAAACTGGTTTTAAGAAAAAGATGGGGCACAATGAATTTCCAATTTATAAAAATATACTGATATTAACCAAAAGCTTCAGGTCAAAGGACACTTCACATACACACGACTTAAAGTATGCAAGAAAACATGACAAGTACCTCGAATGTTTGGTTCTATGTCTGTTTGCGACACACACGCTCTCACACATACACACACTCGCACCAGATGGAAGGAACACTCACAGACGTGTTATTGACTCCAGATAACCTGGATTAATAGACAAAAACTTGTCTACAGTTTATTTCAACACCTAGAGGCAGCTACTGCAGCAGTAGTTCAAAACTGCACACTTCAATTAAGTCCACCCTGTTTAAAAAAGTGTCAGCATTAACGAGATTACTTTTTCCCCCTCAACATCACCATTAAAAGTAGCAGTTTTCAAAATTAAGTATGGCAACTGAAAATGGACTCAAGCCAATGTGGAAAAGAGGAGGAGAAGGAGGTAAAAAARGAGGTTTTACCCAGTTATGGGTTGGATGACCCCTTAAAATATATTTTAAAAAGTGTATTTGGGAGCTAAAGATGTGGACAAGCTATTGAAAGTGCATTTTTTTTCTCCTCCTCAAGTTACAGTAGTTTGTCTGGTGGCCACTAAATCCTGTTTTTAATATTAATTCCCCTTTCTCTATCTCCCTCCCCCTTTGGGTCTACTACAGCTCCCCTCAAATTAGGGCTAAATATAAGCATCCTGGTTTCCACGAGGAAGCATCTTACTAAGGAAGTCTTCRCACTTGGTTTTGGGTGGCAGCATCATTTCTCCCCATAAGGACATCCAACTAGGCACAAACTTCCAGGAGCAAGCTGAGTTTCACTGAATATTACCTGCTTGCAAACGAGGTGAGAAGTAACTGGCAAGACCTGGATTGGTTTCTAGCTCRCATCTTTGCTCTAATCCTAGGAAGAAGTTGATTTTTAAGCTGGAGAACTTCAAAAGAGACAGAGGGAATTTGAAACAAGTGTCCTGTATCCACTGTGCCTCCCTTACCGCCTGCAACCCGCCCTGGGCAGATCTGGCTTTGCTGCTTTTCCCTTTCACGCTCCATTGTCCCTTGAAAGTTACTTACCTGAACAGCTAAAGAACATCCAGATAAATAGATTATTTCAACATAACTTGTTAAAGATCTTTCTTGCCAATAGCCTGTAGCTACTAGCTCACACAAAAAGAAAGCTAAAAGAATAGTACAGACTTACAGTATTTTCCTCTCTAAAAAAATCAGCCTGTTCACTAGAAATACAGTAATTGATTGCACATGTGTACTTGTTCCAGCCTTTGACTCCAACCTATGAAGATTTTGAAGCACATGGAAAGCAAAATGTTGCAAAAGAGCAAACTTGTGATCCCCCCCCCCCCACAGTCTCGTTCTGACCTGTGCACAAGTACTGGCACTTTTCAATTCACACCATGTATCTGACACCTTAAAAAGAGTTCAAGTTCTTTAAGCTAGTTAAAGTTGCTACCACCACATCTGCCATGCAGGTTCACGTGGGACCAAGTGCTGTGGCCAAGCTCAGACCAGCCTCCCCTTCCTCTCATGCTCCACGCGTCACCTGTAGGAAACAGTCATCTGCACCATCTGGGACTAGGGCAACCTCTCCAAGCAAGGAGCTGTCCTTTATATTGCACTGATGTGCCACAAAACTAAGGTAAAGCAGAGGTGCCAGCACACATGCYTCTCCCAAGCTCTGCTTCTGAATACCTGAAGTGTATTTTGGATGTACATGCTGCATCTAGRAGAAAAGCTCCAGAGCAGAGGGGCAGCATTTCGGCAGAAGTTTAGACTTCTGGTTACGATGCACTGCAGTGGAAAGGAGGTATCTCCTTAGTATAACCTCCCACAGAGCTTTCACCAGCCAAAGAGTCTCGCTTCGTTTCATGCATGGCCAGCACCTTAAAAAGCCTGTTCAAGTGCATATTAGACTTTAAAATTAAGCTTGAAATTTGACCCAGCCTTTACTACCTGCCTCAAGTTCCCTTTCAGGTCCCATGAGCAGAGTGAGCAAGTAGTGCCAGACYAGGTTAAGGTACAAACCATCTTTCCCTATCTCCTCCCCCACAAAAAAACCCAAATAAGGACTGGACTGTTTTCCTCCACCACTTACTCCCCCTAAATGATTTTTTGTTTACAGACATATTCCAGAGCAAGAGTACAGAGGAGTAATTACCAAAGACACACACCCTGGCACTGCTTATGAATTGCACCATRTTTTGAATGCATGAAATACCGTTTACAATTTAGGTAGTCAATGTTTATTTCAGGCCCAAAGGGTTAGCTTCCTAGAATGGGACATGAGGAAAGATGCCCGTTTCCCTGCAAAACTAACGCCAAAGGACCAAGGCTAACCTTACTCCATGAGAAACGCTGCCAACTACCAGGAGAATCAAAGTTTCCCCTAAAGTGAGCTACAGGGTGCTCCTGGTTCGAAGTGCACACCTGTATGTCCAGGCCTGTGGGATGGTAGCTGCTCTCAAAGAAATTCACCTTAAAATTCAGATATTTAAAATAAGTGAACTAAGTTAAAGATAATGAGCGAGACCAAGAAGAGCACATCTGATTCAGAGCCAGTCTCCACAAGAATACTGGAACCCTGAACCGCATTTAAGATCACCCACAGAGCCAGAAACAACCCACCCCATGGCTGGGATCTACCATCTAACCGGTTCGGCTTCACCTGGCTTTTTTAGGGAAGCAGTAAAGGGACCGCTTGTGTTGACCACCACCCTTCCCTTTCAACACAGCTACGCCTCTCCTCCCAGGACCTGTGGCAAACCTTCCCCCCTTCTCCCACACGCCTCCACGCAGGACGCTGGCGCTGTCCCCTCACCGAGGGACACACGTGGGTGCCGTCCTGGCCGTGGTTCAGGGCGACAGCCCCTCCCTGCTCCTGCTTTACCTCACAGCAGCACGAGCACCAACATGGCTGCCTTCCCTCAGCGCGGGAAGAGGGAGTCCAACACCGTCCCCTCAGGGACGCGCGTCGCGCAGGGGTGCCCGGCCATCTGCTCGTTCTGACGAGAATAAATACTTCAGTTATAAATGCCTGTCTTTTTTTAAACTCGGGATATCAGTGGAACTGCTCCTGAATGAGTCAAGATGTTCGCAGCACCAGCTTTCAGCAAGGGCTAGGAGAGACATTCAAATCTGTAAACTTAAAAGGATCTTCTTAAAAGGACAACTTCTACATCTTTGTTTATCAAATAATAAGCTTTCCATCATAATACAAGTGCTGAATTATGATTTGGATGTTAACTATTCTAAAAAGGTTCACTCTTCCCTCCAGGTGTAGTCTACCTTTACCCAGCATTGTTGCTCGTATTTATGTAATCTTAAAAAACAAAACAAAAACACCTTGTCCTGTTTAAAATCTTGGTTTGGTGGTGCACTCTGAAGGCTTTTGCTTCTAATCAACACAGGCTTTCTGTTAAGATAAAGAGTGAGTTTCTCCTTCTAGAACAGGTTTCACTGCCTATGTAAAGCTCCCTCCAACCACTGCTCTTGAAAGGGTCTTAGGACACTCTGAATGAGCATCAGTGATACTGCATTTCACAACACTTCTTACATTGTTTTAATTCCAAATGTATACAAATGAAGTCGTTTTAATCCTATAAATAATTTATTTTTAAAAAATTGTGCTGTTAACCCCTCTGCAGGGCAACGAGCTATGTGAAAAGTACAAAACTTTGTCAAATGTGATATTGAGAGTGCTTTTGACATAGTTCATTGGTTGATCATCTCAATTTTTATATATATATACTGCGCAACGGGCAAGGCTAGAATCCATGAACCAAGCTGCAAAGATCTCAAGCTAAGTAAGGCGGAGAGAGATTTGAGAAACAAGAGAAGGAAATACTTTCCTATCCAATGTATACTCTTCAGACTAAAGCACTCTTTCTATCAAGCCTTCTAAACTGTTAAATAAAGTGTTCCAAACAAGCATTTAAACTTCATTACACAGAAGAGCAACAAGAACAGTAGCCTGCCAGACAAAAAGGCAGGAGGGAAAAATATATATACTGAGTTCAATGGTTAGCCTGAATGTAGCACAGTTCTTCACAACCGATGGGGGGTAATTTCAACACGGTGTCCAACAACGTTCTAACGACGTGCTTCATCTCGACTGGTTACTATGAAGCAAGGTGGTAAATGTTTGGCCCCAACCGGGCTTCAGAAATGGTTCTTTTTCATGACGAGCATGTCTGTCCAGCTATCAATCATGTTTGTTTGCACCAAATCCCAAGCCATTTAAAATACGACTAATTAAGTTAAACTGAAGTCGTCTGCTCCAAATTCGCCATCAACTATCCATGCTACTGCATTCCTCTGAGCAAAAACAAAAATACAAGAGAAAGAAATCACATCTTCTTGAAGAACTTAGAATAGGATCATTAACACAGTGCATTTACAGATGTTTTACTGAGCATGCATTAGTCAGTGGTGCTTATCTTCACATGGAAACGACATCACATGCTAAAAATAGCCTACTTAAGGCACTAGTAGTCATTCCTTTAAACATTAATTCGTCAGGTTAGCTGATAGCACATTAAAGATACCTCTTCCAAAGAGATGTACCAATAAAAAAMACACATTACACACAAGTTCCAGCACAGCAAGCTGACCACAAAGCTSCCTGACACCCCTTGAAGACTCTTAAGTTGTTAGATACAACTCTATGCACCTAAACTTCAGCTGCTGCTACAGAGTTATGAGAAAACCAGAGCTCCTACTGGCTGGATTCTTATGGAGTTTCCAAATTATTTTCTAGAGAAACCAGGAAAGAATAAGCAGACACATAACTGGGGAAAAGTTAGCATGCATTTGGACACTGAGACAAACCGCACTCATGTAAGCATCATCTCTCTCCTGGACACAGACAAGATCTAACTGTTAGAAAAYGCTCTGTGCCATATCAGCTTTTAAGGTGCAAAGACTGCAGTCTCCAGACTTGGCAAATTCTTTGGGCAGGCATTAAAATATTATTCAAACTACATTATTTGCATTTTTAATAATACTGTATGCACTTAAAAGCATTATTGCAATGGCATGCAAAGCATGTTGCAATGGCAACATTTGAGAAGTCTACAGCAAAGAAAACCCACCAAATCCACTGCAGTTTTAGTGGTTAAGACATACACACATACACAAGGGTTTGGTTTTGTGTGGGGTTTTTTTTACCTTCAATATCCTGGTTGTCTACGAAAGGCGCTGGTCCCCATATTCTAACCGTGCCGTCRTCGGAGGCGCTGGCCATCATGGATGGGATCTGCGGGTTCCAGCTCACACAGTTAACAGTGCGCGTGTGCCCCGTCAGCTCCGCGATCGGCAGCTCGCTTCGCTTGTGCCAAATATAGACTTTGTGATCTAAACAAAACACCCAGGTCAAGAAACCATATGAGAAACCTTGTTCTGAGCAGACTGCTTCACCCATGTCAAATCACACTGCTGCACAACAAGCTCTCAGCAGCTGAAGTATCRTTAGTGTTGCAAATTCTACATCCCACTTGGGCTGGATGTCCATCAGCACTAAGAAACTTTTCTTTTTTTTCCTAGAATTGACCAAAACAATGTTTTGTTCTGTTTTCAATGGGCAAAGCTCTTCCACTAGTAGCACATCTCTTTTGGAGCCTACAATTCTACCAAGCCTGGCATTTGAAGAAAACCTGTCGGCTCAGCTAGAAAAACAAACTGAGCTACTGTAGAACTAAGCATATGGGATMATAACCTTGTCAAAAAAAGCTTGCAGAATTATTTTAATCATATTTATATGCATTATAAAACTATGTGTACTTTGGCATAACATCTTTGAGCAACCATCTGCTGATGACTAATAGATAAGGTCACAGCTCTGTAGTTAATGAAGTCTGTTTTGGTACCAAAGATTTAAAAATATTCCAGTGAAAGTACAATCGGAGAAGCAGGGGGGCGGCCATGAAGCCTAAAGCCTCAAATTTGAAGCTCTTGCTGACAGTCTGAGAGCAATTAACACACGTATGATACTTAAAGATATTAATTCCTACTTAAAGGAGATTCAATGAACAGCCCTACATGATTCATTTTGTGATAAGAAGCTTTTATATATTTTTACTGACATATGAGAACAGTGAACCAGTCAAATATTTCAATGCAACTGTCACTACTCTAATAATCAATTATATTTAAGAAGAGTTGATTCTAAACAAAGTGGTTTTTTTTTTTTTTTCTCAAACTGTAGATTAACAGCCTTTAACAAACTGGGAGTTGATCTCTATGAATGTCTTTGGAGTCTTCCAAACGGAGCTATGTGCACTGAACTAATACATATTACTAGTTATACACAAAAGCCTAGTATTTACTCCTGGGAAATCAAAGGAAAGCACTTTAATGTAAAAGTCATTCTAAAGCCCTAACAGACAACACAATCTTCCTCTACTCCTCCTCCCAGGCCCTTACAAAACAAACTTGCTCTCTGACCTACCTGCTAGAAGAGCACCACAGAAGCACGTGACAACTCAATTGTCTTCTGCTGAATCAGCTCATTTGAGTAAGACACCTCTACAGCATTTGTACTGATGCAAGTGTCCTGGGTGTGCTTACATTCCACTTATGAYTGAGAGACTACGTATCCATGCCATTCAGCAAATAAGAAATTCTCTCCCTGCTTAAACACTGGACACACAAGCCTCTGCTGCTTGGGAGAATCAAAGCCTAAACACAAACCAGGATTTTGGTGCTTGTCAGAATTAGTGTATTAAGCTATGGAAAAAGACGACAGCTAGATTAAGGCAGCAGTCTATTCCCCTCTCTCAGACCGACCTGTTTTCTTCCTATTGATGCAAGTGTCAGAAAAAAAAGCCTATCTAGCCAATAACACACCCTTTTTTAGCTTAAGAAGCTATCACCATTCGATTTCTTTGTACATAGAAAGACTTGTACAGCTGCCACGTATTCAACAATTTAGTGCAAAGAGGCAAGAGCTGCAGGCAGCCCAAGTGTACATAAGGTAGCATCTGCTTCAACTACAACCAGGTAGTTTTTAAAAAGGACAGCAAAAAATATAACAATTTTTTTTCCAAGTCTCCACCACACCACATCACATAAACAGGAGATCACAAGCAAACTGCCCACAAAGGGATGAAAGGAAAAAAGAAAATAAATTGGTGCTCTGTAGCATCCAAACCCATATGTGCACATCAGCAGTAAAGCTCTACACACATAGCCTGAACTTTCTGGTACTCAAGCCCCACACCAAGAATGTGGCTCAAAGATGAGGAGGGGGACACTGGATCGGAGATGCTGCCCTTCAGCCACTCTCTTACACTGGGTCTGGTCAGAGGGGAGGGTTGGTGTGATTTTAGATGCATCTGGGTATTTTCCAAGTCCCTTTATCCTGGTCAACACTTCCTATATCTTAWCAGCTGTGATCTACTGAGTACAAGCATTGATTACTTATCTAGTATGTGAAAATTTTTGCTTGAATTTTGAATTTATAGGCTTGAATCTTACTTGACCTTGATTGGAGGTAATGGGACTACATAAGCAACAGATCCACACCAATTCAAGACATGTGTCATTAACTAATTCCTACTTTGGCTACAAAGAGGTGGGGTTTTTTTTTTTTTTTTTTTTTGTTTTGTTTTTTTTTTTTTTTTTTTTGGTTTTGTTTTTTTAAACAGACACCACAAGCCTTTGATCACCACGATACCCTACCATAAATACTACGTCACTAACTGCTTCACTGGAAACCACTCCTTTCATAATTATGACAGCCACATTGAAATTAAAATAATTTGCCCACACCTGTCTTCAACAGGCAAATAAAGGTATTACTTGCAAGAAAAAGTACTTTTGACACAAACAATGAGCCCAAGTGTCAAGAGTCATACCACAAAAAAAACTCTAGAAGACTCCCCTTACTTTTATTTAAAATTACGCAGATATTCTTTGTCTGAAAGGAACAAGAGAGAAGATTTACTATGCTTTCTACCAGCACTGATCTCTCTGAAGACTTTTTTTTACCCCTGCTAACACACTTATTTTTTTGAAATATGTAACAATCTCTCTGCTCCTCAAATGGTTATTTAATGAATCAGTTACTTGCATTCGAGATGACAGCTGTTCGCAAGAACATGATATGAGTAGGTACAGGACATAAATGGTGTGTCACTTTTCTGCAAAACAAAGGATGATGTTACCTTCACTGCCACTCGCAATAAAGTCTTCGTTATGACCTCCAAAACACGAGTGAATTGTGTAGAATCCTTGCGTAACACCTTGGTATTTTCTCACTAAAACTCTGTCTTGTAAGTCCCATAAGTGAACTCCCTGGGAATAAGAAGTATAGGAGATATTATTAAACATTATCTATTGTATTATTTTGAAATATTTCAAACAATGAAAAATGATTGATACACTACTTCAGCCAACTTCATTACTGTTGCTCAAGCAAGTAAAGCTAAATTACTAATTATACCACGTTACTAGCTCAAATTTCCAATCTACAGTCCCTTCTATTTCAAAAGCTTCTATTCTTACTCAAAAAAAKGAACATCACCAAAAAATAACTCCCAGAAGTCCATAATTCTGAGAAGAAATAAAAATCTTCGCTGTAGTTGGCTTTGAATACTACACTCAGATGTTAATATTCAACAGCATACAGTTCATAGTATGAAATTCTTGACTACAAATCCWCTTGAAAAAATCACTATTAGGAACAAAATCACCTTCTTGTCAGAGAATGCCATTCTGTATTTGTGAGCACTGAGATCTTCATATTATGTGAAATGCAACTGATTAATGCCAAATAACCCAGGCTCCATCRAAACATTCTAAAAGGTTTACTGGCTGTAAGCAGGTTTATTTGCACTTCCATTTATCAACTCACCTGAGTTGCTACATTTAACAAAGCTAAACGGCCATTTTTTGAAATAGTAAATGACATAATAGGGTGATCTTCTTGTACTCTGAAATTACAAAATGAATCASTGTTAAAAGTACATTTACAAACAAATAATGCAAAAAAAACCCCACAAATAATAATGCAAAATCAAAACCAAAAGGTATACCCTGCTTCTGCAGCATTATCAGGGAAAAACAGTTTTGAAGTGGGAACTGCATTTGAAATTAGGTACGTATTCAATACAAGCTAGGCCTGCAACAGTCTGCTCACAGCATGATGAATCCCAAGACTCAAATCCAACTCCCAACTTCTACACAGATCTCAAATGTGCCAGGAATTGTGAGGTACGAAGAAAACTCTAGAACAGGATGTAGAAACATGCACAAGAAATCCACTCCAATGCTTAGAAAGTTGTTTCTAACAACTGACCTTATCCTCCTTGCTGCATCTCTCACTAATTCCTGCTCCATATTATATATTGGCATAGCAAGAACATGCTTCCCATCCTTGCCCATAATCCCATTCTTAATCTTCTCATGATAAGAACCAGGAAGAAAACAGAAAAAAAAAGGTATTTACATGTTCCTGTCTGTAAGATCCTCAAAGTTATAACCCCGAATTCGCTGGTGTGTGTCCGATGCTAGGACAGTTTTCCCATCACTTAAGCACCAAAGGCATTGGACTCTCACCCCTTCCCAGGAGTCAAGGAGATTACCATCTAAATCCTGAGCAGAGGAGAGAGAGAGAGAGAGAGAGAGAAAGAACCGTTAGCCTTGGATTTTGAATTCCGTGACACATGTAATTTTTGTCTTCTCTTCACACAGTTGTCACAGAAAGTGGTATTAGCCTGCAGCAGAAATGACTTAGACTGGGACATGCCAGGTGGTAACCGAGGGTTATTGCAGTTATCCGTCCTGGAGAATTGAGGATCTGTTTCTCCACTTATTTCCCAATACTTGATAATGGAACATCTAGTTCTCATCAGGGAACAGATCTACTGCCTTGCCTTGGTGGGGACTGAGCTTTGCATACTACCAGGGCACTGATTCTGGTAACAACTAATGGAGAATAGGTGTGAGACTGAATCACCACCCAAAACTAGCACTTCAAGTAATAAGGTTTCCATTTTGAATTTCCATTTATGCTAAGCAGAAACAGCATACAGAAAATAAAACAACATAGCCAGAGTTATGAACACACTATGAACTTTTGTGGGCAAAGGCATTACTTTTTAATTAACGTATTTTCCAGRGCAGCTATGAATAAAGATTCCCAGACCAAAAATTCTCTTTTAAGTAGAAGACTCTAAGAGCTGCTTGAGCCCTTCTAATTGCTACAAAACAAGGAGAAGTGCTGCTGGAAAACTAGCATTAATGCATTGCTTCTTTTGAATTACTAAAGATTACAAAGATTTTTATATATGTGTGTATATTAATTTATTAATTTATTTTTTTTAGCATGCACACACACACAGAAAACCCTGAAACATGTACCTCCCATGTGACAGTGACAAACCCTCCATGCCTTGCTTTGTTTGCCAGGGGCCAGATGCCGAGTACTTACACACTGATAGAATTGTCCACGCTGACCTCCTGTGACAAAGCGCTTCCCATCAGGATTCCAGGCCACACTTGTTAAACTGTCTTCATGAGACTGGCTCATCTTTGTCCTTAGCTCCCCTGTCTGCAAAATAAACAAAGACAGCACAGCCTTACACCAGCCAGCAGACCCCCTTCCCAAAGGGCATGGATACATTCACCTGACACACGCCACGTCTGGCGGTAGCTTCGTTTCCTCGTATTAATTAGAACTAGAAAGAAATGTAAATCCACAAATACTGTTGAAACACCCAGCTAAAACATCTCCAGGGACTTCTGATCTTCGGGACATCTTTTTTTTTCCTGCCTCTAATCAGGAGAGATGAAATATATGGCAGGTGTGTCACAAAACTTAAATATATTTTTTTTAAAAAGGAATTTTAAAGAAGTTGGAGGAAAATGCAAGAGAAGCAATAAAACATAAATATGGAATAGAATAAAAATATGGAAGATGAGGTGGCAGAAGATTAAAAAAACTATGGAGACGATAAAAATAGATTTCAGTAAGAAGGGGGAGTAACAGAGTCTTTAGAACATTTTTCTTCCTGAGCTGAAGCTCTCCATGCCAAAATTTTGCTTTCATCCCTAAATTATAATGCTACTATTCCACTGTAAGTACTTATTTCCTCTCCTTTATGCCAGCTCTGGTGCTCTTCACTGAGCCGATTTAATTAAAATGGCTGAAAACTCTCTAAATAATGAAAAAAAGAAAGCAATGTTTTAGAAAGCTAAATTACTCCAGAGTACACGACAACATAAGACAGACRATGTAGCAAGAGAGGGAGAGGAAGCTTTTATAAACAGAGCTGCCCATAACAATCAACAGCAAAATAGGGTTTTAAACTTAAAAAAGGGGCCAAATTCTATAGCACGTAATTAAAAGACAGTTCTGAGCTGGTGAATTTAAGTCTCTATGGACCTTCCTCTAAAATCTTTGGGAGGGCTACACAAGACAACAAACAGYTTAGCTTTTATTTTTGCTACTTGTTCAATTCTCTGCTCCCCTTCAGCTAATGCTTCTGCCCTTTGTTTTACTTGATTAGTTTTCTCTGTTATTCTCCTCCAGAGCTCTCGAAAAGTCCTATGGATTTAATTCATCTTTTCTCAAAAACTACCARTAACTCATTCACTAGTGTTATGTGTACATAATTTTTAGGCTGTCATAGGTTACTTTCATTTTTCAAAATTGGGAGAAACACACGAGTCTTTTAYATTGACACCTTTGTAGAACAAGCTTTCTGAAATGACTTCCTTTATAGTTACATATTTAAATACTTGAACAATCAACAAGCAGGCCCATGGGCTTTGATTTTTACTCTTRGACACCACTCACCTGTACATTCCAGAGCCAAAGTTCAGAACAATCATCTGGGCCACAGGCAACAAGGTAGTTGTCATCAGGACTCCAAGCAATGTAAGAGACCCCGTACGCGTGACCTTCTAACGTCTTAAGCAGTTTTAGCTGATGAGTATCCTGAAACACGAGAGAAGCTGTTAAGATAATGCAAATGATCTCCTATGAAATTCYGTATACACGCTATGACCAAGTACATCACAGAAAGATTGCACTGGGCAACTTGGTACCTTCTTTCAAGTCATGAGTTCCTTCTCAAACAGTAGCTGCTAGTTTACCAAGTAGAGCCATAAAAAAAAAAAAAGAAAGCAAAGCATGCAGAGCAAGTGTAATAATGTGTTTGTTCCAATCTTCCATAATTCTGTACGTTGAACTCACAAAAGGCTGTTGCACACACTGTAGGTATGTAATGTAACATTTGATACCATAGGAACCTTGCATGCTAGGACAAGTCTCTACATTTGCCGGAACAGAAAAAGTACAATTATCCACGGTTTACAGAATGAAGCTACCTCTTAAAATACAGCACAGACATGCTAGAAACCTGGTTAAGCTATGGTTAAGCAGCAGAGCTACTAACTAAAACCTTYGTGAATGCTAAGAAACCTCTAAACACTGCTTGTACAAGCTGAAACTATCTTGCACGTGTTGCTCAAGCAAAAGGTTTTATGGAAAAATATTAAGAGCTTGAGCTATGTTCYAATTTCAGAAGTGCTGCCTAGGGCAAGCTGGGCATCTCTTGTGCTAGGTTTAGCGGGCAAAGACACACACCTGCTTTGCTCACCCAGAGCCTCTCGCTATCACCTCTGTGCCACCACTATCCTATTGCTGCCTTGTCCAAGGAACTTGCCACTCAAGGAGCTTGTCCCCAAGCTGCAGTGCCAGCTGCTTGCAGAACCACCACACATACACACCAGCTTTCCCAGCACAGACCTCGCTTCAGTTCAGTAGTTGACCCTTTCAACAGCAGCACACATATAYAGGAAACAGAACAGAGTCTGCTAAAATGTGTACAGTTTTTGTGAAACTTCTTAGAAAAAGAACAATTAGCTTTTCTTTTTYCCTCCCCTCCGTCCTTGGCAGGGGAGGGAGAAAAGCCTACTGCTTTTCAAAGCAGTCCGAGTTGAAGATACAACTTGATTTCTGAAACAGTCCTTTATCTTTCTTCTTTTGCTTTGTTCTAAGCAGAGCGCCTCCTAACTTAGGACTCTGAAGAGGAAGAACTGCTGCTAGCAGAGCGACACGGACCGCTGTTTCACAGGGGAAGCAGCRGCAGCACAAGGATTCAGCAACTCTCAGCCTGCGGCCTTGACAGTTCTGCTGACCACAGTCAAGAGTCCTCTGAGGACTCTGCAGAGAGATCTTCAGCACACACAGAAAAAAGATGGACAAGTGAAAGCTCTTCTTCCCATATTTCCATATTTCCATCTTCTTTACATATTCCTCCTGTTCTGCAGACCAACTTGGACCTTGGACCAAGCTGTCTGCAGACCTTGGACCTGCAGTAGTTTATCTCCTTGCCCAAGATGCTCTGTCACAGAGGATATATGACAGACAAGGGAATGCCAACCCCCTCCGATTAAGGGGGAGACGAACTTRAGCAGAGCATACATATTTCATCCTAAGTCATTTAGTTTTCAGTTTATTTAAAAAAACAGTAAATTTCCTAAATCAGCTACAGAAGCAAAACAATGTTGATATTCATCTTTCAGCCCAGCACACACACTAAAACTAGCAACAGGCAAAACACAACAGCAGCAGACCTTAAGAACTCAAGGCACTTTTTGCTTGTTTTCAACACCTATATAACAACTACGTACATGGAGACAGGTTGTAGGTTCTTTCATCTTTCCTCTTAATAGCCAAGGGACTCAATYATACAGCTTACTAACCTGCAGCCGGGAACAGGATTGGCTTCAGCTCTCCAATTCTTAAAAAGAAGTTATGAGACKGCAAACACCTTTCATCTCCCATGTATCACCTCACATTGTAGATGTGCAGTTAAAAAAATACTTAAGAACTTGATTTCTGATAACGTTTCATGAGCACAACTTCAGAAACTGCGTGCACAGGCCCAGGTTTGTTAGCTAGTTCCAGTTAGGAAACACTGACATTTAATCAATTAAAACAATCTTTATTCACTGCTTTTTATTTATATAGTAATATATACAAGCAGGAAAGATATCCTGCAGCAACAGCAAGATTTATATTTCATAYAAGAGGAATAGTGCCTATGTCAGTATCAAAATCAGAAATGCAGCCTGCAAGAAAGTGGCTGGATATACTTTGATGTGTCAGTAGTTTCTAGCAGGTACTTAAATCTTCACCTCAAGCACAGACAAATCACAGAGTGGCACCTAGCACAGAGTGATGGACTGATGCAGTTTCAGTTCAGCACACACCACTTAATAATGTGACAGATGGTGGACCAAAGCATTTAGACCTAAAAATGTTAGTAGTAGTCGGCTAAAAGAAACATGTGAAAAAGGTTAGTCATGTATATACACTAAAAGCCTTCTTATCAAAGAGTCATTTACAAGAAAGCATTAAGGAATAAAAGGCCATTTCTGCTCACAGCCATTCTCCTCCCTCCACTCTCAGCCACGGCTTCTCCTTAAGGCCTTCAAGTCACCAAGCACCCCAAGGGCCCCAGCAGCCTCTACCCAGCAGTGCTGGTTAGAGGCACAGGGAACTCCTGCCTCAGAGCAACCAAGGGCTCAGGCACTAAAACTCCTCTTACATTCAGGCATCTGCTTTCCAATTGTCTTAACTAACCTGGACCAGACCATCTTCCATCTTTCACAACCTGAAGAGAAGCCCTAACCTTCAGGCTACAAAAAGTTTTAGGCTGCTTTATAAAATAAAGATTAAAACAAAACAAAAAAACACACAGGCCATCTCAGTGAGAAAAAGTAGGGAGAGACAGGCAAGCCATGCACGTTTTAGAAGATGTTGCAAACTTACTGGATCAACCTGCCATATAATAACAGTTGTGTCCTTTGATCCTGTTGCTAGTTTAGTGCCATCATTGGAGAATTTACAGAACCAGACTTCATTACAGTGCTCCGTGAGTATCTGCTGTGTATAGCATGGGAACTGTTTCCTGAGAAAGAAAAAAAKGATGTATTAAACAGCTTCAGAAAGTAGGTAGCAAGACCTCATTTTTACTGCTAGATACATGACTTTTTAACAAATATATATTAGATGTGAAACCAAACTGTTTAGAAAGCAGCTGCTTCAAACAAATAGAGGATGAAGTTTAGATGATGAAAACATCAGGCTGCCAAGTGATTGYTGTTAATTGATAACTTTTTCCCCATAATGAACTACATTTTCATGTAGGTTGGAATAAACCTGACCTATACTTCTGTGAGCACAGGAGTATTCTAGTCCTAGCCTCRTAGAGTCCTACAGAAAATATTCAGTGCATTATATATACAGCTACTGTAAGTATCTAAGGTATTGCCAGATCTGTTTCTCACAGAAGAGCTGAATAAGAGAACACCTTTCTTGTTTACGATCTTACAATAAGTCAGGGATTTTTGCCTTCATTCTGTCTCYCCTCTCTCACCTCACTCTCCGGGCAAAAATACCACACAGAGCCTCTCTAAGCATAACTAGCAGGGCACCATTAAAAGCYTTCACCCAGTTCTCCCCCTACAAAATACTGTGGATTTCATAGAACATTAAATGCTTATCAAACTAAGTATTATACGATGAATTCAAATATAGAAAGAATAAAACAAACCAAACTTTTCACTGTAGCTAGTATTTAACCATCCAGTTACACCAAGAAAGAGCAAAGGGCCAAAAGAATAAGTCCAGGTTAAAAAAAAAAAGTTATTTTATTTACAGGTCATCCACTGTAGAAGAATGAAAGCTAACCTAAAAACAAGCACAGGCTTTTTACACAGACTGCTTTTCTAAGCAATCCTGCAGCTACTACAGGTTTATTGTTCAGACACACTGAAAGGCACTGCTAAACTGTTTAGGGTTTTTCCTAAACAGGAGGGACCCTGGAGGGGGTTGGTTTTATGCGAGCTTTTAAATGCTACTCAGCGTGGCAGTGCAAAACCAGCCCCGATGGGACACAAGGGCACTACAACAGCAAGGAAACACAGCATTGGTGCATGGGTGTACCTAATGCTGGAGATCAAAAGGGAAATAACCCTTCATTTAATTTCATTTTAAAACAAAGTTGGGATGTACAAAGCTCACAGACGTTGGGGAAACTGCTTCCTACCAGAAAATGTTCTGCTTAATAAGCTAAGCCCTTCTACTACATTTTCATTTACTAGAAAACATTTACTAGCTTGGTGCTGAAAGAGCATTGAGGCAACACTCAACAACCCCTATGATCGTAGGGGAYAAACCACAAGTCACACACATCCACACCTGCGCTCGGCTTCCCTGGCTCCATCTGCTCCCTCTTACACAGAGACAAGGCTGGGCTGCTCCTGCTCAAAGCTGACCAGGAGCTGCCTGGTTGCCGCTAAGCACACACCAAAAAGCCRCACCCATGATCAAGAATGGGTCTTCTTGGGAGTGGAGGGAGGCAGGCAAACCCTCAAACAAGTCCATGCTCCTACAGGAAGAGGATTTCATCATTATTTAGCCATAAGCCAGTAGTTAATGTTTTTCTTCAGACCAAAGGTAAAAGATCTTGCTTCTTGAAGGTAAAAGAGTCTTTATCCCTAAATCCTACAAAGTACAGGGGACACAGTGCCAAGGAAAGTCTTTTCAGAATATTTTACTGAAGGAAAAAAACAGTAAGTTTCCCATTTAAAGGAAAAAAGCCCAAGGTAAAGTCCTAAAAAAAAGCAGCAGAGTAATGCCACAGTGCCCCTTCTTTACTCTAAGTAGCCTTTATATCCTTAGAAAGGTAACAGGCAGAGCTGATACAGTTGCTGCACATACATCCCAATCCTGTTAGATCAGAGGTCCCTCAAGAGAGGTTCTCCTCACTTAGCAGAGGAGGTACAGAACCCAGTGACTGACTGGACAAATTGTGGACTTTATATCAAGGAAACCTTCTGCAGAATAAATTAGCAGCCATCTCAAAACAAGAAACTTAATATAGAAGTTTAACAGTTTCCATTTTAGATAATTGGGTATTAATGTGGTCCAAAGAGGTTTTACATTTTAAGTATTGCATTACAAATTGTTCTGCACATGAACTTAAATCATGCTGTTCACATACTGATAAAAGGTTTYTGAAAGTCATCTGCTACTGTATTTACTAAGTTTTAAATTCTAAATTTGATCTCAAGCAACAGCTTCACTAGTCCTAGTGCATACAATGAAAGATTTAACCTTTAAGTCATTAAGATACTGTTTTCCAAAAATGCTACATTAGCCCAGTACCTAAAAAGCAGCAACATTCATCTCTTGGGCTTCAAATGTCTACTTCTAAAAGCAAATTAACTTGCATGAAAGAAAGAGGGCGAAATTACACAAAGAGAGAACAGCTTTAAAGCTCAGAGTAAACATAAAGCAAATACAAATTAAACAATTGCCCTCACCTATCTTCTATTATCAGTCTCAGACAAAATAAGGTGGAAAAATCCCTCACTGCAAGCAGCTGCTCCCTCCTACCTCCCACCCTTACCAAGGGATTAAGTTTCAGCCCAGGGCTGAGCTCCCTAGTGCGATCTGAGTGTGCTCGAGCCAAGCACTGCCACGAGTTCAATACGGGTTAGTCCCAACTCAAAAACGTGGAAGTTGTCAGTGTTCTACCATTTAAGCATTACAGAACTTAAATTGTCAAAACTATTAGACTGTTACTTCCGTGATTTTAATCAAAATTTGGCTTCCACTGTCTTTAACTCACCTCATTATGCCCAAGCATTGCAGCATGTACAGCGCCCCACATACTGATCTCTGACCCCTGCAATAGGTAGGTACAACAGGTTGAGTTGAGGACAGAATGGAAGCCTTTGTTTTGGGGTGTTTCTTTTTGGGGAGGGTGGAGGGAATTACAGTCACGAGTACGTACACATACATACCAATTGTGCTAGCCTACAGAGCACCATCTAAGTTGAAAAACACCTTGCTACACTTTTATGTCAGCAAGTAGATTCAGATGGGTGAAATTCAAATCCAGATTTGGTGCATATGGTTATCTTTTATATCCAGTTCTAACCTAGTTCTAATCTAGTTCATCTTCAGTAAAAGATTTTTCACAATTTCTTTGAATGCTCTTTTGGGGTTGATTAATCACAAACCAGCTACAGAACATCAAGTGTTATTTATGTACTTGCAGAATGACTAAAATTAAAGATCACTACTTGCAGTTAGTCTAACGTTAAGACTCATTTCTGAGGTAGGGAAGCCAGAATTCCTGTGTCTTGTCATGTGCAATAGCTCTTAAAATTGGAAAGTCACCTGTATGTTCACACACACAAGAAACTGCTGCAATAGCATGGATCAGATGTAGCAAAAATGCAAACTAGAAAATAGTCTAAGTCACTCAAGTAGACAAAGTGCCCAAGACACTAATTTCTAAAACTAAGACAGCTTCAAGTAATAAGACAGAGATGAAGTACTATCAAAATTTGTCAATAGATAAATAAATCCAAGTAACTGGAGAACAGAAGTAAAAGCAGTTAGAGTTCAGAAAGTTCCTAAAAACAAGTTTCAGATAGGAAGTGGAATACTCRGCTACCTTGGAAAAAGCTCCCCTGCACAACCAAGTGCTAACTTGCTACACAAAAAGCACACTAGGGTATCATATCTGCCTCTTTTTTCTAGGTGCCKTAGGACCCTATAGCTTATAGCCTTTTTTCCCCTCCAATTATATCATGCACAGCAGTCTCCCACAAAAGCTACACAGGGCACCAGGTTCGTCCTCAACCGAGTTTTCCCCGGCTGAAGAAGAGCACCCAAATTAGTCATTTGAATGAAATAAAGTCTTCCTGTCTGATGTCCACAGGAAGGTGGCATTTTTAAGGTTCAGAAGCAGCATTTTCTTTATATATTAGTTTTTACCCTATATGAATTAAAGGTGTTCCTGTTTATACACTTACAAATTTGAGAAAAATAGAGCTTTATCAATCATGTTATGTATTAGAACAGAGCAGAAACATGCAACAGACATTCCCTTTTTAGTTTGTATCTAAAACTGTATTACTAATAAGAACTGAAGATGAAAGATGACCTCATGAAGTAGGCTTTAGCAGGCTTTCTGCAAGCTACGGAGCTTGAAGACAGTCTGGGTAAGTAACACAGGAGTGATTCTCCAGTTATAACACAGCAATCAGGTATTGAAAAATAACAGACAAAATGCCCAAAGTTACAAGCAACAACCTTTTAAGCCATAGCATTGCAACATATTCTATTTATATAAATCTGATTAAATCGAAGCCTCATTCTGTCCCCATTATCCCACAGCCAGTTATCAAAGTCTTCTATACATGCATTTTATACTCCATTCTTCTACTGGTTTAACAGACACTGGCTCTTCCCAGTCAAACCCCCTTAAACCCAACCAAAACTGTATTCACATTCCTTTGAACACTAGGTGCAATACTCAGCAAAAGACAAAGAGATATGGACATCCATTTTAAAAATAGCAAAGGTTTCTTACCTACTACAAACATGGTCTATAAGCAGCGAGACAGAATCTAGATTATTATCTAGTTTGGTATTATGATATAGGCACCGATCCCGTTGCAGCTCCACAGCCTGACGCAGCAGATTCTGTAAACGCCTTGGAGGAAGCATCACTGATGGGGGTAGGTATGCTTGAGAAGAGTTATATAAAAAAGATAATCAAAATCAAGTTACAAGTAAYAGCATATTTAATTTGAGTGTTTTGGGAAGACTCTTAAATGATTAGAACTTAAATGCTACGAGAAAGAGTGCATATAGCTTGTGAAGTTTGTAGCTACACAGCTGAAATGGGAAGAATAAATATTTGGAATGCAGAGCTGTACCCAGAACGTTTGTAGTTACAGTATGTTGTCCTGGCCAACAAGCATCGTTTATATGAACTTAATCAAAACCATATTTAAGAAAAATCTATAAAACTGTGGAACACAGCATTCTTGCTYGACTCTAACATTAATACTGCCCAAACACAGAATACTGTGAGAGCTGCAAAATTCATATTACATCAGCCACAAGGCTGCAAGGCAAAACCATTATTCTAGCACAGTTTTTATCAAGTAGCACTAGTATTAGGGTGGTTATAGGACATTTAGCTGTCATGTACAACACAGCTGGTATAGAAAGGAAGAAAAATCCTACACCAGGTTATACTGCTTTTGCATACAACAGAGCTAAGAGGCCAGGGCTGCTGTTACAACGTCTACCAGAGACAACATTAAGATTAAGAGCAAAGTGCTCAAGGCACCTACCCTCACCCTCCTTAATCAGAAACTACAGGAACACTAACAGGCAAACAATTAAAAAAAAAATCAATTCCCTGGGAGATGCAACTATGTATAATGTACTGGATTTACAAAGATGGGCATAAATTCTAAATACTAGAACTTCTTACTCTGGAGTTTATCCAAAAGCTTAGATCTGGAAGCTGTTCCCTTCCCTTCCCACTCTGCTTTTGCACGCAAGTCTTCTGCATGGCTACACATCAGATACCTGTTGAAAAGGAAAGAAAGAAAAGAAAAAAAAAAGGAGAGAGCACACAGACACTAACAGACCAGGTCTTCCTGGAATCATTCTTTCTAATTTTAAACAGGATATATATCACAGCATTCTTGTTTCCAGTTCTAAATGCTTTGAAATTAGATGACTTAAAGAGTGATGGGAATAACAGCAAAAAAATATTCCACACAACCACACATCTTTTTTTTGAAACTAATGTCTATAAATCACCGATACAAAAATCAAACAACCAACAAAGCAGACAGAGCAGATTTTGGTGAAGACARGAATCAAACAGACTAAATGATATTTTCCTACTTAAGAATACTTATTCAGTTACAAGATGACTTACGAAGACTTTTCAAAGACAGACAACCAAATACACGTATGTATTAATTTGGGTTGCAGTACTACRAAAGTAAATCATAAACAAATTACTTTCATCTAAAAGAGAACACTGTCTATGGAATGTTCTTTTTTACTCACTATTTTGAACAGTTTCTCAAGCACCTCACTACTGCACATTAATCAACAGGATAAGAACTTTTTCTTTTAAAAAAAGAGTTCAAGCTTCTTTAAAAATGTCAGTAAAAGAGGTGAGAGGCAGGTAGAGAAAGCATGCCTCTTCACTAGGGTTCCTCTGTCGATTTTAACAGGACTACAGCAAGGCCCAAAAATGGACAAAAATGCTTTGCCTTCATGATGAAAAACTATGAAACTATTTCATTAACATTTATTCCGAAAGGCTATTTTTTAGTATTTTAGACCAGAAAACACCTACCAGGTCATTTTTAATCCCCAGCTACAGAACTCCTTAGCAAATTCCATAGAAAGAGCTCTCAAAAGGCAAACACTTACCCGCTGAGGACATGAATGCGTTCTGTATTATATTTCAGTGGTGTCAGTTCACAGCGTAGAACTTGAAGTGCCTCCAGGACCTTGCCATCCTCCAGGTATTCCAGGTACTTCTGCTGCAGCAGCAAAAACTTCATCCTCTGACATGACAGAAAGCAGCAGTCAGGGGAAAAAGGTTGACTGAAGTTTCAGAAAACGTTTGAGCCTAAACAGAACAGTAGAAACCATTCTACTATGCCCTTCAGAAATACAGCTATATGTTTCATTAATTTCTTTTTGCCAGGCTTTCAATAACATTGCTGCAATTAAGTTACTCATGACTTTTTTTCCTGACTTACAGGGTTACAAACGTCTTCCTACCTCATTCCTTAGACCCTATCCTTCCCACTTCAGCTTCTCTGTTTCATACCTACACCCTTTTTGAGCCCGAGTTACATTAGGCTCCCAATCCCTTGCTCATTAAGCCAAAAACCCAAAGCACCTAATCGCACATTTAATACCGCATGACAGTGCAGAGCGCAACGGGCCAACTCAACGAGTTCTCAGCTCCTTTATAAACAGTATGAGACCAGCTGTTTGCATAGCTGCATAACATACAGCAGTAACAAATTGACCCTGCCTGAGGTCTTGTTTTGTAGTTCCAGGTTAAGCTGTTTTCTTCAGGTGTTTTACTATTTTTCAGCAGCTCAGAAATAAAATAACTTCCTGTATTTAAGGCTTGCTTCAATTTTCATTTCTCAAACATTTGCAGTACTTCATACTTCTCCTTTCATCTTCCAAGTCCTTTGGTTACATCAAACCCACTAATCAACAACTAATGCCTGTGGATAAAAAGGCATTTATTTACTACACTTAAAAACCTGGAGACCTAGGAATTTTATTTTAACAGTTTATTACAAAGACATTTTGGTGGTGGTTAGATGAAGATGTGCAAACTCAGAATAGCTGGTTTCAGTAGTGCTAGTCCTTTTCAGAAAAAGAAGATAACTCAGGCACACAAAACTCACCAGATTAAGAAGAAAAGGTACATTCTTGAGCATATCAGTAAGAACAAAATGATTAAGTGTAGCTAATCAATTTGCTTTTCTAATGCATATAATGCCAGTTCAAGCACCAGTTTCCCTTGCTTCGTTACATCAAGCACCTCACTGTTTTCATGCTCATATATGGTCAATGTTTACTCATTAGTTCTGAGCACACTGCTAACCCTCTGAAGGAAAGGCATAATCAAGAAGCTGAACACAGTCCTGTCCTACTAAAGCTTACAGGAGAGTCTTCCAAAACTTAACATATGTAAAGCCCCACAGTCAGAAATCAAGTTCAAGCACTGCTCACGTCTTCAAAAGCAGCCATGTTTATTTAATAGAGTTTCATATACAAAGCTATTAACTTACCACATAGCTTCCTGAAGCATAAGAGATTACATAGTGAAGGTGATTACATTCAAGTATTTCTGTGGTCCTGTCCACGAGAGGCAAACCTGTACTACATTCCTTATCCAGAGTGTTAAGTTTGTGTTTGGAACTGTTAGAAACATATATGAAAACAAAACACCACTCTATGACTTTTCAAAGTGAGGCATCACAGTTTGTTTTTTCAACAGAGAGTGAAAAGAAAAAAAAAAATCCCAAACACTGATGTCTAGTTACTTTTAGCCTCAGTAAATTGTTGCAAGAATTAAGCCAGCAGACCCTACACTCTGCTCACTTATGAGCACACAGCAGGAGGAACAAGAGCTTCCTTTCCAAGCCATACACATGCTAGGAAGGGTGCATCAAGTACTCTGCATTTGGTCACCTGATATTGATGATCACCAACACCCAAAAATAATCTAGTATTTCTGGTCCTTAACAAGAACTATGCTTCCTCCAACCCTTCCTCCTCAGTCCTAGCATGTAATATTTATTAGATCACGTTGGCTTTTCCTCAGATGTGATAACCTCTGTATCTTACTATTCTTTCTCTGTCCCTGCTCCTAGAATGTGGCATGTTGCATCAAATTCTTCAGGGAAAAGAGAGCAAAAAGGAATCTAAAGCCCCACAGTAAAGCTTTTGTACTGCCAACACTAACAATCCCATGGAAGCATGAAAACACACACCCTACCACGCAGGACGCCCTTGCCAAGTCTTCCAAAGAGGTGTAATTTCAGCTTTGAGTAAGAAAGAGCATTTACCAAGAAAGTCATCAACACCACGCACGGCTTTGGCTTAGCAGCAAGACAAAAGCCTCCAGAACAACATAAAACACTTAGAGAATTAGAATAAAAGGTTAGTAGTCTGAAATTGTGATTCACTTAAAAATGCAGGGACCACATTGGGTAAAATGTTCATAGGGAAACCTCCTCCGAGCTATTTCAATAAATGCACCAAAATTTGCTCTACAGCCAGCACAAATACAAACTCCTTAGGGCAGAAGTCAGACTCCACTGACTTTGCAGATCATTTTGGTATCAGGACATTCATGTCCTCCCACCACTCAGAAAAGACTTATGTGCAACCATTGCCTCTTATCTGATAAAGATTCTTCTGACAAACTGAATTTTGTCTTCACTCTCTCAATCACTTTCATAACACATACTGATAGTACTGCTAATTAATTCCAATTCTTCTCCCTCTTCTCAGGGAAGGCAAGATCATTTAAAATAAGTATATTTTCCCTAGCCAAATTTCTTCAAAGAAAAAAAGTGTTTCTAATATTGACAATTATAGACTAAAAGCACAAAAGCCACCATTTAAGTAGAACAGATGAAGAGGATCTCAGCAGACCACAAACACTGCTTACTCACATGTGCTGCCTGCCAGTAGAGAGGTATAAGAACTATTCTAAGCCAATCAACACCACATAACAAATACCAGGCACCTGTCTTGTACTATCTCAATGGGGGCTAAGGAGATTCAACATCACCATGCTCTTCGTTGCTGAGTGATCTTCAAGGAAGATACTGCAGCTGCTTAGCTCACCACAAGGATTATTCAGAACCCACAGAGGATCCCATGCAGCAGCTCCATCACAACAGCCTTTTTCCCTTCAGTTACTACTACCTAAACGTGTGTTGTCATTGCTAGAAAGATGACGATRCAAGTGTGCTACTCATTTCCAGAAGCTACTAGTCAAGTGTAAAGTTATGATGACCAAAACAAACTTAATTATAGGGGTTTGTTTGTTTTTTAAAGTGTAGTAGTGCTAGTATGCTCTCTCCAAACTGCAGTATTACATTACTAAAGTAGGGGGTTCATCACTCCGCTTTTATCATCCTAATTGTTGGCAGAAAAGTCTCTTGCAGAATGGCAGGTTCTAGAAAACTGTGCTCACATCATGATTCACCAGCACTGAGCAGCTGAAGCTGAAAGCCTCAACAAGTTACTTACAGCTGTGAAAATAATAGGACATGTATCCTACCACAGTCAAGAAAATGGGCCATTCTGATCACTGGTTACAGCAGTCAATCTTCAGTAATWTAAAGACTAAAGCATACAGGGGCCTAGTTTTAGGATTAGACATCTTGTTGTTAAGATACACAGGGTCAAAAATTCCACAACAGTTTTATTATTGTACTAAGAATCGAGAACTCAAAATAAATAAGCAAACACTACTGCAACAATTCCTGTTTAAAGGGAGGAAGGTAACCAAAAACCCACACTGAATTTAGCAGCTGAGGTTTCAAAACAGACACCTAACAAGGTATCTGACCATTCATAGGCCTCTAGCACCAACATCCCATTTCCCATTATTTCATTTGGTAATACAGTAAAACAACAATACTGATGATAAAAGGCACTTCTAAAAAAAGAAAAAATCCCCAACTTGTGTTTAACGTGGAAAGGCCAGAGTATTTTCTGCCTACAGAAATCAGCAAGGTTTCAATCACATTTAATCGTGTCACTTAGAAGCAACCTTTGCAATGTGGCYGCTGCCCTTAGTGCTGGTGGCAAGCCCGTACACCATGCAGGCAGGTGGAGCACTTCACTCRCACAATGAGACTTCCATCATTTTCCATGCTGAGTTTCCTACTGCAGGCTGTACACTTGCAACATTAGGGGAAATCATTTAAGTAAACAAAAATTAAAAAGAAATGTCAATTAGAAAGTATATTGTAGCTGACTACTGATGTACAAACCTCAGAKGACTTCCCAGCTTCAGCTAGTGACCTGAGATAGATGCCATAATATGCTTGGGCAGCCCTAAACAAAGCAAAGCGTTGGGCTGGCTCAGAGCTGGCATTTTGTTAAGTGTTACTCWGAGAAAAAAATACAGTTATCATGCCTGGCCCAACTCTAAACTTTGCTAACAGCTTGTCTCAAGACAGCTGTACCTTAAAAACTAGATAAGTCACATTTTCTTATCACACTCTGTACTACTAGTACATAGGACCTAGTTGTGTAGACACAAATAGAAAGAGCAGAATGTCTCTTCCCTCCCCACACATTCACGGGCAGCGTTGTAAAAACTGAGTATTAGAGATGGAGATCAGCCATTTCACCTTCATTCTTTTGATCTGTAGAATTTGTAGCACTTTGCAGAAATAAGGAAATTAAATCAGAGACAAAACTTCCAAAATACATACAATTCCCCTCAAATGACTCAGCCTTCAAAAGCAGCTGTCCTGGTTATTTTGACCAGGTAAATAAAGCTTTTATTTTATACATACATATATATATATAAATAAAATATAAAAAAAGTCACACATATAATGTTCTTCGTTAAACACTCTGTCATCCCAACTTTCAGGAACTCCTTGTTTGCACACATTTTTCAGACATCTAGTCATACTGTATGAGTAACAGGTTAGGAGTCAAGAAATCCAAAATCTCCTTTTCTGTTTAGGCATTACCTGCAGCATTATCTTGCTCAAACTTTTCCTAATCAAGGCATTTGTCATCTTTTTAAGAGGTCTAACTCTGTTGCACTCTGAATTATGCACAGAGCATAATATACTCCTCCTTACCTGGAATGGTCTTTTGCTAGTTTTCCAGCTGCTGATTATAGCAACACCCATCAATAACCTCAACTATGTTCAAAGAAGAGGGGAGGAAGGAGGGAGGAGTACACRTGCACGTAAGAGCAAACACGATCTACCTAACTTTGGAAATACAGAAAATATATATATTTCCAGTAGTTCCTTACGAGTACATTGAAGTTTTTTAATAAGACCGAGTTTAACTGARATGAAGTTTCAATACACAAGCAGATTTTTTTTTTWAAATGCAGTATTTGGTGAATTCAGATAAATCTCAGTAAAAAAAATAAATAGACATTTACATCATCCAACGTCTTATTCAAGCAGCTGAACACCAATGCTGACAGGAAAGGAACACGTTTGCAGAACCCTCCACATTTACAAAAAGGAGATGCCCTCCACCGCAGCGAAATTCTACTGTGGAGTACATTGTTGATATGCAGTGAGATAAACCCTCTAACTCTAGGATAAAAATCAATAAGTAAATAGAATTCTATGAAGCCAAGTAAATTCAAAAGCTGGAAATATGAGAAAGTCTGCCTTACTACATTCATACCCCCACACAACGCTTTTATACTTTCAAGCTTCATAATCTATATTGAAAGATGCATTCAATACTCTAACCTATTTAAGCAGCAAATTSTACACTTATTAGACCTGACAAAGGAGAAACTGGAATACTAGTCTAATTAAGAAGTGCCAGGCATTAACCAGATTAACAGGACACAAACTTCTCTCAAGTATTCTCCGATGTTTTGTTAAACATCTGTTTTTCCTACTTCACTTCCTGTTCTCTCTCTYTCTCTCCCTCCCCCACCAGACAGGAAATTGTCTTGACAACAAATGAATCAGCTAGAAGTGGAGCCCAGCAGCCATCAGCTGATTCCTCACTGTTTACAGGCACCAACACTTCCAAAAGCAGGGCCACTTTTCTCTTCCTAAGTGTCCACAGTAGTTCTAACTTCATTTCATTAGAATAAGCATTTAAATACAATAAATCAAGCCGTTTGAAGAAGAGAGCTAAGTAATTAGTTAGCTTGATCTCAAGATTACAAAAGCAAACCAAGAAGCAGGGTTGTACGTCAGCACATCTGCCTGAAATAACCGAATTCATAACAAAACACACTGCAATTAAAGTCACAGGATCTACAAACCTGTTTCTAGACTCTTGCTTGGGGGGAAAGGGGGAAAAAAAGAGAGGGAAAGGCCAGACAGAAAGATACCCAAATAAAATACCCAAACAGCAATACCAATACATTTACTCTCTAGAGACTATCTAGAAGGGCAACAATATTGTTCATATTCTATAGCAGCCACTATTTTTATACTATTACACTGCCAACTCCACATTAGTATTACTGCATTTTGTTCCCTCCACACAGCCTAACCCCAATAAACACAAATCTTGTGAAGTATTCTACATTTGAACTTAGCATTCAAAATGGGCAGTTTCTACGGAAACTGGCCTATTTTAGGACTGTTGCAGGATTTATGTTTTGGCAGTTGCAAATGTTTCAAGACATATATCAGTGCACTGAATATCAGTCTTAATACTTCCGGGCTTCCTACCACATTCTAAGAAAGCATTTAAAATTAAAATTAGTACGGCTTTTGAAATAGCATGCGAATTGCTTAAAAAACAAATGACAACAACAACAAAAAGACCAAGAACTATGGATGACTAACCCAAACGTGCAAGATTCCAGTGCTACAATTAGTCCAAATACAAAGCTCTGAAATAGTCGAAGTGCCTCTTACCACAATTGCATGCGGAGAATGCACTAAGGCCTTAAGTTCATTCAGGTCGTTCTCAGCCTGCAGAAATTGGCATAAGGGGGAAAAAGAAAATTATGAGGAGGTTGGATTGCAAATGCTCTCACAGATACTATAAATTTAAACAGCAGCTAGTACAGTCCTATAAGCCCTACGTTACCTTATCCCATTCTCCTTCCATGACATGATTGCGGAATTTGGTAGCAGAAGGATGTTCTAAACGACATCCTGACTCTTGCATGAGAAGATCAACAGTCTGGCTGCAGGAGAGATACAGTGTAAAAAACCCGACCAGTTTCACCCTCATAAATACACCGCCTCCTATGACAGCAGTTTACCACAGTTAAAAGCAACTTTAACAGAATAAGAACGCTATGAGCAGGCTCAGAAGCTTGTCTGGAAGATCCCCTCAAGTGTCCGGGGACCCTGTCTTGTCTAAAAGAAGCTGTGGAGGAGTCGGAAAGCTCTGCTGGGATGTGGCCTCCCAGCCCCCACAAACAGGCATCCCTGAATAGGAGACAGGCTTCGTGAAGGAAGATACAGACTGTAAACCTATTAGCTACTGGAAACGATTCCCCCACTCCCCCTCCTCAAAGGGGGAGGACAGAAAGGGCCGTCACTACTTGCTCATGAAATGCATCTGCAACAGGCCTCACTTTTTCTTCGTTATGTATTAGAGAAATAGCTGCTCCTTAAAATACAATAAGCAAGCTCCCAAACCTGCGGCCCTCCCCCTTTTAYACTAAAAATAGCCTATTTACTGTGTTGTTGTCTATGAACAGTCACGAGTTGTCTGCTGCCATAAACTTGCCTCGTGTCAGGGGCGATTTATTTTATGTCTCGAGCTCTGTACGACCATCCCTGCTGCCACCAACACAGGCCATGGGCAGCCCCACGAAGGCCTTGCAAAGCTTCTAGCTGTAGCCTCCTTCCAGGATTATGATACATCCCCGGCTTTACTCGGAGAAGTGAATATACGTATCTATATGTCTACCTATCTATACATATAGATAATAAGCTCTTAGACTTCCCCTTCTCCACTGGGAGGTTGTTTTCCCCTGTCTGATTTTAAGGAATGGCCAAAATAATAAGATTATCCATGGACTAGGCGCCAGTATCAAAAGCAAATGTCTAAAACAAACCAGAGAGCCCTTCACCATATAGGGGAAGGTGATTTTTTTTTTTTTCCTTTTAATGACAACAACTAAATAAATAGAGAGCGGCCTATTTCTAGTTTTCTGCCGGGTTCCTCCGGGCTGCCACACGGTGTCCCGGGGCTCATGTGCACCCCGGGCGGGCCAAGGGCTCCGCGCTGGTTAGAGCGGCCGCCGGCGCGACCCGCGGCGCCCGGGCCCCCCTSCCGCCGCCGCCACTTACTTGAGGCCGAGGCCGTGCAGGTGCTGCCCGATGAGGCGGATCACGTCCTCGTCCGACTGCGAGAGCCGCTTCTTCTTCTTGAGGCCGCCGCTGCCGCCGCCGC